>NC_092726.1:66489996-67089996 GCF_047496885.1 Scyliorhinus torazame
AGACCTCTGTGCCTGTATATAGTTAACCATTTACTGGTCAATAATCCCTGGGAGCAGGGGGTCAGGCATTGTGGTCTCGGGAGACCCCAATTTAAAAGCTGTTTCAGTGACCCAGTGTGCCTGTACATAGTTAACCATTTACTGCTCAATAATCCCTGGGAGCAGGGGTCAGGCATTGTGGTCTCGGGAGACCCCAATTTAAAAGCTGTTTCAGTGACCCCTGTGCCTGTATATAGTCGGGATAAGGATTGGCTCTAAGGGCTGGGTCGGTCGGGCTGGGGTGCGAAGCGGGGCTGGGCACGTGCCGCGGCTGGACGAGGCGCCGCCCTCCGGGGCGGTGGCGACTCTGGACGCGCGCCGGGCCCTTCCTGTGGATCGCCCCAGCTGCGGTGCTCACCGGCCTCCTCGGCAGGCGAGTGGCCTCGGCCGGCGCCTAGCAGCTGACTTAGAACTGGTGCGGACCAGGGGAATCCGACTGTTTAATTAAAACAAAGCATCGGGAAGGCCGCTGGCGGGTGTTGACGCGATGTGATTTCTGCCCAGTGCTCTGAATGTCAAAGTGAAGAAATTCAATGAAGCGCGGGTAAACGGCGGGTGTAACTATGACTCTCTTTAACTATGACTCTCTTGGATTGGTCTCCTTGGAGAGTCGGCTCTGGATAGTTACCCTTGTGATGTTTTCACGTGCTATTGTCATCACATGGAAAGGCGTGCCTCCACGACGGCCCCGCTGGTAAACTCAGTAGTCGTAAAAGAATACTGAGGGACGAAACGTCGAGAAAAAGCACGAGACGGCTGTTGTGATCTGTGTAGATCCGAGATATCTTGCGATATTGCTATTAAAAAACTTGTGAATATGCTATCAATGATAGATGAGACCGGTTGGGCTGCGTCCCGGAAGACAAACCGCCCCGCAGAAGCGTCAGCAGCAGCGCTCTGTGAAAAATGCCGATGCTGCCCATGTTCTAGCCGATCCGCCGGGCTAGTAACAGCGTCCGCCTCGACCCAAAAGTCAGGTGTTGATGCGAGACCAATTTGACATTATCTCCTTCCCTATTGGGAGCTGGATCCGGGTGCCAGACCAAAAATACCAGTATCCCCAATAGTCGATGACTCAACTGCTATAGAAGAACCTGAGCGGGCGACCCACCCGACAGGAGCAATAGTAACACAAACCTTCTATAGTAAGAAATACAAAAAAGGGAATAAGGGAACGGAAACTGAAACTAATCTGGGGGCACAAGACGAGTGCAATGAACCAGCCGATACGGTCGCCTTCATGGAAGAGGTCGTTATCGAACCCAGTTATGAGCGAACAACAGTTAATGAAGTTACGATCCACTATCCCACCGATGCGTTGTACTGCAGAATCTGCGATTCCGTCCTCCCCAGCATGGGACTATTTAATAGTCATATGACAAAACGCCACCAGGTTAAAACCATCAGAACCAAGTGCTCAAAATGCAGCAAAACAGGTGAATACCACGCGATCGCCTGCCACTTTGCAAAGTGCAAAGGGCCAAGGGAAACGGCACCGGCCGGGGCCTTTGGATGCAGCATTTGTGAGACACGGTTCTCGACCAAAAGTGGACTCGGGCAGCATGAACGGCACGAGCACCCGGCTCTGCGGAACGAGAAAAGGCTCTAGTCCACCAAAGTCATAACCAAGCCGGGGAGGCGAGGCCAAGTATGGTCCACAGAGGAGGTTGCCCTCTTGAGACAACTTGAGGTTCGGTTCGAGAATGAGCGGTGTATCAATAAAATGATCGCCGCAAGTTTGACAACCAAGTCTGCGAAACAAATCTCAGACAAACGCAGAATCCTGCCGAGAACGCATACGGTGGCCCCAGACGCTGAGGACCATCTTGCGGAAGATGTCCCAGCACCCGAGCCTGAAGGGGAGACGAGCACCCCCGAAACGTCAAACCCACGCCCACAGAGAGTATTAAGACCTCCGAAGGTCACCCCTAGACATAGGGAAGTGGATGAACAGCTAACGAAAGCTGAACAGTTACTGGGCGTGAGGAACAACCCCATCAGCCGGGCGAAGGGCATTGGGATAGTGGAGAGTATAACGGATTTGCTGTTAACAAGGGGAAAGAAACACCAGAAAGCTCAAGGGCCTCCAAGAGGTCAGAAAGAACGGAAACGGAAAGAGACGTGCAACGTTAATAGCGGCGCACGGAAAAGGTTGGCCACCCGGAAAGCAGCCTTTAGAGCAACACAGCTGCTCTATAAAAACAATAGGCGCCAACTGGCCCGTCAAATCATGGGCGCCCCATCCACACACACATGTCCTCTACCCATAGAGGAGCTCGAAAAGTGTTTTCGAGAGAAGCTATCGAAACCCAATAATAAGGCGAACGTGAGCAAGTTCGCTAAGTACAAAGGCAATATTGATAGGGGGGAGCTGATGAGACCAATTGAGGAAGAAGAGGTAACGAAAGCGATCAAGGGCGTGAAAGACAAAAGCGCGCCCGGCCCGGATGGCATGACACTGATAGACATCCAGGAAATACATGACGAGGATGATACACGGATTCCTCGGCTCTTCTCCCTTTGGTTAAAATCGGCAACGATCCCCGAATCACTCAAAAAGAGTCGAACGGTCTTGATTCCTAAGTGCGAGGATCAAGAACGCCTGAAAGACATTGACAACTGGCGTCCGATCACCATCGGTCCTATGCTGCTGCGCCTATTCACGAAGATCATGGCGAAACGTCTCAGCGAGACAGTGCGGATCAACCCGCGTCAGAAGGGTTTCCTAGCAGCTACTCCCGGGTGCAATGAAAACATTGCAATCCTCGATAACATCAACAAGGGAGCGAAAAAGAACAGGAAGGGCCTCGCAGTTGTCTTTGTCGATCTGGCCAAGGCGTTCGACTCGGTTGGGCACAAACTCATTGTTAAGGCACTACAAAGAGTGCAGCTACCATCAGATTTCATAACAATGGTCGCAGACCTATATACCGGCAATACCACCAGAGTTGAAGGTAACAAAACCAAAACTCATGAAATAAGCATAGAGAGGGGTGTCAAGCAAGGAGACCCACTCTCGCCAATCCTATTCAACATTGCTCTGGATCCATTGATATGCTCCCTGGAGGAGGCCAACTCAGGGGTAGCCATGCCCCTGGGAGAGGGCCGAGTCAACTGCTCGGCGTTGGCCTTCGCGGATGACATAGCCCTTCTGAGTGACTCTCACGCATGGATGGACAAGAACCTGAAGCTCCTCCAGTCCTTTTGCACAAATACGGGCTTAGCGATTAATATCAATAAGACCAAAGGTTATTTCTTTACCCACAAAGCGAAAACCTTCAGATACAATCATTGCGAAAACTGGAAGCTCGGGAACGAGGTCATCGCGTACATCCCGCCAGGTGACACAGAGAAGTACCTGGGAGCCAGAATAGACCCATGGGCTGGCGTGACAGAAGGGGAGTGGTCGGAAAAGCTCAAAGCCTGGACTAGTGCTTTACAGGCGGCGGCTCTCCGACCGGCACAGAAAATCGAGGTCCTAAAGACCCATGTCATCCCCAGGTTGTATTTTCATTTGATCCTTTCCGAGGTATCGCAGAATACGCTCCGTAAACTGGACCAGATCATCCGGAATGCCACGAAAGAACTCCTACACCTTCCCCCGCACGTAACCGACGGACTCCTGTACTCGAGAAACAGGAGTGGTGGTCTGGGAATGCCCAAACTCGAAGTGCAAATACCATCCGCGATCGTTCGCAAAAGAGAAGCACTCGAGAAGTCCACAGACAGGATCATAAGGGCGTCCTTCCAGTACCGGGATGAATGCAATACTGACACCATCGGGGGACTGCGTATGCTCAAAATCCTAAAGGAAGTCGAGGACTTCCTTGCCAGCAAGCCAGATTGCAACCCGGACGAAGAGGACCCCGGAAATCCTGTTGAGGCGACATTGCCCATGGTGGAAGACCAAGACCGGCCCCGAGACAAGCCGGTGAACCGGTACGCTGCGTGAAGAGAGTGGGAGTTCGAAAAGTGGAAAAACCTGATCAGCCAGGGCCCTGGCATCACATACTATCAAAATGATAACATATCCAGTACGTGGATTCCACGAAATGAAGTCGTACCGACTTATCAATAACCTGTTGCTGCGCACCAACTTATACCCTACACGGACTACCCTATCAAGGGGACTTCCAAACGCTGTTAAAGCGTGCAGAAGGTGCGAGGCACCAAATGAGACGCTATCACACATCTCGGGTGGCTGCCCGTTTGTGAAGACGGCTAGGATCAAGCGTCACAACAAGATCCTAGACCGGTTGCGCATGTATGTATCCAAGTACGGCTGGACATCCTACATAGAACCAAGGCTAGTGGCAAAAGACGGAACCCTCTGGAAACCTGACGTAATATTCAGGAAGGACCAGAAAATAGCATTGGTGGATGTCACAGTTCGCTACGAGGACAACAACATGTCGCTGGAGAAGGCATGGAATGAGAAAAGGCTGAAATATAACCATCTGGGATCGGAGATCATGGAACTAACAGGAGGTTCACAACTGGAACATTTTGGCTTTGTACTGGGCGCAAGAGGCAAATGGTTGGACCTCAATAACACCCTGTTTACGTTCCTCGGCATCAAGAGATATAAGTCTTTTGCCCAGCAAGTATCCCGACTTACAATCTCCCTGACGCTGGAATTACTGCAAATATTCAGCGACAGGTAAGGGATACTTGAATAAGCTCACAGAACACTAGCTGGGAAGATGTGCCAACCCCGAGGGGTCGGGTAAAGGCAGTCGGAAGGCCTTCTCCCAGGATGCGCGAGCTGGCCTGTCACCCCCCAAAGTAATTGGGAGCCTACGGTTATTGTCACAATGCTGTTCGCTGTCAATTAACTCTGTAATCAAATGATGACCGTCAATCTTTACCTACGGGTAAGATGACAAACAGGGTAAGTCTCCGGACACACCGTTAACAACTAACCTGTTCCCAGCTCACATGGGTGCGACACCAAGCTTGTGATCCCGCTGAATGAAAGGTCGTTCATACTGAGCAAAGATCCCCCCGGTCCACCACACAGTCCACCGGGGCTGTGGTAAGACGCTATGGTGGTAGGAAAAACACGTCGACGAGCGACGTAAAGACTCGGAAAAGGCGCTCTCCGGAGTGTAATCAATAGCCAAATGATTGAGTATAAGAATTGGCAAGTCATGTTGCAGCTGTATAGAACCTTAGTTAGGCCACACTTGGAGTATAGTGTTCAATTCTGGTCGCCACACTACCAGAAGGATGTGGAGGCTTTAGAGAGGGTGCAGAAGAGATTTACCAGAATGTTGCCTGGTATGGAGAGCATAAGCTATGAGGAGCGATTGAATAAACTCGGTTTGATCTCACTGGAACGAAGGAGGTTGAGGGGCGACCTGATAGAGGTATACAAAATTATGAGGGGCATAGACAGAGTGGATAGTCAGAGGCTTTTCCCCAGGGTAGAGGGGTCAATTACTAGGGGGCATAGGTTTAAGGTGAGAGGGGCAAGGTTTAAAGTAGATGTACGAGGCAAGTTTTTTACGCAGAGGGTATTGGGTGCCTGGAACTCACTACCGGAGGGGGTAGTGGAAGCAGGGACGATAGGGACATTTAAGGGGCATCTTGACAAATATATGAATAGGATGGGAATAGAAGGATACGGACCCAGGAAGTGTAGAAGATTGTAGTTTAGTCGGGCAGTATGGTCGGCACGGGCTTGGAGGGCCGAAGGGCCTGTTCCTGTGCTGTACATTTCTTTGTTCTTTGTTGTTCTTTAATCATTTACTGCTCAATATTCCCTGGGAACAGGGGACAGGCAGTGTGGCCTCGGGAGCCCCCAATTAAAAAGCTGTGTCAGAGACCTCTGTGCTGTATATAGTTAACCATTTACTTCTCAATAATCCATGGGAGCAGGAGACAGGTAGTGTGGCCTCGGGAGTCCCCAAATAAAAAGCTGTTTCAGAGACCTCTGTGCCTGCATCTAGTTAACTATTTATTCTCAATAATCCCTGGGAGGAGGGGTCAGGCAGTGTGGCCTCGGGAGCCCCCAATTAAAAAGCTATGTCAGAGACCTCTTTGCTGTATATAGTTCACTGTTTAATTCTCAATAATTCCTGGGAGCAGGGGACAGTCAGCGTGACCTCGGAAGCCTCCAATTAAAAAGCTGTTTCAGAGACCTCTGTGCTGTATATAGTTAACCATTTACTTCTCAATAATCCCTGGGAGAAGGGGACTTGCAGTGTGGCCTCGAGAGCCCCCAATTAAATAGCTGTTTCAGAGACCTCTATGCTGTATATAGTTAACCATTTACTTCTCAATAAAGCCTGGGAGCAGGGGACAGGTAGCATGCCCTGGGCAGCCCCCAATTGAAAAGCTGTTTCAGACACCTCCATGTGGTGGTATGTATCTGGGATATTAAGGTACCCTGTGATGTCGAGAGGCTATTGGTGGATAGACACTGTATCCCGATTGGATTAACCGCCTACTGGCTCCACCCAGTAAGGCGGCGTATAAGAGCCCGGGTTCTCCCAGCAGCCGCATTCTGTAACTGTGCTGCTGGGGAACAAGTCTGCATAATAAAGCCATCGATTGACTCCTTCTCATCTCGCCTCGTGAGTGATTGATTGTGCGACAACTTATTCCGCACACTTTAAAGGACATGTTGCTCCGAATCACTCGGGAGTGTCTGCGAATCAGCCCCCACGCGGCAAACTCAGCGGCCACTTTTAAACATTGGGTAGCGTGTTTTCATGGATACCTCCGAACGGCCCCCGGCATACCTACAGAAGACCAGAAAATCCAGGTACTGCATGCCAGGGTGAGCCCGGAATTCTACACTCCCATAAAGGATGTGGACGATTTCCCGACGACGATCGCAATGCTGAGAGGAATCTGCATTAGCCCCGTCGACCAGGTATATGCACGCCACCAGCTCGCGACGAAACGGCAAATCCCCGGAGAATCGCTGGACGAATTCCACAGTGTGCTGTTAATACTGGGGAGAAATGCAACTGCCCATCGGTTTTGGCTAACGAACACAGGGAGCTGCTGGTCTGAGACCAGCGATGGCTGGAGAGAGACGCACTAGGCCTCAAAGAGGCACGCGCCCTCGCGGCCTCGTTCGATGCGGCATTGCAGAACACCTGTGCCTACGCCCGCGACCGCGCGGCAGCCCCCTGGACACTGTGGACCCGCACGCGACCGTACCCCCGGCACATCCCCCGCCCCCCCCCCCCCCCACCCAGCAGGCCTGCGCTTCCAGAGCTACTTTTGTGGGCTGGGGAAACACCCCCGACTTCGCTGCCCGGCCCGCTCAGCCCTCTGTAAAGGCTGCGGCAAAAAGGAGCACTTTGCAGCAGTGTGCCAGGCCCGGGGGTCGCCGCAATCTCCTGGGGAGAACCGCAAACTCACTCCCCCCCCACCGATCCATGTGCAGCGAACGGGCGCCGCCATCTTGGGTCCCGGACTCCATGCGGGAGGGTTGGGCGCCGCCATTTTCTGCTCCTCCGGCAACTTGCGATCCATAGGCGGCGCCACCTTGTCCACCCCCGACCGTGTGAGACCCGTGGACGCCGCCATCTTGGCTGACGTCTAAGGACCCCGGGATGGACGGCCCCACGAGCCTGAAGAAAACGCCCCGATGCAGCAACTGCGACTGGCTTTGTTGACCCTGGACCCATCGCGGCCCTGAACGCTGCAAAAGGCAACAACGACGGTATTCATAAACGGGTACGAGACGCCCTGCCTGATCGACTCTTGGTGCACGAAGAGTTTTCTACATCCCGATACAGTAAGACGCTGTTCCCTTCTGATCCACCCGAGTAATGAAAAAAACATTCTGGCGGCAGAGTCCCATTCTGTAGAGATAAAAGGGTTCTGCATCGCAAACCTCACGGTGCAGGGGAGGGAGTTCTCCCCCACCTCTGCGCTTACACACTCCTGGGGTTGGATTTTCAGTGTAACCTCCAGAGTTTAACGTTTAAATTTGGCGGCCCTATACACCCACTCACTATCTGCAGCCTCACGACCCTCAGTTTTCTATCCTCCTTCCCAGTTCGCGAACCTGACCCCGGATTGCAAACCAGTCGCCACTAGGAGCAGACGGTACAGCGCCCAGGACCGATCTTTTATCCAGTCAGAAGACCAGCGGCTGCTGATGGAAGGCATAATCCAGGCCAGCAAGAGTCCCTGGAGAGCTCAGGCGGTAGTTGTAAAGACCAGGGAGAAGCAGAGGATGGGCGTAGACTATAGTCAAACCATCAATAGGTACACACAGCTGAATGTGTACCCTCTCCCCCCGCATATCCGACATGGTCAATTGGATTGCACAGTACAATGTCTTTTCCACGGTGGACCTTAAGTCCGCCTATAACCAGCTCCCCATCCGCCCGAGCGACCGCAAATACACTGCTTTTGAAGCAGGTGGGCGGCTCTATCACATTTTAAGGGTTCCATTCGGTGTCACTAACGGGGTCTCGGTCTTCCAACGGGATATGGACCGAATGGTTGACCAGAACGGTTTGCGGCCTTGACCAGCAAGACCACAACGCCAACCGACGCAAATTCTTCCAGATCGCAAACGCCCTGAATCTCACATACATCAGTGAGAAATGCGTGTTTAGCACCGACTGTCTAGCCATCCTTGGCTACGTAGTGTAAAATGGAGTGATGGGCCCAGGCCCCGAAAGCATGCGCCCCCTCATGGAGTCCCCCCTCCCTCACTGCTCCAAGGCCCTGAAACGCTGCCTGGGCTCTTTCTCTTATTACGCCCAGTGGGTCCTCAACTACGCGGACAGTGTCCGTCCGCTAATCCTGTCTTCGGTCTTTCCCGTGTCGACAGAGGCCCGCCAGGCCTTCAGCCGCATCAAAGCGGATATTGCAAAGGCCACGATGCACGCGATCGACGATTCCCTCCCCTTCCAAGTCGAGAGTGACGCATCCAACGTAGCTCTGGCGTCAACACTCAACCAAGCGGGCAGACCCGTGGCCTTCTTTTCACGCACCCTCCACGCTTCAGAAATCCGCCACTCCTTAGTGGAAAAGGAGGCCCAGGACATAGTGGAAGCTGTGCGGCATTGGACGCATTACATGGCCTGTAGGAGATTCACTCTCCTCACTGACCAACAGTCGGTGGCCTTTATGTTCGATAATGCACAGTGGGTCAAGATCAAGAACGACAAGATCTTGCGGTGGAGGATTGAAATTTCCACCTGTAACTATAAGATCTTGTATCGTCCCGGAATGCTGAACGAGTCTTCAGGTGCCCTATCCCGCGACACATGTGCCAACGCACAAGTGGACCATCTCTGAACCCTTCATGAGAACCTCTGCCACCTGGGGTTCACTCGGTTCTATCACTTCGTTAAGGCCCGCAACCTGTCCTACTCCATCGAGGAGGTCAGGACAGCCACCAGGAACTGCCAAATCTGCACAGAGTGCAAACCGTACTTCTACAGACCATATAAAGTGCATGTGATAAAGGCTTCTGCAGGTTGCTGCATAAGATGAAGATGAATGACATTAAGGGGAAAGTAGTAGCATGGATAGAGCAATGGTTAATTAATAGAAAGCAAAGAGTGGGGATTAATGGGTGTTTCTCTGGTTGGCAATAAGTAGCTAGTGGTGTCCCTCAGGGATCAGTGTTGGGCCCACAATTGTTCACAATTTTCATAGATGATTTGGACTTGGGGACCAAGGGCAATGTGTCCAAATTTGCAGACGACACTGAGATGAGTGGTAAAGCAAAAAGTGCAGAGGATACTGGAAGTCTGCAGAAGGATTTGGATAGGCTAAGTGAACGGGCTAGGGTCTGGCAGATGGAATACATTGTTGACAAATGTGAGGTTATCCATTTTGGTAGGAATAACAGCAAAAGGGATTATTATTTAAATGATAAAATATTAAAACATGCTGCTGTGCAGAGGGACGTGGGTGTGCTAGTGTATGAGTCGCAAAAAGTTGGTTTACAGGTGCAACAGGTGATTAAGAAGGCAAATGGAATTTTGTTCTTCATTGCTAGAGGGATGGAGTTTAAGACTAGGGAGGTTATCTGCAATTGTATAAGGTGTTAGTGAGGCCACACCTGGAGTATTGGATTCAGTTTTGGTCTTCTTACTTGAGAAAGGACGCACTGGCACTGGAGGGTGTGCAGAGGAGATTCACTAGGTTAATCCCAGAGCTGAAGGGGTTGGATTACGAGGAGACGTTGAGCAGACTGGGACTGTACTCGTTGGAATTTTGAAGGATGAGGGGGGATCTTATAGAAACATATACGATTATGAAGGGACTAGATAGGATAGATGCAGGCAGGTTGTTTCCACTGGCGGGTGAAAGCAGAACTAGGGGGCATAGCCTCAAAATAAGGGCAAGTAGATTTAGGACTGAGTTTAGGAGGAACTTCTTCACCCAAAGGGTTGTGAATCTATGGAATTCTTTGCCCAGTGAAGCAATAGAGGCTCCTTCATTGAATGTTTTTAAGATAAAGGTAGACAGTTTTTTGAAGAATAAAGGGATTAAGGGTTATGGTGTTTGGGCCGGAAAGTGGAGCTGAGTCCACAAAAGATCAGCCATGATCTCATTGAATGGGGATGAGGCTCGAGGGGCCAGATGGCCTACTCCTGCTCCTAGTTCTTATGCTCTTATGTTCTTATGTTCCCGCCCCTTTGAGCGCCTCAGTTTGGACTTCAAAGGCCCCCTCCCCTCCACCGCCCGCAACACATACTTCCTGAACGCGATTGACGAGTACTCCCAGTTCCCATTCGCCATCCCCTGTCCCGACATGTTCGCGGCCACGGTCATTAGAGCCCTTGGCACCATCTTTACACTGTTCGGTTTCCCCGCGGACATACAGAGCGATAGTGGGTCCTCCTTCATGAGCGACGAACTGCGTCAATTCCTGCTCAACAAGGGCATCGCCTCGAGCAGGACGACCAGTTACCCCCCCCCCCTCCGGGGGAAATGTCAGGGAGAGAGGGGGAACGGAACGGCCTGGAAGACCGTCCTGCTGGCCCTACGGTCCAGAAGTCTCCCAGTTTCCCACTGCAGGAAGTCCTCCCGGACGCCCTCCACTCCATCCAGTCGCTGCTGTGTACAACGACGAATCAAACACCTCACGAACAGCTCCTTGTCTTCCCTAGGAAGTCAACCTCCGGAACGTCACTTCCGACCTTGCTGGCAGCACCGGGACCCAGCCTGCTCCAGAAGCATGTGCGGACGCACAAATCGGACCCGTTGGTCGAGAGGGTTCATCTCCTCCACGCAAACCCTCAATACGCCTACGTGGCGTACCCCGACGGCCGACAGGACACGGTCTCCCTGCGGGACCGGGCACCCGCCGGAGCTTCACCCCCCCCCCCCCCAACACCAGTCACCACCTATGGATCTTCACCCCCCCCCCCCAACACCAATCACCCCCTCTGGACCTCCACCGCCCGCAACACCAGGCACCACCTATGGAGCTCCACACACACCCCCAACACAAGTCACCCCCTCTGGACCTCCCCCCCCCCCCCCCAACACCAATCACCACCCCCCCCCGACCGGCGCACCACACAGCTACCCCCTACCCGGTTCGATCGGTCCTTCCCCCGGCCCCGGGGTATTGGAGCGGGAAGAGGCATCTCGATGCTCCCAGAGACGATGGGGCCCGAACCAGCGCCTGCATCACCACCAGGGCGAAGACGATTGGCGAGGACGGCCAGGGCACCCATTCGACTCATCGAATCAGTACAGTAAAGCAAGAAATGTCTCTGTAAATAATTATTTTTTGGTTGCCTAGTAAAAGCGGCATTGTAAGTAGTACAAGTAGTTGATATCGGAGCACAGGCGGCATCCTAGGTACCGACTCTCTAAACCCCTACCACCATACAGCCCACTACTGCGCCGGGTCCTTTTTCAACAAGGGGTGAATGTGGTGGTATGTATTAGGGGTATTACGGTACCCTGTGATTCCGAGAGCCTATTGGTAGATAGTCGCTGGGTCACGATTGGATCAGCCAGCTACTGGCTCCACCCAGTTAGGCGGAGTGTAAGACCCCGGGTACTCCCAGCAGCCCCATTCTGTAACTGTTCTGCTGGGGAATAAGTATGCGTAACAAAGCCATCGTTCAACTCCTTCTCATCTCGTCTCATGAGTCATTGATTCTGCTACACTCTGTGCCTGTACACAGTTAACCATTTACTGCTCAATAATCCCTGGGAGCAGGGGTCAGGCAGTGTGCCCTCGGGAGCCCCCAATTAAAAAGCTGTTTCAGAGTCCTCTGTGCCTGTATATAGTTAACCATTTACTGCTCAATAATCCCTGGGAGTAGGGGACAGGCAGTGGGGATCCGGGAGCCCCCAATTAAAAAGCTGTTTCAGAGACCTCTGTGCTGCATGTAGTTAACCATTTACGTTTTCCTCAATAATCACCTTTCGTGTGATACAAGGAGCCCCTGCAGTGCTGCCTCAAACCACCACAGTGTAATGGTCACCATTACTGAGACGTGTTTTTAAATTCCGGATACGGAAACGGACAATGGAACTGTGACGTTAACAGCCCCTGACAGGACCATCCACAGCCTGGTGTCAGGCTCCAGGCCGTGCTGAAGGAGGTGACACCGTTCTGTAACCAGTGCCTTGTTATATCAGATTTGACAGGACCATCCACAGCCTGGTGTTAGGCTCCAGGCCGTGCTGAAGGAGGCGACACCGTTCTGTAACCAGCTCCTTGTTTTCTCAGATTTGATAGGAACATCCACAGACTGGTGTCAGGCTGCAGGCCGTGTTGAAGGACGCGACACCGTTCTGTAACCAGCACCTTGTTATATCAGATTTCACAGGACCATCCAAAGCCTGGTGTCAGGCTCCAGGCCGTGCAGAAGGAGGCAACACCGTTCTGTAACCAGCACCGTGTTATATCAGATTTGACAGGACCATCCACAGTCTGGTGTCAGGCTCCAGACCGTGCTGAAGGAGGCGACACCGTTCTGTAACCAGCACCTTGTTATATCAGATTTGACAGGACCATCCACAGCCTGGTGTCAGGCTCCAGGCCGTGCTGAAGGAGGCGACAACGTTCTGTAACCAGCTCCTTGTTATATCAGATTTGACAGGACCATCCACAGCCTGGTGTCAGGCTCCAGGCCGTGCTGAAGGAGGCGACACCTTTCTGTAACCAGCACCTTGTTATATCTGATTTGACAGGACCATCCACAGCCTGGTGTCAGTCTCCAGGCCGTGCTGGAGGAGGCGACACCGTTCTGTAACCAGCTCCTTGTTGTATCAGATTTGACAGGACCATCCACAGCCTGGTGTCAGGCTCCAGGCCGTGCTGAAGGAGGTGACACAGTTCTGTAACCAGCTCCTTGTTATATCAGATTTGACAGGACCATCAACAGCCTGGTGTCAGGCTCCAGGCCGTGCTGAAGGAGCGACACCGTTCTGTAACCAGCAGTGTTATATCAGATTTGACAGGACCATCCACAGCCTGGTGTCAGGCTCCAGGCCGTGCTGAAGGAGGCGACAACGTTCTGTAACCAGCTCCTTGTTATATCAGATTTGACAGGACCATCCACAGCCTGGTGTCAGGCTCCAGGCCGTGCTGAAGGAGGCGACACCGTTCTGTAACCAGCTCCTTGTTATATCAGATTTGACAGGACCATCCACAGCCTGGTGTCAGGCTCCAGGCCGTGCGGAAGGAGGCGACACCGTTCTGTAACGAGCTCCTTGTTATATGAGATCTCACAGGACCATCCACAATCTGGTGTCAAGCTCCAGGCGGCGCTGAAGGAGGCGACACCGTTCTGTAACCAGCTCGTTGTTATATCAGATTTGACAGGACCATCCATAGCCTGGTGTCAGGCTCCAGGCCGTGCTGAAGTAGGCGACACCGTTCTGTAACCAGCACCTTGTTATATCAGATTTGACAGGACCATCCACAGCCTGGTGTCAGGTTCCAACCGTGCTGAAGGAGGCGACACCGTTCTGTAACCAGCACCTTGTTATATCAGGTTTGACAGGCCCATCCACAGCCTGGTGTCAGGCTCCAGGCCGTGCTGAAGGAGGCGACACCGTTCTGTAACCAGCACCTTGTTGTATCAGATTTGCCTCACACTTTGCTCCCGGGTTGGAGAAGTTTGGTAAAGTCTCCTTGTAATTCCCCAAGATAATGGCCCAGAGACCATTCTCCTGTATCTGTTCGTCTCTTCTCTCTCTGCAGCCTTTGCTCCATTTGTTGGTCATGTTCCAGACCCAGATTCACGGTAACTACAGTCCCCAGATCTCGTTTAGAGCTGGGTCATGACATTATCTGTTCTCCTTTAATATCAGCAACAGCTCACCACACAAACTGCAGACACAAATCCTCAGCATCTCCACTCACCTCCCAATAACACAACTTGCACAAACGCATCCTCAGCATCTCCACTCACCTCCCAATAACCCAACCTGCAGAAACCCATCCTCAGCATCTTCACGAACCTACCAATAACACAACCTGCAGAAACCTATCCTCAGCATCTTCACTAACCTCCCAATAACACACCCTGCAGAAACCCACCCTCAGCATCTCTAATCACCTCCCAATAACACAACCTGCAGAAACCCATCCTCAGCATCTTCACTCAGCTCCCAATAACACAACCTGCAGAAACCCATCCTCAGCATCTCCACTCACCTTCCAAGAACACAACCTGCAGATATCCATCCTCAGCATCTCCACTCACATTCCAATAACACAACCTGCAGAAACCCATCGTCAGCATCTCCACTCAAATCCCAATAACACAACTTGCACAAACCCATCCTCAGCATCTCCACTCACCTCCAAATAACACAACCTGCAGAAAACCATCCTCAGCATCTCCACTTACCTCCCAATAACACAAACCGCAGAAACACATACTCAGCATCTTCACGAACCTTCCAATAACACAACCTATACAATCCCATCCTCAGCATCTTAACTAATCTTAGACTAACACAACCTGCAGAAACACATACTCAGCATCTTCACTAACCTTCCAATAACACAACATGCAGAAACCCATTATCAGCATCTGCACTCACCCCGCAATTACACAACCTCAGAAACCCATCCTCAGCATCTCCACTCACCTCACAATAACACAACCTGCAGAAACCCATCCTCAGCATCGCCAATCAGCTCCCAATAACACAACCTGCAGAAACCCATTATCAGCATCTGCTCTCACCCCGCAATTACACAACCTCAGAAACACATCCTCAGCATCTCCACTCACCTCCCAATAACACAACCTGCAGAAACCCATCCTCAGCATCTCCACTCACCTCCCAATAACACAACCTGCAGAAACCCATCCTCAGCATCTTCACTAATCTTAGACTAACACAAACTTCAGAAACCCATCGACAGCATCACCACTAACCTCCCAATAACACACCCTGCAGAAACCCGTACTCAGCATCTCCAATCACCTTCCAATAACACAACCTGCAGAAACCCATCCTCAGCATTTTCACTCACCTCCCAATAACACACCCTGCAGAAACCCGTCCTCAGCATCTCCAATCACCTTCCAATAACACAACCTGCAGAAACCCGTACTCAGCATCTCCACTCACCTCCCAATAACACAACCTGCAGAAACCCATCCTCAGAATCTCCACTCGCCTCCCAATAACACAATGGGCAGATAACATCATCTGCATCTCCATTCAAGTCCCAATAACACAGCCTGCTGAAATCCATCCCGAGCATTCACTAACCTTCCAATAACACAACCTGCAGAAACCCATCCTCAGCATGTTCACTGACCTCCAAATAGCACATCCTGCAGAAACCCATCGTCAGCATCTCCACTCACCTCCCGATAACACAACCTGAAGAAACCCATGCTCAGCATCTCCACACACCTCCCAACAATATAACCTGCAGAAACCCATGCTCAGCATCTCCACTAACCTCCCAATAACACAACCTGCAGAAACCCAGCCTCAGCATCTCCACTCACCTCCCAATAACACAATCTGCAGAACCACAACCTCAGCAACCTCTCTCACCTCCCAAAAACACAATCTACAGAACCACAACCTTAGCAACCTCTCTCAACTCCCAATAACACAACCTGCAGAAACCCATCCTCACCATCTATGCTTACCTTCCATTAAGACAACCTGCAGAAACTCATCCTCAGCATCTGCACTCACCTCCCAATAACACATCCTGCAGAAACCTATCCTCAGCGTCTCCACTCACCTTCCAAATACACAACCTGCAGAAGGCCACCCTCAGCATATCCACTACCCTTCCAATAACACAACCTGCAGAAACCCAATCTCATTATCTTCATTCACCTTCAAATAACACAACCTGAAGAAACCTAACCTCAGCATCTCCACGAACCTCCCACTAACACAACCTGCAGAAACTCGTTCTCAGCATCTCCACTCACCTTCCAATGACACAACCTTCAGAAACCCATCCTCAGAGTCTTCACTAACCTGCCAATAACACAACCTGCAGAAACCCATCCTCAGCATCTCCACGAACCTCCCACTAACACAACCCGCAGAAACTCATCCTCAGCATCTTCACTAACGTTCCAATAACACAACCTGCAGAAAACTATCCTCAGCATCTCCACTCGCCTTCCAAGATCACAACCCGCAGAAACCGATTCTCCGCATCTTCACTCACCTCCTAATAACAAAACCTGCTGAAACCCATCCTCATCATCTTCACTCACCTCCCAATCACACAACCTGCAGAAACCCATCATCAGCATATCCACTCACCTCCCAATAACACAACCTGCAGAAACCAATCCTCAGTATCCTTCACTCACCGCAAATTAACACAACCTGCAGACACCCATCCTCATCATCTCCACTCACCTCCCAATAACACAACCTGCTGAAACTCATCCTCAGCATCTTCAGTCACCTCCCAATCACACAACCTGCAGAAACCCATCCTCAGCATCTACACTCACCTCCCAATAACACAACCTGCAGAAACCAATCCTCAGTATCCTTCACTCACCGCAAATTAGCACAACTTGCAGACACCCATCCTCAGCATCTTCACTCACCTCCCAACAACAAAACCTGCAGAACCCCATCCTCAGCATCTCCACCCACCCCCCAATAATGCAACCTGCAGAAACCCATCCTCAGCAACTCCACTCACCTACCAATAACAAAACCCGCAGAATCCCATCCTCAGCATCTCCACTCTCCTCCAAATAACACAACCTGCAGAAACCCATCCTCAGCATCTCAACTAACCTCCCAATAACACAACCTGCAGAAACCCATCCTCAGCATCTCCACCTACCTTCCAATAACACAACCTGCAGAAACCCATCCTCAGCATCTCCACGAACTTCCCACTAAGACAACCCGCTGAAACTCATCCTCAGCATCTTGACTAATGTTCCAATAACACAACCTGCAGAAAACCATCCTCAGCATCTCCACTCGCCTTCCAATAGCACAACACGCAGAAACCCATTCTCAGCATCTTCACACACCTCCAAATATCGCAACTGCAGAAACCCACCCTCAGCATCTCCAGTCACCTTCCAAGAACACAACCTGCAGAAACCCATCCTCAGCATCTCCACTCACCTCCCAATAACACAACCTGCAGAAACCCATCCTCAGCATCTTCACCCCCCTCCAATAACACAATGGGCAGATAAACATCATCTGCATCACAATTCAAGTCCCAATAACACAGCCTGCTGAAATCCATCCCCAGCATTCACTAACCTTCCAATAACACAACCTGCAGAAACCCATCCTCAGCATCTCCACGAACCTCCCACTAACACAACCCGCAGAAACTCATCCTCAGCATCTTCACTAACGTTCCAATAACACAACCTGCAGAAAACTATCCTCAGCATCTCCACTCGCCTTCCAAGAACACAACCCGCAGAAAACGATTCTCAGCATCTTCACTCACCTCCTAATAACAAAACCTGCTGAAACCCATCCTCATCATCTTCACTCACCTCCCAATCACACAACCTGCAGAAACCCATCATCAGCATATCCACTCACCTCCCAATAACACAACCTGCAGAAACCAATCCTCAGTATCCTTCACTCACCGCAAATTAACACAACCTGCAGACACCCATCCTCAGCATCTCCACTCACCTCCCAATAACACAACCTGCTGAAACTCATCCTCAGCATCTTCAGTCACCTCCCAATCACACAACCTGCAGAAACCGATCCTCAGCATCTACACTCACCTCCCAATAACACAACCTGCAGAAACCAATCCTCAGTATCCTTCACTCACCGCAAATTAACACAACCTGCAGACACCCATCCTCAGCATCTCCACTCACCTCCCAATAACACAACCTGCTGAAACTCATCCTCAGCATCTTCAGTCACCTCCCAATCACACAACCTGCAGAAACCCATCCTCAGCATCTACACTCACCTCCCAATAAAAATACCGGCAGAAACCCATCCTCAGTATCTCCACTAACCTCACACTAACACAACATGCAAAAACCCATCCTAAGCATCACCATTAACATCCCAATAACACAACTTGCAGAACCCCATACTCAGCATCTTCACTAAATTTCCAATAACACAACCTGCAGAAAACCTTCCTCAGCATTTTCACTCACCTCCCAATAACACAACCTGCAGAAACCCATCCTCAGCATCTCCACTCACCTCACAATAACACAACCTGCAGAAACTCATCCTCAGCATCTCCACCCACCCCCCAATAATGCAAACTGCAGAAACCCATCCTCAGCAACTCCACTCACCTACCAATAACAAAACCCGCAGAACCCCATCCTCAGCATCTCCACTCTCCTCCAAATAACACAACCTGCAGAAACCCATCCTCAGCATCTCAACTAACCTCACAATAACACAACCTGCAGAAACCCATCCTCAGCATCTCCACCTACCTTCCAATAACACAACCTGCAGAAACCCATCCTCAGCATCTCCACGAACTTCCCACTAAGACAACCCGCTGAAACTCATCCTCAGCATCTTGACTAATGTTCCAATAACACAACCTGCAGAAAACCATCCTCAGCATCTCCACTCGCCTTCCAATAGCACAACACGCAGAAACCCATTCTCAGCATCTTCACTCACCTCCAAATATCGCAACTGCAGAAACCCACCCTCAGCATCTCCACTCACCTTCCAAGAACACAACCTGCAGAAACCCATCCTCAGCATCTCCACTCACCTCCCAATAACACAACCTGCAGAAACCCATCCTCAGCATCTTCACTCACCTCCCAATAACACAATGGGCAGATAAACATCATCTGCATCACAATTCAAGTCCCAATAACACAGCCTGCTGAAATCCATCCCCAGCATTCACTAACCTTCCAATAACACAACCTGCAGAAACCCATCCTCAGCATGTTCACTGACCTCCCAATAGCACATCCTGCAGAAACCCATCCTCAGCATCTCCACTAACCTCCCAATAACAGAAACTGCAGAAACCCTTCCTCAGCATCTTCACTCACCTCCCAACAACACAACCTGCAGAAACCCATCCTAAGCATCTCCACTTACCGCGCAATAACACAATCTACAGAACCACAACCTTAGCATCCTCTCTCAACTCCCAATAACACAACCTGCAGAAACCCATCCTCACCATCTATGTTTACCTTCCATTAAGACAACCTACAGAAACTCATCCTCAGCATCTGCACTCACCTCCCAATAACACATCCTGCAGAAACCTATCCTCAGCATCTCCACTCACCTTCCAAATACACAACCTGCAGAAGGCCACCCTCAGCATATCCACTAACCTTCCAATAACACGACCTGAAGAAACCCAACCTCAGCATATCCACCATCCTTCCAATAATACAAACTGCACATACCCATCCTCAGCATCTCCACTCACCTTCCAATAACACAACATGCAGAACCAAGTCCTCAGCATTTCAACTCACCGCCCAATAACACAACCTGCAGAATCCCATCCTCAGCATCTCCACTCACCGCCCAATAACACAACCTGCAGAATCCCATCCTCAGCATCTCCACGAACCTCCCACTAACACAACCTGCAGAAACTCGTTCTCAGCATCTCCACTCACCTTCCATTAACACAACCTTCAGAAACCCATCCTCAGCGTCTTCACTAACCTGCCAAGAACACAACATGCAGAAAC
The DNA here is from genome assembly GCF_047496885.1 of Scyliorhinus torazame. NCBI lineage: Eukaryota > Metazoa > Chordata > Chondrichthyes > Carcharhiniformes > Scyliorhinidae > Scyliorhinus > Scyliorhinus torazame. The sequence continues at coordinate 66,510,162 of NC_092726.1, forward strand.
CCATCACCAGCATCTCCACGAACCTCCCACTAACACAACCCGCAGAAACTCATCCTCAGCATCTTCACTAACGTTCCAATAACACAACCTGCAGAAACCGATCCTCAGCATCCCCACTCGCCTTCCAAGAACACAACCCGCAGAAACCGATTCTCAGCATCTTCACTCACCTCCAAATAACAAAACCTGCTGAAACCCATCCTCATCATCTTCACTCACCTCCCAATAACACAACCTGCTGAAACACATCCTCAGCATCTTCACTCACCTCCCAATCACACAACCTGCAGAAACCCATCCTCAGCATCTACACTCACCTCCCAATCACACAACCTGCAGAAACCCATCCTCAGCATCTACACTCACCTCCCAATAATACAACCTGCAGAAACCCATCCTCAGCATCTCAACTAACCTCCCAATAACACAACCTGCACAAACTCATCCTCAGCATCTCCACCTACCTTCCAATAACACAACCTCAGAAACCCATCCTCAGCATATCCAATCACCTCCCAATAACACAACCTGCAGAATCCAATCCTCAGTATCCTTCACTCACCGCAAATTAACATAACCTGCAGACACACATCCTCAGCATCTCCACTCCCCTCCCAATAACACAACCTGCTGAAACACATCCTCAGCATCTTCACTCACCTCCCAATCACACAACCTGCAGAAACCCATCCTCAGCATCTACACTCACCTCCCAATAACACAACCTGCAGAAACCAATCCTCAGTATCCTTCACTCAGCGCAAATTAGCACAACTTGCAGACACGCATCCTCAGCATCTCCACCCACCCCCTAATAATGTAAACTGCAGAAACCCATCCTCAGCAACTCCACTCACCTACCAATAACAAAACCTGCAGAACCCCATCCTCAGCATCTCCACTCTCCTCCCAATAACACAACCTGCAGAAACCCATCCTCAGCATCTCCACTCACCACCCAATAATACAACCTGCAGAAACCCATCCTCAGCATCTCAACTAACCTCCCAATAACACAACCTGCACAAACTCATCCTCAGCATCTCCACCTACCTTCCAATAACACAACCTCAGAAACCCATCCTCAGCATATCCAATCACCTCCCAATAACACAACCTGCAGAATCCAATCCACAGTATCCTTCACTCACCGCAAATTAACACAACCTGCAGACACCCATCCTCAGCATCTTCACTCACCTCCCAATAACAAAGCCTGCAGAACCCCGTCCCCAGCATCTCCACTCACCCCCCCAATAATACAAACTGCAGAAACCCAACCTTAGCATCTCCACTCACCTCCCAATAACACAACCTGCAGAAACCCATCCTCAGCATCTCCACTAACCTCCCAAGAACACAAACTGCAGTAACTCATCCGCAGCATCACCACTAAACTTCCAATAACACAACCTGCAGAAACCCATCCTCAGCTCCTCCACTCACCTGCCAATAACACAACCTGCAGAAATCCGTTCTCAGCATCTTTTCTCACCTCCCAATAACACAACCTACAGAAACCCACCCTAAGCATCTCCACTAACTTCCCAATAAAAATACCGGCAGAAACCCATCCTCAGTATCTCCACTAACCTCACACTAACACAACATGCAAAAACCCATCCTAAGCATCACCATTAACATCCCAATAACACAACTTGCAGAACCCCATACTCAGCATCTTCACTAACCTTCCAATAACACAACCTGCAGAAAACCTTCCTCAGCATTTTCACTCACCTCCCAATAACACAACCTGCAGAAACCCATCCTCAGCATCTCCACTCACCTCACAATAACACAACCTGCAGAAACTCATCCTCAACATCTCCAGTCACCTCCCAATAACAAAACCTGCAGGACCCCATCCTTAGCATCTCCACTCTCCTCCCAATAACACAACGTCCAGAAACCCATCCTCAGCATCTCCACTCACCTTCCAAGAACACAACCTGCAGAAACCCATCCTCAGCATCTCCACTCACCTCCCAATAACACAACCTGCAGAAACCCATCCTCAGCATCTTCACTCACAGCCCAATAAAACAACTTGCACAAACCCATCCTCAGCATCTCCACTCACCTCCCAATAACACAATCTGCAGAAACACATACTCAGCATATTCACGAATCTTCCAATAACACAACCTATACAATCCCATCCTCAGCATCTTAACTAATCTTAGACTACCACTACCTGCAGAAACACATACTCAGCATCTTCACTAACTTTCCAATAACACAACCTGCAGAAACTAATTATCAGCATCAGCACTCACCCCGCAATAACACAACCTCAAAAAACCATCCTCAGCATCTCCACTAACCTCACAATAACACAACTTGTAGAAAACCATCCTCAGCATCTTCACTATCCATCCAATAATACACTTGCAGAAACCAATCTTTTGTATCTTCACGACCCTTCCAAAAACACAACCTACAGAAACCCATCCTCCGCATCTCCACTAACCTCCCAATAACACAATCTGCAGAAACCCACCCTCAGCATCTTCACTAATCTTAGACTAACACAAACTTCAGAAACCCATCCACAGCATCACCACTAACGTCCCAATAACACACCCTGCAGAAACCCGTACTCAGCATCTCCAATCACCTTCCAATAACACAACCTGCAGAAAACCTTCCTCAGCATTTTCACTCAACTCCCAATTACACAACCTGCAGAAACCAATCCTCAGCATTTTCACTCACCTTCGAATAAGACAACCTGCAGAAACCCATCCTCAGCATCGCCAATCAGCTCCCAATAACACAACCTGGAGAAAAACAATCTCAGCCTCTTCACTAACTTTCCAATAACACACAGTGCAGGCACCCATCCTCAGCATCTTCACTCACCTCCCAATAACAAAACCTGCAAACCCCATCCTCAGCATCTCCACCCACCCCCCAATAATGCAAACTGCAGAAACCCATCCTCAGCAACTCCACTCACCTACCAATTACAAAACCTGCAGAACCCCATCCTCAGCATCTCCACTCTCCTCCCAATAACACAACCTGCAGAAACCTATCCTCAGCATCTCAACTAACCTCCCAATAACACAACCTGCACAAACTCATCCTCAGCATCTCCACCTACCTTCCAATAACACAACCTGCAGAAACCCATCCTCAGCATATCCATCACCTCCCAAGAACACAACCTGCAGAATCCAATCCTCAGTATCCATCACTCACCGCAAATTAACACAACCTGCCGACACCCATCCTCAGCATCTTCACTCACCTCCCAATAACAAAGCCTGCAGAACCCCATCCCCAGCGTCTCCACTCACCCCCCAATAATACAAACTGCAGAAACCCAACCTTAGCATCTCTACTCACCTCCCAATAATACAACCTGCAGAAACCCATCCTCAGCATCACCACTAACCTCCCAATAACACAAACTGCAGTAACCCATCCGCAGCATCTCCACTAAACTTCCAATAACACAACCTGCAGAAACCCATCCTCAGCTCCTCCACTCACCTCCCAATAACACAACCTGCAGAAATCCGTTCTCAGCATCTTTTCTCACCTCCCAGTAACACAACCTACAGAAACCCATCCTCAGCATCTCCACTAACTTCCCAATAAAAATACCTGCAGAAACCCATCCTCAGTATCTCCACTAACCTCAGACTAACACAACATGCAAAAACCCATCCTAAGCATCACCATTAACCTCCCAATAACACAACTTGCAGAACCCCATACTCAGCATCTTCACTAACCTTCCAATAACACAACCTGCAGAAAACCTTCCGCAGCATTTTCACTCACCTCCCAATAACACAACCTGCAGAAACCCATCCTCAGCATCTCCACTCACCTCACAATAACACAACCTGCAGAAACTCATCCTCAACATCTCCAGTCACCTCCCAGTAACAAAACCTGCAGGACCCCATCCTTAGCATCCCCACTCACCCCCCAATAATACAACGTGCAGAAACCCATCCTCATCATCTCCACTCTCCTCCGAATAACACAACCTCCAGAAACCCATCCTCAGCATCTCTACTAACCTTCCAAAACACATCCTGCAGAAACCCATCCTCAGCATCTTCACTCACCTCCCAATAACACAACCTGCAGAAACCCATCCTCAGCATCTTCAATCACCTCCAAATAACGCAACCTGCAGGTACCCATCCTCAGCGTCTCCACTCACCTTCCAATAAAACACCCTGCAGTAACCCATCCTCAGCATCTCCACTCACAGCCCAATAACACAACTTGCACAAACCCATCCTCAGCATCTCCACTCACCTCCCAATAACACAATCTGCAGAAAACCATCCTCAGCATCTCCACTTACCTCCCAATAACACAAACCGCAGAAACACATCCTCAGCATATTCACGAATCTTCCAATAACACAACCGATACAATCCCATCCTCAACATCTTAACTAATCTTAGACTAACACAACCTGCAGAAGCACATACTCAGCATCTTCACTAACTTTCCAATAACAGAACCTGCAGAAACCCATTATCAGCATCAGCACTCACCCCGCAATAACACAACCTCAAAAACCCATCCTCAGCATCTCCAATCAGCTCCCAATAACACAACCTGTAGAAAACCATCCTCAGCATCTTCACTATCCATCCAATAATACACTTGCAGAAAACCATCTTTAGTATCTTCACGATCCTTCCAAAAACACAACTTACAGAAACCCATCCTCGCATCTCCACTATTCTCCCAATAACACAACCTGCAGAAACCTATCCTCAGCATCTTCACTAATCTTAGACTAACACAAACTTCAGAAACCCATCCACAGCATCACCACTAACCACCCAATAACACACCCTGCAGAAACCCGTACTCAGCATCTCCAATCACCTTCCAATAACACAACCTGCAGAAAAACATCGTCAGCATCTTCACTAACCTTCCAATAACACAACCTGCAGAATCCCATCCTCAGCATTTTCACTCAACTTCGAATAAGACAACCTGCAGAAACCCATCCTCAGCATCGCCAATCAGCTCCCAATAACACAACCTGGAGAAAAACAATCTCAGCCTCTTCACTAACTTTCCAATAACACACAGTGCAGACACCCATCCTCAGCATCTTCACACACCTCCCAATAACAAAACCTGCAAACCCCATCCTCAGCATCTCCACCCACCCCCCAATAATGCAAACTGCAGAAACCCATCCTCAGCAACTCCACTCACCTACCAATAACAAAACCTGCAGAACCCCATCCTCAGCATCTCCACTCTCCTCCCAATAACACAACCTGCACAAACTCATCCTCAGCATCTCCACCTACCTTCCAATAACACAACCTGCAGGAACCCATCCTCAGCATATCCAATCACCTCCCAGGAACACAACCTGCAGAATCCAATCCTCAGTATCCTTCACTCACCGCAAATTAACACAACCTGCAGACACCCATCCTCAGCATCTTCACTCACCTCCTAATAACAAAGCCTGCAGAACCCAAGCCCCAGCATCTCCACTCACCCCCCAATAATACAAACTGCAGAAACCCAACGTTAGCATCTCCACTCACCTCCCAATAACACAACCTGCAGAAACCCATCCTCAGCATCTCCACTAACCTCCCAATAACACAAACTGCAGTAACCCATCCGCAGCATCTCCACTAAACTTCCAATAACACAACCTGCAGAAACCCATCCTCAGCCCCTCCACTCACCTCCCAATAACACAACCTGCAGAAATCCGTTCTCAGCATCTTTTCTCACCTCCCAATAACACAACCTACAGAAACCCATCCTTAGCATCTCCACTAACTTCCCAATAAAAATGCCTGCAGAAACCCATCCTAAGTATGTCCACTAACCTCACACTAACACAACATGCAAAAACCCATCCTAAGCATCATCATTAACCTCCCAATAACACAACTTGCAGAACCCCATACTCAGCATCTTCACTAACCTTCCAATAACACAACCTGCAGAAAACCTTCCGCAGCATTTTCACTCACCTTCGAATAAGACAACCTGCAGAAAACCGTCCTCAGTATCTCCACTCACCACCCAATAACACAACCTGCAGAAACCCATCCTCAGCATCGCCAATCAGCTCCCAATAACACAACCTGGAGAAAAACAATCTCAGCCTCTTCACTAACTTTCCAATAACACACTGTGCAGACACCCATCCTCAGCATCTTCACTCACCTCCCAATAAAACAACCTGAACAAACCCATCCTCAGAATCTTCACTGACCTCCCAATAACACAACTTGCAGAAACCCATCCTCAGCATCTCCACTCACCTCTCAATAACACAATCTGCAGAACCACAACCTCAGCAACCTCTCTCACCTCCCAATAACAAACCTGCAGAAACCCATCCTCTGCATCTCCACTAACCTCCCAATAACACAACTTGCAGAAGCCCATCCTCAGCATCTATACTGACCTCCCAATAACACAACATGCAGAACCCCATTCTCAGCATCTCCACACTCCTAGCGATAACATAACCTGCAGAAATCCATTCTCATCATCTTTACTCACCTCCCAATAACACAAATTGCAGAAACCCATCCTCAGCATCTCCACTCACCTCCCAATAACACAATCTGCAGAACCACAACATCAGCAACCTCTCTCACCTCCCAATAACAAACCTGCAGAAACCCATCCTAAGCATTACCATTAACCTCCCAATAACACAACCTGCAGAACCCGATACTCAGCATCTTCACTAACCTTCCAATAACACAACCTGCAGAAAACCTTCCTCAGCATCTTCTCTCACCTCCCAATAACAAAACCTGCAGAACCCCATCCTCAGCATCTCCACTCACCCCCCAATAATACAACCTGCAGAAACCCATCCTCAGCATCTCCACTCACCTCCCAATAACAAAATCTGCAGAACCCCATCCTCAGCATCTACACTCTCCTCCCAATAACACAACCTGCAGAAACCCATCCTCAGCATCTCCACCTACCTTCCAATAACACAACCTGCAGAAACCCATCCTCAGCATCTCCACGAACCTCCCACTAACAAAACCCGCAGAAACTCATCCTCAGCATCTTCACTAACGTTCCAATAACACAACCTGCAGAAACCCATCCTCAGCATCTCCACTCGCCTTCCAATAGTACAACCCGCAGAAACCCATTATCAGCATCTCCACTCAACTTCCAACAACACGACCTGCAGAAACACATCCTCAGCGTCTTCACAAAACTTCCAATAACAACCTGCTGAAACCTATCCTCAGCATCTTCACTCACCTCCCAAGCACACAACCTGCAGAAACCCATCCTCAGCATCTTCACTCACCCCCCAATAATACAACCTGCAGAAACCCAACCTTAGCATCTCCACTCACCTCCCAATAACAAAACCTGCAGAACCCCATTCTCAGCATCTCCACACTCCTACCAATAACATAACATTCAGAAACCAATCCTCTGCATCTTCACTAAACTTCGAATAACACAACATGCAGAAACCCATCCTAAGCATTACCATTAACGTCCCAATAACACAACCTGCAGAACCCCATCCTCAGCATCTCCACTCACCTCACAATAAGACAACCTGCAGAAACTCATCCTCAACATTTACACTCACCTCCCAATAACAAAACCCGCAGGACACCATCCTCAGCATCTCCACTCACCCCCCAATAATACAACGTGCAGAAACCCAGCCTCAGCATCTCCAATCACCTCACAATAACACGACCTTCATTACTCATCCTCAGCATCTCCACTCTCCACCCATTAACAAAATCTGCAGAACCCCATCCTCATCCTCTCCACTCTCCTCCCAATAACACAACCTCCAGAAACCCATCGACGGCATCTCCACTAACCTCCCAATAACAGACCTGCAGAAACTCGTTCTCAGCATCTCCACTCACCTTCCAATGACACAACATTCAGAAACCCATGCTCAGCGTCTTCACTAACCTGCCAATAACACAACCTGCAGAAACCCATCCTCAGCATCTCCACGAACCTCCCACTAACACAACCCGCAGAAACTCATCCTCAGCATCTTCACTAACGTTCCAATAACACAACCAGCAGAAACCGATCCTCAGCATTCCCACTCGCCTTCCAAGAACACAACCCGCAGAAACCGATTCTCAGCATCTCCACTCACCTCCTAATAACACAACCCGCAGAAACCCATCCTCAGCATATCCACTCACCTCCCAATAACACAACCTGCAGAAACCAATCCTCAGCATCTCCACTCACCTCCCAATAACACAACCTGCAGAAACCCATCCTCAGCATCTCCACTCACCTCCAAATAACACAACCTGCAGTAACCAATCCTCAGTATCCTTCACTCACCGCAAATTAACACAACCTGCAGACACCCATCCTCAGCATCTTCACTCAACTCCCAATCACACAACCTGCAGAAACCCATCCTCAGCATCTACACTCACCTCCCAATAACACAACCTGCAGAAACCAATCCTCAGTATCCTTCACTCACCGCAAATTAGCACAACTTGCAGAAACCAATCCTCAGTATCCTTCACTCACCGCAAATTAGCACAACCTGCAGAAACCCATCCTCAGCATCTTCACTCACCTCCCAATAACAAAACCTGCAGAACCCCATCCTCAGCATCTCCACTCACCTCCCAATAATGCAACCTGCAGAAACCCATCCTCAGCATCTCCACTCACCGCCCCATAACACAATCAGCAGAATCCCATCCTCAGCATCACCACTCACCTCCCAATGACACAACCTGCAGAAACTCGTTCTCAGCATCTCCACTCACCTTCCAATGACACAACCTTCAGAAACCCATGCTCAGTGTCTTCACTAACCTGCCAATAACACAACCTGCAGAAACCCATCCTCAGCATCTCCACGAACCTCCCACTAACACAACCTGCAGAAACCAATCCTCAGCATCCTTCACTCACCGCAAATTAACACAACCTGCAGACACCCATCCTCAGCATCTCCACTCACCTCCCAATAACACAACCTGCTGAAACCCATCCTCAGCATCTTCACGCACCTTCCAATAACACAACCTGCAGAAACGTATCCTCAGCATCTACACTCACCTTCCAATAACACAACCTGCAGAAACACAGCCTCAGCATCTTCACGCAACTTCCAATCACACAACCTGCAGAAACCCATCCTCAGCATCTTCACTCACCTCCCAATAACAAAACCTGCAGAACCCCATCCTCAGCATCTACACTCTCCTCCCAATAACACAACCTGCAGAAACCCACCCTCAGCATCTCAACTAACCTCCCAATAACACAACCTGCAGAAACCCATCCTCAGAATCTCCACCTACCTTCCAATAACACAACCTGCAGAAACCCATTCTCAGCATCTCCACGAACCTCCCACTAACACAACCCGCAGAAACGCATCCTCAGCGTCTTCACTAACGTTCCAATAACACAACCTGCAGAAACCCATTATCAGCATCTCCACTCAACTTCCAACAACACGACCTGCAGAAACACATCCTCAGCGTCTTCACATAACTTCCAATAACAACCTGCTGAAACCTATCCTCAGCATCTTCACTCACCTCCCAAACACACAACCTGCAGAAACCCATCTTCAGCATCTCCACTCACCTCCCAATAACACAACCTGCATAAACCAATCCTCAGTATCCTACACTCACCGCAAATTAACACAACTTGCAGACACCCTTCCTCAGCATCTCCACTCACCTCCCAAAAACAAAACCTGCAGAACCACATTTTCAGCATCTCCACACTCCTACCAATAACACAACCTGCAGAAATCCGTTCTCAGCATCTTTACTCACCTCCCAATAACACAACCTGCAGAAACACATCCTCAGCATCTTCACGCACCTTCCAATAACACAACCTGCAGAAACCCATCCTCAGCATCTTAAATCACCTTCCAATAACACCAACTGCAGAAACCCATCCTCAGCATCTTCAATTACCTCCCAATAACACAACCTGCAGTAAACCATCCTCAGCATCTTCACTCACTTCCCAATAACAAAACCTGCAGAACCCCATCCTCAGCATCTCCACTCACCCCCGCAATAATACAACCTGTAGAAACCCATTCTCAGCATCTCCACCTAACTTCCAATAACACAGCCTGCAGAAACCCATCCTCAGCATCTTCACTCACCTCCCAATGACACAACCTGCTGAAACCCATCCTCAGCATCTTCACTCACCTCCCAATCACACAACCTGCAGAAACCCATCCTCAGCATTTCCATACACCTCTAAGAACAAAACCTGCAGAATCCAATCCTCAGTATCCTTCACACACCACAAATTAACAAAAGCTGCAGACACCCATCCTAAGCATCTTCACTCACCTCCCAATAACACAACCTGCAGAACCCCATTCTCAGAAACTCCATACTCCTACCAATAACGCAACCTGCAGAAACCCATCCTCAGCATCTCCACTAACCTCCCAATAACACAACCTGCAGTAACCCATCCTCAGCATCTCCACTAACCTTCCAACAACACAACCTGCAGAAACCCATCCTCAGCATCTAGACTAACCTCCCAATAACACAACCTGCAGTAACCCATCCTCAGCATCTCCACTCACCTCCCAATAACAAAACCTGCAGAACCCCATTCTCAGCAACTCCACAATCCTACCAATAACACAACCTGCAGAAACCCATCCTCAGCATCTCCACTAACCTCCCAAAAGCACAACCTGCAGAAACCCATCCTCAGCATCTTCACTCAACTCCCAATCACACAACCTGCAGAAACCCATCCTCAGCATCTACACTCACCTCCCAATAACACAACCTGCAGAAATCCGTTCTCAGCATCTTTACTCACCTCCCAATAACACAACCTGCAGACACCAATCCTCAGCATCTTCACTCTCCTCCCAATAACACAAACTGCAGAAACCCATCCTCAGCATCTACCCATCTTCAGCATCTACACTCACATCCCAATAACACAACCTGCAGAAACCAATCCTCAGTATCCTTCACTCACAGCAAATTAGCACAACTAGCAGACACCCATCCTCAGCATCTTCACTCACCTCCCAATAACAAAACCTGCAGAACCCCATCCTCAGCATCTCCACTCACCCCACAATAATACAACCTGCAGCAACCCATCCTCAGCATCTCAACTCACCTCCCAATAACAAAACCTGCAGAACCCCATCCTCAGCATCTTCACTAACCTCCCAATAACACAACCTGCAGAAACCCATCCTCAGCATCTCAGCTAACCGCCCAATAACACAACCTGCAGAAACCCATCCTCAGCATCTCCACCTACCTTCCAATAACACAAACTGCAGAAACCCATCCTCGGCATCTCCACGAACCTCCCACTAACACAACCTGCAGAAACCCATCCTCAGCATCTCCACTCACCTCCCAATGACACAACCTGCTGAAACCCATCCTCAGCATCTTCACTCGCCTCCCAATCACACAACCTGCAGAAACCCATCCTCAGCATATCCAATCACCTCTCAGAACACAACCTGCAGAATCCAATCCTCAGTATCCTTCACACACCGCAAATTAACACAACCTGCAGACACCCATCCTCAGCATCTTCACTCACCTCCCAATAACACAACCTGCAGAACCCCATCCCCAGCATCTCAACTCACCCATCAATAATACAACCTGCAGAAACCCAACCTTAGTATCTCCAGTCACCTCCCAATAACAAAACCTGCAGAACCCCATTCTCAGCAACACCACACTCCTACCAATAACACAACCTGCAGAAACCCATCCTCAGCATCTCCACTAACCTCCCAATAACACAACCTGCAGTAACCCATCCTCAGCATCTCCACTAACCTTCCAATAACACAACCTGCAGAAACCCATCCTCAGCATCTCCACTCACCTCCCAATAACACAACCTGCAGAAATCCGTTCTCAGCATCTTCACTTACCTCCCAATAACACAAGCTGCAGAAACCCATCCTCTGCATCTTCACTAACCTACGAATAACACAACATGCAGAAACCCATCCTAAGCATCACCATTAACCTCCCAATAACACAACCTGCAGAACCCCATACTCAGCATCTTCACTAACGTTCCAATAACACAACCTGCAGAAAACCTTCCTCAGCATTTTCACTCACCTCCCAATTACACAACCTGCAGAAACCAATCCTCAGTATCCTTCATTGACCGCAAATTAACGCAACCTACAGACACCCATCCTCAGCATCTACACTCACCTCACAATAACTCAACCTGCAGAAACTCATCCTCAACATTTCCACTCACCTCCCAATAACAAAACCTGCAGGACCCCATCCTCAGCATCTCGACTCACCCCCCAATAATACAACGTGCAGAATCCCATCCTCAGCATCTCCAATGACCTCACAATAACACAACCTGCATAACTCATCCTCAGCATCTCCACTCTCCTCCCAATAACAAAATCTGCCGAACCCCATCCTCATCATCTCCACTCTCCTCCCAATAACACAACTTCCAGAAACCCATCCACAGCATCTCCACTAACCTCCCACTAACTCAACATGCAGAAACCCATCCTAAGCATCACCACGAATATCCCAATAACACAACCAGCAGAAACCTATCCTCAGCATCTCCACTCACCTTCCAAATACACAACCTGCAGAAGGCCACCCTCAGCATATCCACTAACCTTCCAATAACACAACCTGCAGAAACCCAATCTCATCATCTTCACTCACCGTCCAATAACACAACCTGAAGAAACCCAACCTCAGCATATCCACCATCCTATCAATAATACAACCTGCACAAACCCATCCTCAGCATCTCCACTCACCTTCCAATAACACAACATGCAGAAACACGTCCTCAACATCTCCACTCACCGCCCAATAACACAACCTGCAGAATCCCATCCTCAGCATCTCCACGAACCTCCCACTAACACAACCTGCAGAAACTCGTTCTCAGCATCTCCACTCACCTTCCAATGACACAACCTGCAGAAACCCATCCTCAGCATCTTCACTCACCTCCCAATAACACAACCTGCAGAAACCCATACTCAGCGTCTTCACTAACCTGCCAATAACACAACCTGCAGAAACCCATCCTCAGCATCTCCACGAACCTCCTACTAACACAACCCGCAGAAACTCATCCTCAGCATCTTCACTAACGTTCCAATAACACAACCTGCCGAAACCGATCCTCAGCATCCCCACTCGCCTTCCAAGAACACAACCCGCAGAAACCGATTCTCAGCATATTCACTCACCTCCTAATCACACAACCTGCAGAAACCCATCATCTGCATATCCTCTCACCTCCCAATAACACAACCTGCAGAAACACATCCTCAGCATCTCCACGAACCTCCCACTAACACAACCCGCAGAAACCCATCCTCAGCATCTTCACTAACGTTCCAATAACACAACCTGCAGAAACCGATTCTCAGCATCTCCACTCACCTCCCAATAACACAACCTGCAGAAACCCATCCTCAGCATCTTCACTCACCTTCCAATAACACAACCTGCAGAAACCCATCCTCAGCATCTTCACTCACCTCCCAATAACACAACCTGCAGTAAACCATCCTCAGCATCTTCACTCACCTCCCAAGAACAAAACCTGCAGAACACCATCTTCAGCATCTCCACTCACCCCCCAATAATACAACCTGCAGAAACTCATCCTCAGCATCTCAAATCACCTTCCAATAACAAAACCTGCAGAACCCCATCCTCAGCATCTACACTCTTCTCTCAATTACACAACCTGCAGAAACCCATCCTCAGCATCTCAACTAACCGCCCAATAACATAACCTGCAGAAACCCATTCTCAGCATCTACACCTACCTTCCAATAACACAGCCTGCAGAAACCCATCCTCAGCATCTTCACTCACTTCCCAATGACACAACCTGCTGAAACCCATCCTCAGCATCTTCACTCACCTCCCAATTACACAACCTGCAGAACCCCATTCTCAGCAACTCCACACCCCTACCAATAACGCAACCTGCAGAAACCCATCCTCAGCATCTCCACTAACCTTCCAATAACAAAACCTGCAGTAACCCATCCTCAGCATCTCCACTAACCTTCCAATAACACAACCTGCAGAAACCCATCCTCAGCATCTCTACTAACCTCCCAATAACACAACCTGCAGTAACCCATCCTCAGCATCTCCACTCACCTCCCAATAACAAAACCTGCAGAACCCCATTCTCAGCAACTCCACAATCCTACCAATAACACAACCTGCAGAAACCCATCCTCAGCATCTCCACTAACCTCCCAATAACACAACCTGCAGAAACCCATCCTCAGCATCTTCACTCAACTCCCAATCACAAAATCTGCAGAAATCCGTTCTCAGCATCTTTAATCACCTCCCAATAACACAACCTGCAGACACCCATCCTCAGCATCTTCACTCTCCTCCCAATAACACAAACTGCAGAACCCCATCCTCAGCATCTTCACTCAACTCCCAATCACACAACCTGCAGAAACCCATCCTCAGCATCTACACTCACCTCCCAATAACACAACCTGCACAAACTAATCCTCAGTATCCTTCACTCACCGCAAATTAGCACAACTTGCAAACACCCATCCTCAGCATCTTCACTCACCTCCCAATAACAAAACCTGCAGAACACCATCCTCAGCATCTCCACTCACCCCCCAATAATACAACCTGCAGCAACCCATCCTCAGCATCTCAACTCACCTCCCAATAACAAAACCTGCAGAACCCCATCCTCACCATCTTCGCTAACCTCCCAATACCACAACCTGCAGAAACCCATCCTCAGCATCTCAACTAACCGCCCAATAACACAACCTGCAGAAACCCATCCTCAACATCTCCACCTAGCTTCCAATAACACAACCTGCAGAAACCCATCCTCGGCATCTCCACGAACCTCCCACTAACACAACCTGCAGAAACCCATCCTCAGCATCTCCACTCACCTCCCAATGACACAACCTGCTGAAGCCCATCCTCAGCATCTTCACTCACCTCCCAATCACACAACCTGCAGAAACCCATCCTCAGCATATCCAATCACCTCTCAGAACACAACCTGCAGAAACCCATCCTCAGCATCTCCACTCACCTCCCAATAACACAGCCTGCAGAAATCCGTTCTCAGCATCTTTACTCACCTGCCAATAACACAACGTGCAGAAACCCATCCTCTGCATCTTCACTAACCTACGAATAACACAACATGCAGAAACCCATCCTAAGCATTACCATTAACCTCCCAATAACACAACCTGCGGAATCCCATACTCAGCATCTTCACTAACCTTCCAATAACACAACCTGCAGAAAACCTTCCCCAGCATTTTCACTCACCTCCCAATTACACAACCTGCAGAAACCAATCCTCAGTATCCTTCATTCACCGCAAATTAACACAACCTGCAGACACCCATCCTCAGCATCTCCACTCACCTCACAATAACACAACCTGCAGAGACTCATGCTCAACATTTCCACTCACCTCCCAATAACATAACTTGCAGAACCCCATCCTCATCATCTCCATTCTCCTCCCAATAACACAACTTCCAGAAACCCATTTACAGCATCTCCACTAACCTCCCACTAACTCAACATGCAGAAACCCATCCTAAGCATCACCACTAACATCCCAATAACACAACCAGCAGAAACCCATACTCAGCATCTTCACTAACCATCCAATAACACAACCTGCAGAAACCCATTCTCAGCATCTTCACTCACCTCCCAATAACACAACCTGCAGAAACCCATCCTCAGCATCTGCACTCACCACCCAATAACACAACCTACAGAAACCCATCCTCAGCATCTCCACTCACCTTCCAATAACACAACCTGCAGAAACCCATCCTCAGCATCTTCTCTAACCTTCCAATAACACAACCTGCATAAACCCATCCTCAGCATCTTCACTCGCCTCCCAATAACACAACCTGCAGCAACACATATTCGGCATCTCCACTCACCCCCCCCCCAATAACATAACCTGCAGAAGCCCATCCTCAGCATCTTCACTCACCTCCCAATCACACAACCTGCAGAAACCCATCCTCAGCATCTACACTCACCTCCCAATAACACAACCTGCAGAAACCAATCCTCAGTATCCTTCACTCACCGCAATTTAGCACAACCTGCAGAAACCCATCCTCAGCATTTCCACTCACTCCCCAATAACACAACCTGCAGAAACCAATCCTCAGCATCTCCACTCACCTCCCAATCACAAAACCTGCAGAAACTCATCCTCAACATCTCCACCCACCTCCCAATAACACAACCTGCAGAAACCCATCCTCAGCATCTCCACTCTCCTCCCAATAACAAAACCTGCAGAGACCCATCCTCAGCATCTCAACTATCCTCCAAATAACACAACCTGCAGAAACCCATCCTCAGCATCTCCATCTACCTTCCAATAACACAACCTAAATAAACCCATCCTCAGCATCTCCACGAACCTCCCACTAACACAACCCGCAGAAACTCATCCTCAGCATCTTCACTAACGTTCCAATAACACAACCTGCAGAAACCCATCCTCAGCATCTTCACTCAACTCCCATCAACAAAACCTGCAGAACCCCATCTCCAGCATCTCCACTCACCCCCCAATAATTCAACCTGCAGAAACCCAACCATCGCATCTCCACTCACCTCCCAATAACAAAACCTGCATAACCCCATTCTCAGCATCTCCACTCTCCTCCCAATAACACAACCTGCAGAAACACATCCTCATCATCTCCACCAACCTCCCAATAACACGACCAGCAGAAACCCATCCTCGGAATCTCCACTCACGTCCCAATAACACAATCTGCAGAATCCAATCCTCAGTATCCTTCACTCACCGCAAATTAACACAACCTGCAGACACCCATCCTCAGCATCTTCACTCACCTCCCATCAACAAAACCTGCAGAACCCCATCCCCAGCATCTCCACTCACCCCCCAATAATACAACCTGCAGAAACCCAACCATAGCATCTCCACTCACTTCCCAATAACAAAACCAGCAGAACCCCATTCTCAGCATCTCCACTCTCCTCCCAATAACACAACCTGCAGAAACACATCCTTATCATCTCCACCAACCTCCCAATAACACGACCTGCAGAAACCCATCCTCAGCATCTCCACTAACCTTCCAATAACACAACCTGCAGAAACCCATCCTCAGCATCTCCACTCACTTTCCAATAACACAACATGCATACGCCCATCCTCAGCACCTCCACTCACCTCCCAATAACACAACCTGTCGAAATCCGTTCTCAGCATCTTCACTCAACTCCCAATAACACAACATGCAGAAACCCATCCTAAGCATCACCATTAATCTCCCAATAACACAACCTGCAGAACCCCATACTCAGCATCTTCAATAACCTTCCAATAACGCAACCTGCAGAAAACATTCCTCAGCATTTTCACTCACCTCACAATAACACAACCTGCAGAAACTCATCCTCAGCATCTCCATTCACCTCCCAATAACAAAACCTGCAGGACCCCATCCTCAGCATCTCCACTCACCCCCCAATAATACAACGTGCAGAAACCCATCCTCAGCATTTCCAATCACCTCACAATAACACAACCTGCAGAACTCATCCTCAGCATCTCCACTAACCTCCCACTAACTCAACATGCAGAAACCCATCCTAAGCATCACCACTAACATTCCAATAACACAACCAGCAGAAACCCATAGTCAGCATCTTCACTAACCATCCAATAACACAACCTGCAGAAACCCATCTTCAGCATCTGCACTCACCACCCAATAACACAACCTATAGAAACCCATCCTCAGCATCTCCACTCACCCCCCCCCCCAATAATACAACCTGCAGCAACTCAACCTTAGCATCTCCACTAGCCTTCCAATAACACAACCTGCAGAAACCATTCCTCAGCATCTCCACTCACCTTCCAATAACACAACCTGCATACGCCCATCCTCAGCACCTCCACTCACCTCCCAATAACACAACCTGTCGAAATCCGTTCTCCGCATCTTTACTCACCTCCCAATAACACAACCTACAGAAACCCATCCCAAGCATCTCCACTAACATCCCAATAAAACAACCTGCAGAAACCTATCCTCAGTATCTCCAGTAACCTCAAACAAATGAGAGGGGCGATATTGTTGGAGAGGACAGTGTGAAACAGATTGGTAAGCTCGAGGAAATACTTGTTAGGAAGGAAGATGTGTTGGGCATTTTGAAAAACTTGAGGATAGACAAGTCCCCCGGGCCTGACGGGTTATATCCAAGGATTCTATGTGAAGCAAGAGATGAAATTGCAGAGCCGTTGGCAATTATCTTTTCGTCCTCACTGTCAACAGGGGTGGTACCAGGGGATTGGAGAGTGGCGAATGTCGTGCCCCTGTTCAAAAAAGGAACTAGGGATAACCCTGGGAATTACAGGCCAGTTAGTCTTACTTCGGTGGTAGGCAAAGTAATGGAAAGGGTACTGAAGGATAGGATTTCTGAGCATCTGGAAAGACACTGCTTGATTAGGGATAGTCAGCACGGATTTGTGAGGGGTAGGTCTTGCCTTACAAATCTTATTGAATTCTTTGAGGAGGTGACCAAGCATGTGGATGAAGGTAAAGCAGTGGATGTAGTGTACATGGATTTTAGTAAGGCATTTGATAAAGTTCCCCATGGTAGGCTTCTGCACAAAGTAAGGAGGCATGGGATAGTGGGAAATTTGGCCAGTTGGATAACGAACTGGCTAACCGATAGAAGTCAGAGAGTGGTGGTGGATGGCAAATATTCAGCCTGGATCCCAGTTACCAGTGGTGTACCGCAGGGATCAGTTCTGGGTCCTCTGCTGTTTGTGATTTTCATTAATGACTTGGATGAGGGAGTTGAAGGGTGGGTCAGTAAATTTGCAGACGATACGCAGATTGGTGGAGTTGTGGATAGTAAGGAGGGCTGTTGTCGGCTGCAAAGAGACATAGATAGGATGCAGAGCTGGGCTGAGAAGTGGCAGATGGAGTTTAACCCTGAAAAGTGTGAGGTTGTCCATTTTGGAAGGACAAATATGAATGCGGAATACAGGGTTAACGGTAGAGTTCTTGGCATTGTGGAGGAGCAGAGAGACCTTGGGGTCTATGTTCATACATCTTTGAAAGTTGCCACTCAAGTGGATAGAGCTGTGAAGAAGGCCTATGGTGTGCTCGCGTTCATTAACAGAGGGATTGAATTTAAGAGCCGTGAGGTGATGATGCAGCTGTACAAAACTTTGGTAAGGCTACATTTGGAGTACTGTGTACAGTTCTGGTCGCCTCATTTTAGGAAGGATGTGGAAGCTCTGGAAAAGGTGCAAAGAAGATTTACCAGGATGTTGCCTGGAATGGAGAGTAGGTCTTACGAGGAAAGGTTGAGGGTGCTAGGCCTTTTCTCATTAGAGCGGAGAAGGATGAGGGGCGACTTGATAGAGGTTTATAAGATGATCAGGGGAATAGATAGAGTAGACAGTCAGAGACTTTTTCCCCAGGTGGAACACACCATTACAAGGGGACATAAATTTAAGGTGAAAGGTGGAAGATATAGGAGGGATATCAGAGGTAGGTTCTTTACCCAGAGAGTAGTGGGGGCATGGAATGCACTGCCTGTGGAAGTAGTTGAGTCGGAAACATTAGTGACATTCAAGCAGCTGTTGGATAGGTACATGGATTACGGGAAAATGAGATAGTGTAGATTTATTTGTTCTTAAGGGCAGCACGGTAGCATTGTGGATAGCACAATTGCTTCACAGATCCATGGTCCCAGGTTCGATTTCGGCTTGGGTCATTGTCTGTGCGGAGTCTGCACGTCCTCCCCGTGTCTGCGTGGGTTTCCTCCGGGTGCTCCGGTTTCCTCCCACAGTCCAAAGATGTGCGGGTTAGGTGAATTGGCCAATGATAAATTGCCCTTAATGTCCAAATTGCCCTTGGTGTTGGGTGGAGGTGTTGAGTTTGGGTAGGGTGCTCTTTCCAAGAGCTGGTGCAGACTCAGGGGGCCGAATGGCCTCCTTCTGCACTGTAGATTCAATGATAATCTATGATTAATCTAGGACAAAGGTTCGGCACAACATCGTGGGCCGAAGGGCCTGTTCTGTGCTGTATTTTCTATGTTCTAACACAACATGGAGAAACCCATCCTAAGCATCACCACTAAGCTCCCAATAACACAACCTGCAGAAACCCATCCTCAGCATCTCCACTCGCCTTCCAATAGCACAACCCGCAGAACACCATTCTCAGCATCTCCACTCTCCTCCCAATAACACAACCTGCAGAAACACATCCTTATCATCTCCACCAACCTCCCAATAACACGACCTGCAGAAACCCATCCTCAGCATCTCCACTAACCTTCCAATAACACAACCTGCAGAAACCCATCCTCAGCATCTCCACTCACTTTCCAATAACACAACATGCATACGCCCATCCTCATCACCTCCACTCACCTCCCAATAACACAACCTGTAGAAATCCGTTCTCAGCATCTTCACTCAACTCCCAATAACACAACCTACAGAAACCCATCCTAAGCATCTCCACTAACTTACCAATAAAACAACCTGCAGAAACCCATCCTCAGTATCTCCACTAACCTCACACTAACACAACATGCAGAAACCCATCCTAAGCATCACCATTAACCTCCCAATAACACAACCTGCAGAACCCCATACTCAGCATCTTCAATAACCTTCCAATAACACAACCTGCAGAAAACATTCCTCAGCATTTTCACTCACCTCACAATAACACAACCTGCAGAAACTCATCCTCAGCATCTCCATTCACCTCCCAATAACAAAACCTGCAGGACCACATCCTCAGCATCTCCACTCACCCCCCAATAATACAACGTGCAGAAACCCATCCTCAGCATTTCCAATCACCTCACAATAACACAACCTGCAGAACTCATCCTCAGCATCTCCACTAACCTCCCACTAACTCAACATGCAGAAACCCATCCTAAGCATCACCACTAACATTCAAATAACACAACCAGCAGAAACCCATAGTCAGCATCTTCACTAACCATCCAATAACACAACCTGCAGAAACCCATCTTCAGCATCTGCACTCACCACCCAATAACACAACCTACAGAAACCCATCCTCAGCATCTCCACTCACCCCCCAATAATACAACCTGCAGAAACCCAACCTTAGCATCTCCACTAACCTTCCAATAACACAACCTGCAGAAACCATTCCTCAGCATCTCCACTCACCTTCCAATAACACAACCTGCATACGCCCATCCTCAGCACCTCCACTCACCTCCCAATAACACAACCTGTCGAAATCCGTTCTCCGCATCTTTACTCACCTCCCAATAACACAACCTACAGAAACCCATCCTAAGCATCTCCACTAACTTCCCAATAAAACAACCTGCAGAAACCCATCCTCAGTATCTCCAGTAATCTCAAACAAACACAACATGCAGAAACCCATCCTAAGCATCACCATTAACCTCCCAATAACACAACCTGCAGAAACCCATCCTCCGCATCTCCACTCGCCTTCCAATAGCACAACCCGCAGAAACACATTCTCAGCATCTTCACTCACCTCCTTATAACACAACCTTCAGAAACACATACTCAGCTTCTCCACTCATCTTCCAACAACACGACCTGCAGAAACACATCCTCAGCGTCTTCACAAAACTACCAATAACAACCTGCTGAAACCCATCCTCAGCATCTTCACTCACCTCCCAATCACACAACCTGCAGAAACCCATCCTCAGCATCTTCACTCACCTCCCAATAACACAACCTGCAGAAACCCATCCTCAGCATCTTCACTCACCTCCCAATAACACAACCTGCAGAAACCCATCCTCAGCATCTCAACTAACCTTCCAATAACACAACCTGCAGAAAACCATCCTCAGCATCTTTACTTCCTTCGAATAACACAACCTGCTGAAAACCAACCTCAGCATCTTCACCCACCTCCCAATGACAAAACCTGCAGAAACCCATCCTCAGCATCTTCACTAACCGTCCCATAACACAACCTGCCGAAACCCATCCTCAGCATCTTCACACAACTTCCAATAACACAACCTGCAGAAACCCATCCACAGCATCTTCACTCACCTTCCAATAATAAAACCTACAGAACCCCATCCGCAGCATCTTCACTCACCTCCCAATAATAAAACCTGCAGAACCCCATCCGCAGCATCTCCACTCACCCCCCAATAATACAACCTGCAGAAACCAATCATCAGCATCTCCACTCACCTCCCAATAACACAACCTGCAGAACCCCATCCTCAGCATCTCCACTCTCCTCCCAAAAACACAACCTGCAGAAACCCATCCTCAGCATCTCAACTAACCTCCCAATAACACAACCTGCAGAAACCCATCCTCAGCATCTCCACCTACCTTCCAATAACACAACCCGCAGAAACCCATCCTCAGCATCTTCACTAACGTTCCAATAACACAACCTGCAGAAACCCATCCTCACCATCTCCACTCGCCTTCCAATAGCACAACCTTCAGAAACAAAAGCTCAGCATCTCCACTCAACTACCAACAACACGACCTGCAGAAACACATCCTCAGCGTCTTCACAAAACTTCCAATAACAACCTGCTGAAACCCATCCTCAGCATCTCCAATCACCTCCCAAGAACACAATCTGCAGAATCCAATCCTCAGTATCCTTCACGCACCGCAAATTAACACAACCTGCAGACACCCATCATCAGCATCTTCACTCACCTCCCAATAACAACGCCTACAGAACCACATCCCCAGCATCTCCACTCACCCCCCCCCCCCCCGATAATACAACCTGCAGAAATCCGTTATCAGCATCTCCACTCACCTCAATATCACACAACCTGCAGAAACGCATCCTCAGCATGTCCACTAACCTTCCAATAACACAACCTGCAGAACACCTTCCTCAGCATTTTCACTCACCTCCCAATTACACAACCTGCGGAAACCAATCCTCAGTATCCTTCATTGACCGCAAATTAACGCAAACTACAGACACCCATCCTCAGCATCTACACTCACCTCACAATAACACAACCTGCAGAAACTCATCCTCAACATTTCCACTCACCTCCCAATAACAAAATCTGCCGAACCCCATCCTCATCATCTCCACTCTCCTCCCAATAACACAACTTCCAGAAACCCATCCACAGCATCTCCACTAACCTCCCACTAACTCAACATGCAGAAACCCATCCTAAGCATCACCACTAATATCCCAATAACACAACCAGCAGAAACCTATCCTCAGCATCTCCACTCACCTTCCAAATACACAACCTGCAGAAGGCCACCCTCAGCATATCCACTAACCTTCCAATAACACAACCTGCAGAAACCCAATCTCATCATCATCACTCACCGTCCAATAACACAACCTGAAGAAACCCAACCTCAGCATATCCACCATCCTATCAATAATACAACCTGCACAAACCCATCCTCAGCATCTCCACTCACCTTCCAATAACACAACATGCAGAAACACGTCCTCAACATCTCCACTCACCGCCCAATAACACAACCTGCAGAATCCCATCCTCAGCATCTCCACGAACCTCCCACTAACACAACCTGCAGAAACTCGTTCTCAGCATCTCCACTCACCTTCCAATGACACAACCTGCAGAAACCCATCCTCAGCATCTTCACTCACCTCCCAATAACACAACCTGCAGAAACCCATACTCAGCGTCTTCACTAACCTGCCAATAAAACAACCTGCAGAAACCCATCCTCAGCATCTCCACGAACCTCCTACTAACACAACCCGCAGAAACTCATCCTCAGCATCTTCACTAACGTTCCAATAACACAACCTGCCGAAACCGATCCTCAGCATCCCCACTCGCCTTCCAAGAACACAACACGCAGAAACCGATTCTCAGCATATTCACTCACCTCCTAATCACACAACCTGCAGAAACCCATCATCAGCATATCCTCTCACCTCCCAATAACACAACCTACAGAAATCCATCCTCAGCATCTCCACGAACCTCCCACTAACACAACCCGCAGAAACCCATCCTCAGCATCTTCACTAACGTTCCAATAACACAACCTGCAGAAACCGATTCTCAGCATCTCCACTCACCTCCCAATAACACAACCTGCAGAAACCCATCCTCAGCATCTTCACTCACCTTCCAATAACACAACCTGCAGAAACCCATCCGCAGCATCTCCACTCACCCCCCAATAATACAACCTGCAGAAACCAATCATCAGCATCTCCACTCACCTCCCAATAACACAACCTGCAGAACCCCATCCTCAGCATCTCCACTAACCTCCCACTAACTCAACATGCAGAAACCCATCCTAAGCATCACCACTAATATCCCAATAACACAACCAGCAGAAACCTATCCTCAGCATCTCCACTCACCTTCCAAATACACAACCTGCAGAAGGCCACCCTCAGCATATCCACTAACCTTCCAATAACACAACCTGCAGAAACCCAATCTCATCATCATCACTCACCGTCCAATAACACAACCTGAAGAAACCCAACCTCAGCATATCCACCATCCTATCAATAATACAACCGGCACAAACCCATCCTCAGCATCTCCACTCACCTTCCAATAACACAACATGCAGAAACACGTCCTCAACATCTCCACTCACCGCCCAATAACACAACCTGCAGAATCCCATCCTCAGCATCTCCACGAACCTCCCACTAACACAACCTGCAGAAACTCGTTCTCAGCATCTCCACTCACCTTCCAATGACACAACCTGCAGAAACCCATCCTCAGCATCTTCACTCACCTCCCAATAACACAACCTGCAGAAACCCATACTCAGCGTCTTCACTAACCTGCCAATAAAACAACCTGCAGAAACCCATCCTCAGCATCTCCACGAACCTCCTACTAACACAACCCGCAGAAACTCATCCTCAGCATCTTCACTAACGTTCCAATAACACAACCTGCCGAAACCGATCCTCAGCATCCCCACTCGCCTTCCAAGAACACAACACGCAGAAACCGATTCTCAGCATCTTCACTCACCTCCTAATCACACAACCTGCAGAAACCCATCATCAGCATATCCTCTCACCTCCCAATCACACAACCTACAGAAATCCATCCTCAGCATCTCCACGAACCTCCCACTAACACAACCCGCAGAAACCCATCCTCAGCATCTTCACTAACGTTCCAATAACACAACCTGCAGAAACCGATTCTCAGCATCTCCACTCACCTCCCAATAACACAACCTGCAGAAACCCATCCTCAGCATCTTCACTCACCTTCCAATAACACAACCTGCAGAAACCCATCCTCAGCATCTTCACTCACCTCCCAATAACACAACCTGCAGTAAACCATCCTCAGCATCTTCACTCACCTCCCAATAACAAAACCTGCAGAACCCCATCTTCAGCATCTCCACTCACCCCCCAATAATACAACCTGCAGAAACCCATCCTCAGCATCTCAACTCACCGCCCAATAACATAACCTGCAGAAACCCATTCTCAGCATCTCCACCTACCTTCCAATAACACAGCCTGCAGAAATCCATCCTCAGCATCTTCACTCACCTCCCAATGACACAACCTGCTGAAACCCATCCTCAGCATCTCCACTCACCTCCCAATAACACAACCTGCAGAAACCCATCCTCAGCATCTTCACTCACCTTCCAATAACAAAACCTGCAGAACCCCATTCTCAGCAACTCCACAATCCTACCAATAACACAACCTGCAGAAACCCATCTTCAGCATCTCCACTAACCTCCCAATAACACAACCTGCAGAAACCCATCCTCAGCATCTTCACTCAACTCCCAATAACACAACCTGCAGAACCCCATACTCAGCATCTTCAATAACCTTCCAATAACACAACCTGCAGAAAACATTCCTCAGCATTTTCACTCACCTCACAATAACACAACCTGCAGAAACTCATCCTCAGCATCTCCATTCACCTCCCAATAACAAAACCTGCAGGACCCCATCCTCAGCATCTCCACTCACCCCCCAATAATACAACGTGCAGAAACCCATCCTCAGCATTTCCAATCACCTCACAATAACACAACCTGCAGAACTCATCCTCAGCATCTCCACTAACCTCCCACTAACTCAACATGCAGAAACCCATCCTAAGCATCACCACTAACATTCAAATAACACAACCAGCAGAAACCCATAGTCAGCATCTTCACTAACCATCCAATAACACAACCTGCAGAAACCCATCTTCAGCATCTGCACTCACCACCCAATAACACAACCTACAGAAACCCATCCTCAGCATCTCCACTCACCCCCCAATAATACAACCTGCAGAAACCCAACCTTAGCATCTCCACTAACCTTCCAATGACACAACCTGCAGAAACCATTCCTCAGCATCTCCACTCACCTTCCAATAACACAACCTGCATACGCCCATCCTCAGCACCTCCACTCACCTCCCAATAACACAACCTGTCGAAATCCGTTCTCCGCATCTTTACTCACCTCCCAATAACGCAACCTACAGAAACCCATCCTAAGCATCTCCACTAACTTCCCAATAAAACAACCTGCAGAAACCCATCCTCAGCATCTCCAGTAACCTCAAACTAACACAACATGCAGAAACCCATCCTAAGCATCACCATTAACCTCCCAATAACACAACCTGCAGAAACCCATCCTCCGCATCTCCACTCGCCTTCCAATAGCACAACCCGCAGAAACCCATTCTCAGCATCTTCACTCACCTCCTTATAACACAACCTTCAGAAACACATACTCAGCTTCTCCACTCATCTTCCAACAACACGACCTGCAGAAACACATCCTCAGCGTCTTCACAAAACTACCAATAACAACCTGCTGAAACCCATCCTCAGCATCTTCACTCACCTCCCAATCACACAACCTGCAGAAACCCATCCTCAGCATCTCCACTCACCTCCCAATAACACAACCTGCAGAAACCCATCCTCAGCATCTTCACTCACCTCCCAATAACACAACCTGCAGAAACCCATCCTCAGCATCTCAACTAACCTTCCAATAACACAACCTGCAGAAAACCATCCTCAGCATCTTTACTTCCTTCGAATAACACAACCTGCTGAAAACCAACCTCAGCATCTTCACACACCTTCCAATAACACAACCTGCAGAAACCCATCCACAGCATCTTCACTCACCTTCCAATAATAAAACCTACAGAACCCCATCCGCAGCATCTTCACTCACCTCCCAATAATAAAACCTGCAGAACCCCATCCGCAGCACCTCCACTCACCCCCCAATAATACAACCTGCAGAAACCAATCATCAGCATCTCCACTCACCTCCCAATAACACAACCTGCAGAACCCCATCCTCAGCATCTCCACTCTCCTCCCAAAAACACAACCTGCAGAAACCCATCCTCAGCATCTCAACTAACCTCCCAATAACACAACCTGCAGAAACCCATCCTCAGCATCTCCACCTACCTTCCAATAACACAACCCGCAGAAACCCATCCTCAGCATCTTCACTAACGTTCCAATAACACAACCTGCAGAAACCCATCCTCACCATCTCCACTCGCCTTCCAATAGCACAACCTTCAGAAACAAAAGCTCAGCATCTCCACTCAACTACCAACAACACGACCTGCAGAAACACATCCTCAGCGTCTTCACAAAACTTCCAATAACAACCTGCTGAAACCCATCCTCAGCATCTCCAATCACCTCCCAAGAACACAATCTGCAGAATCCAATCCTCAGTATCCTTCACGCACCGCAAATTAACACAACCTGCAGACACCCATCATCAGCATCTTCACTCACCTCCCAATAACAACGCCTACAGAACCCCATCCCCAGCATCTCCACTCACCCCCCCCGATAATACAACCTGCAGAAATCCGTTATCAGCATCTCCACTCACCTGAATATCACACAACCTGCAGAAACGCATCCTCAGCATGTCCACTAACCTTCCAATAACACAACCTGCAGAAAACCTTCCTCAGCATTTTCACTCACATCCCAATTACACAACCTGCAGAAACCAATCCTCAGTATCCTTCATTGACCGCAAATTAACGCAAACTACAGACACCCATCCTCAGCATCTACACTCACCTCACAATAACACAACCTGCAGAAACTCATCCTCAACATTTCCACTCACCTCCCAATAACAAAATCTGCCGAACCCCATCCTCATCATCTCCACTCTCCTCCCAATAACACAACTTCCAGAAACCCATCCACAGCATCTCCACTAACCTCCCACTAACTCAACATGCAGAAACCCATCCTAAGCATCACCACTAATATCCCAATAACACAACCAGCAGAAACCTATCCTCAGCATCTCCACTCACCTTCCAAATACACAACCTGCAGAAGGCCACCCTCAGCATATCCACTAACCTTCCAATAACACAACCTGCAGAAACCCAATCTCATCATCATCACTCACCGTCCAATAACACAACCTGAAGAAACCCAACCTCAGCATATCCACCATCCTATCAATAATACAACCGGCACAAACCCATCCTCAGCATCTCCACTCACCTTCCAATAACACAACATGCAGAAACACGTCCTCAACATCTCCACTCACCGCCCAATAACACAACCTGCAGAATCCCATCCTCAGCATCTCCACGAACCTCCCACTAACACAACCTGCAGAAACTCGTTCTCAGCATCTCCACTCACCTTCCAATGACACAACCTGCAGAAACCCATCCTCAGCATCTTCACTCACCTCCCAATAACACAACCTGCAGAAACCCATACTCAGCGTCTTCACTAACCTGCCAAAAAACAACCTGCAGAAACCCATCCTCAGCATCTCCACGAACCTCCTACTAACACAACCCGCAGAAACTCATCCTCAGCATCTTCACTAACGTTCCAATAACACAACCTGCCGAAACCGATCCTCAGCATCCCCACTCGCCTTCCAAGAACACAACCCGCAGAAACCGATTCTCAGCATCTTCACTCACCTCCTAATCACACAACCTGCAGAAACCCATCATCAGCATATCCTCTCACCTCCCAATAACACAACCTACAGAAATCCATCCTCAGCATCTCCACGAACCTCCCACTAACACAACCCGCAGAAACCCATCCTCAGCATCTTCACTAAAGTTCCAATAACACAACCTGCAGAAACCGATTCTCAGCATCTCCACTCACCTCCCAATAACACAACCTGCAGAAACCCATCCTCAGCATCTTCACTCACCTTCCAATAACACAACCTGCAGAAACCCATCCTCAGCATCTTCACTCACCTCCCAATAACACAACCTGCAGTAAACCATCCTCAGCATCTTCACTCACCTCCCAATAACAAAACCTGCAGAACCCCATCTTCAGCATCTCCACTCACCCCCCAATAATACAACCTGCAGAAACCCATCCTCAGCATCTCAACTCACCGCCCAATAACATAACCTGCAGAAACCCATTCTCAGCATCTCCACCTACCTTCCAATAACACAGCCTGCAGAAATCCATCCTCAGCATCTTCACTCACCTCCCAATGACACAACCTGCTGAAACCCATCCTCAGCATCTTCACTCACCTCCCAATCACACAACCTGCAGAAACCCATCCTCAGCATTTCCAATCACCTCTAAGAACACAACCTGCAGAATCCAATCCTCAGTATCCTTCACACACCACAAATTAACACAAGCTGCAGACACCCATCCTCAGCATCTTCACTCACCTCCCAATTACACAACCTGCAGAACCCCATTCTCAGCAACTCCACACCCCTACCAATAACGCAACCTGCAGAAACCCATCCTCAGCATCTCCACTAACCTCCCAATAACAAAACCTGCAGTAACCCATCCTCAGCATCTCCACTAACCTTCCAATAACACAACCTGCAGAAACCCATCCCCAGCATCTCTACTAACCTCCCAATAACACAACCTGCAGTAACCCATCCTCAGCATCTCCACTCACCTCCCAATAACAAAACCTGCAGAACCCCATTCTCAGCAACTCCACAATCCTACCAATAACACAACCTGCAGAAACCCATCCTCAGCATCTCCACTAACCTCCCAATAACACAACCTGCAGAAACCCATCCTCAGCATCTTCACTCAACTCCCAATCACAAAACCTGCAGAAATCCGTTCTCAGCATCTTTACTCACCTCCCAATAACACAACCTGCAGACACCCATCCTCAGCATCTTCACTCTCCTCCCAATAACACAAACTGCAGAAACCCATCCTCAGCATCTTCACTCAACTCCCAATCACACAACCTGCAGAAACCCATCCTCAGCATCTACACTCACCTCCCAATAACACAACCTGCACAAACCAATCCTCAGTATCCTTCACTCACCGCAAATTAGCACAACTTGCAGACACCCATCCTCAGCATCTTCACTCACCTCCCAATAACACAACCTGCACAAACCAATCCTCAGTATCCTTCACTCACCGCAAATTAGCACAACTTGCAGACACCCATCCTCAGCATCTTCACTCACCTCCCAATAACAAAACCTGCAGAACCCCATCCTCAGCATCTCCACTCACCCCCCAATAATACAACCTGCAGCAACCCATCCTCAGCATCTCAACTCACCTCCCAATGACAGAACCCGCAGAACCCCATCCTCACCATCTTCACTAACCTCCCAATACCACAACCTGCAGAAACCCATCCTCAGCATCTCAACTAACCGCCCAATAACACAACCTGCAGAAACCCATCCTCAGCATCTCCACCTAGCTTCCAATAACACAACCTGCAGAAACCCATCCTCGGCATCTCCACGAACCTCCCACTAACACAACCTGCAGAAACCCATCCTCAGCATCTCCACTCACCTCCCAATGACACAACCTGCAGAAACCCATCCTCAGCATATCCAATCACCTCTCAGAACACAACCTGCAGAAACCCATCCTCAGCATCTCCGCTCACCTCCAAATAACACAACCTGCAGAAATCCGTTCTCAGCATCTTTACTCACCTGCCAATAACACAACGTGCAGAAACCCATCCTCTGCATCTTCACTAACCTACGAATAACACAACATGCAGAAACCCATCCTAAGCATTACCATTAACCTCCCAATAACACAACCTGCGGAACCCCATGCTCAGCATCTTCACTAACCTTCCAATAACACAACCTGCAGAAAACCTTCCCCAGCATTTTCACTCACCTCCCAATTACACAACCTGCAGAAACCAATCCTCAGTATCCTTCATTCACCGCATATTAACACGACCTGCAGACACCCATCCTCAGCATCTCAACTCACCTCCCAATAACAAAACCTGCAGAACCCCATCCTCACCATCTTCACTAACCTCCCAATACCACAACCTGCAGAAACCCATCCTCAGCATCTCAACTAACCGCCCAATAACACAACCTGCAGAAACCCATCCACAGCATCTCCACTAACCTCCCACTAACTCAACATGCAGAAACCCATCCTAAGCATCACCACTAACATCCCAATAACACAACCAGCAGAAACCCATACTCAGCATCTTCACTAACCATCCAATAACACAACCTGCAGAAACCCATTCTCAGCATCTTCACTCACCTCCCAATAACACAACCTGCAGAAACCCATCCTCAGCATCTGCACTCACCACCCAATAACACAAACTGCAGAAACCCATCCTCAGCATCTTCACTCAACTCCCAATCACACAACCTGCAGAAACCCATCCTCAGCATCTACACTCACCTCCCAATAACACAACCTGCACAAACCAATCCTCAGTATCCTTCACTCACCGCAAATTAGCACAACTTGCAGACACCCATCCTCAGCATCTTCACTCACCTCCCAATAACAAAACCTGCAGAACCCCATCCTCAGCATCTCCACTCACCCCCCAATAATACAACCTGCAGCAACCCATCCTCAGCATCTCAACTCACCTCCCAATAACAAAACCTGCAGAACCCCATCCTCACCATCTTCACTAACCTCCCAATACCACAACCTGCAGAAACCCATCCTCAGCATCTCAACTAACCGCCCAATAACACAACCTGCAGAAACCCATCCTCAGCATCTCCACTAACCTCCCACTAACTCAACATGCAGAAACCCATCCTAAGCATCACCACTAACATCCCAATAACACAACCAGCAGAAACCCATACTCAGCATCTTCACTAACCATCCAATAACACAACCTGCAGAAACCCATTCTCAGCATCTTCACTCACCTCCCAATAACACAACCTGCAGAAACCCATCCTCAGCATCTGCACTCACCACCCAATAACACAGCCTACAGAAACCCATCCTCAGCATCTCCACTCACCTTCCAATAACATAACCTGCAGAAACCCATCCTCAGCATCTTCTCTAACCTTCCAATAACACAACGTGCAGAAACCCATCCTCTGCATCTTCACTAACCTACGAATAACACAACATGCAGAAACCCATCCTAAGCATTACCATTAACCTCCCAATAACACAACCTGCGGAATCCCATGCTCAGCATCTTCACTAACCTTCCAATAACACAACCTGCAGAAAACCTTCCCCAGCATTTTCACTCACCTCCCAATTACACAACCTGCAGAAACCAATCCTCAGTATCCTTCATTCACCGCAAATTAACACAACCTGCAGACACCCATCCTCAGCATCTCCACTCACCTCACAATAACACAACCTGCAGAGACTCATCCTCAACATTTCCACTCACCTCCCAATAACAAAACCTGCAGAACCCCATCCTCATCATCTCCATTCTCCTCCCAATAACACAACTTCCAGAAACCCATCCACAGCATCTCCACTAACCTCCCACTAACTCAACATGCAGAAACCCATCCTAAGCATCACCACTAACATCCCAATAACACAACCAGCAGAAACCCATACTCAGCATCTTCACTAACCATCCAATAACACAACCTGCAGAAACCCATTCTCAGCATCTTCACTCACCTCCCAATAACACAACCTGCAGAAACCCATCCTCAGCATCTGCACTCACCACCCAATAACACAACCTACAGAAACCCATCCTCAGCATCTCCACTCACCTTCCAATAACACAACCTGCAGAAACCCATCCTCAGCATCTTCTCTAACCTTCCAATAACACAACCTGCATAAACCCATCCTCAGCATCTTCACTCGCCTCCCAATAACACAACCTGCAGCAACACATATTCGGCATCTCCACTCACCCCCCCCAATAACATAACCTGCAGAAGCCCATCCTCAGCATCTTCACTCACCTCCCAATCACACAACCTGCAGAAACCCATCCTCAGCATCTACACTCACCTCCCAATAACACAACCTGCAGAAACCAATCCTCAGTATCCTTCACTCACCGCAATTTAGCACAACCTGCAGAAACCCATCCTCAGCATTTCCACTCACTCCCCAATAACACAACCTGCAGAAACCAATCCTCAGCATCTCCACTCACCTCCCAATCACAAAACCTGCAGAAACTCATCCTCAACATCTCCACTCACCTCCCAATAACACAACCTGCAGAAACCCATCCTCAGCATCTCCACTCTCCTCCCAATAACAAAACCTGCAGAGACCCATCCTCAGCATCTCAACTAACCTCCAAATAACACAACCTGCAGAAACCCATCCTCAGCATCTCCATCTACCTTCCAATAACACAACCTAAATAAACCCATCCTCAGCATCTCCACGAACCTCCCACTAACACAACCCGCAGAAACTCATCCTCAGCATCTTCACTAACGTTCCAATAACACAACCTGCAGAAACCCATCCTCAGCATCTTCACTCAACTCCCATCAACAAAACCTGCAGAACCCCATCCCCAGCATCTCCACTCACCCCCCAATAATACAACCTGCAGAAACACAACCATCGCATCTCCACTCACCTCCCAATAACAAAACCTGCATAACCCCATTCTCAACATCTCCACTCTCCTCCCAATAACACAACCTGCAGAAACACATCCTCATCATCTCCACTAACCTCCCAATAACACGACCAGCAGAAACCCATCCTCGGAATCTCCACTCACGTCCCAATAACACAATCTGCAGAATCCAATCCTCAGTATCCTTCACTCACCGCAAATTAACACAACCTGCAGACACCCATCCTCAGCATCTTAACTCACCTACCATCAACAAAACCTGCAGAACCCCATCCCCAGCATCTCCACTCACCCCCCCAATAATACAACCTGCAGAAACCCAACCATAGCATCTCCACTCACTTCCCAATAACAAAACCTGCAGAACCCCATTCTCAGCATCTCCACTCTCCTCCCAATAACACAACCTGCAGAAAAACATCCTTATCATCTCCACCAACCTCCCAATAACACGACCTGCAGAAACCCATCCTCAGCATCTCCACTAACCTTCCAATAACACAACCTGCAGAAACCCATCCTCAGCATCTCCACTCACTTTCCAATAACACAACATGCATACGCCCATCCTCAGCACCTCCACTCACCTCCCAATAACACAACCTGTCGAAATCCGTTCTCAGCATCTTCACTCAACTCCCAATAACACAACATGCAGAAACCCATCCTAAGCATCACCATTAATCTCCCAATAACACAACCTGCAGAACCCCATACTCAGCATCTTCAATAACCTTCCAATAACACAACCTGCAGAAAACATTGCTCAGCATTTTCACTCACCTCACAATAACACAACCTGCAGAAACTCATCCTCAGCATCTCCATTCACCTCCCAATAACAAAACCTGCAGGACCCCATCCTCAGCATCTCCACTCACCCCCCAATAATACAACGTGCAGAAACCCATCCTCAGCATTTCCAATCACCTCACAATAACACAACCTGCAGAACTCATCCTCAGCATCTCCACTAACCTCCCACTAACTCAACATGCAGAAACCCATCCTAAGCATCACCACTAACATTCCAATAACACAACCAGCAGAAACCCATAGTCAGCATCTTCACTAACCATCCAATAACACAACCTGCAGAAACCCATCTTCAGCATCTGCACTCACCACCCAATAACACAACCTACAGAAACCCATCCTCAGCATCTCCACTCACCCCCCCCAATAATACAACCTCTAGCAACTCAACCTTAGCATCTCCACTAGCCTTCCAATAACACAACCTGCAGAAACCATTCCTCAGCATCTCCACTCACCTTCCAATAACACAACCTGCATACGCCCATCCTCAGCACCTCCACTCACCTCCCAATAACACAACCTGTCGAAATCCGTTCTCCGCATCTTTACTCACCTCCCAATAACACAACCTACAGAAACCCATCCCAAGCATCTCCACTAACATCCCAATAAAACAACCTGCAGAAACCCATCCTCAGTATCTCCAGTAACCTCAAACTAACACAACATGCAGAAACCCATCCTAAGCATCACCACTAAGCTCCCAATAACACAACCTGCAGAAACCCATCCTCAGCATCTCCACTCGCCTTCCAATAGCACAACCCGCAGAACACCATTCTCAGCATCTCCACTCTCCTCCCAATAACACAACCTGCAGAAACACATCCTTATCATCTCCACCAACCTCCCAATAACACGACCTGCAGAAACCCATCCTCAGCATCTCCACTAACCTTCCAATAACACAACCTGCAGAAACCCATCCTCAGCATCTCCACTCACTTTCCAATAACACAAAATGCATACGCCCATCCTCATCACCTCCACTCACCTCCCAATAACACAACCTGTAGAAATTCGTTCTCAGCATCTTCACTCAACTCCCAATAACACAACCTACAGAAACCCATCCTAAGCATCTCCACTAACTTACCAATAAAACAACCTGCAGAAACCCATCCTAAGCATCACCATTAACCTCCCAATAACACAACCTGCAGAACCCCATACTCAGCATCTTCAATAACCATCCAATAACACAACCTGCAGAAAACATTCCTCAGCATTTTCACTCACCTCACAATAACACAACCTGCAGAAACTCATCCTCAGCATCTCCATTCACCTCCCAATAACAAAACCTGCAGGACCCCATCCTCAGCATCTCCACTCACCCCCCAATAATACAACGTGCAGAACTCATCCTCAGCATCTCCACTAACCTCCCACTAACTCAACATGCAGAAACCCATCCTAAGCATCACCACTAACATTCAAATAACACAACCAGCAGAAACCCATAGTCAGCATCTTCACTAACCATCCAATAACACAACCTGCAGAAACCCATCTTCAGCATCTGCACTCACCACCCAATAACACAACCTACAGAAACCCATCCTCAGCATCTCCACTCACCCCCCAATAATACAACCTGCAGAAACCCAACATTAGCATCTCCACTAACCTTCCAATAACACAACCTGCAGAAACCATTCCTCAGCATCTCCACTCATCTTCCAATAACACAACCTGCATACTCCCATCCTCAGCACCTCCACTCACCTCCCAATAACACAACCTGTCGAAATCCGTTCTCCGCATCTTTACTCACCTCCCAATAACACAACCTACAGAAACCCATCCTAAGCATCTCCACTAACTTCCCAATAAAACAACCTGCAGAAACCCATCCTCAGTATCTCCAGTAACCTCAAACTAACACAACATGCAGAAACCCATCCTAAGCATCACCATTAACCTCCCAATAACACAACCTGCAGAAA
Organism: Scyliorhinus torazame; assembly: GCF_047496885.1. Taxonomy (NCBI): domain Eukaryota; kingdom Metazoa; phylum Chordata; class Chondrichthyes; order Carcharhiniformes; family Scyliorhinidae; genus Scyliorhinus; species Scyliorhinus torazame. The sequence goes on from NC_092726.1 coordinate 66,546,933, forward strand.
CCCATCCTCAGCATCTCCACTCGCCTTCCAATAGCACAACCCGCAGAAACCCATTCTCAGCATCTTCACTCACCTCCCAATCACACAACCTGCAGAAACCCATCCTCAGCATCTCCACTCACCTCCCAATAACACAACCTGCAGAAACCCATCCTCAGCATCTTCACTCACCTCCCAATAACACAACCTGCAGAAACCCATCCTCAGCATCTCAACTAACCTTCCAATAACACAACCTGCAGAAAACCATCCTCAGCATCTTCACTTCCTTCGAATAACACAACCTGCTGAAAACCAACCTCAGCATCTTCACCCACCTCCCAATGACAAAACCTGCAGAAACCCATCCTCAGCATCTTCACTAACCGTCCCATAACACAACCTGCCGAAACCCATCCTCAGCATCTTCACACACCTTCCAATAACACAACCTGCAGAAACCCATCCACAGCATCTTCACTCACCTTCCAATAATAAAACCTACAGAACCCCATCCGCAGCATCTTCACTCACCTCCCAATAATAAAACCTGCAGAACCCCATCCGCAGCATCTCCACTCACCCCCCAATAATACAACCTGCAGAAACCAATCATCAGCATCTCCACTCACCTCCCAATAACACAACCTGCAGAACCCCATCCTCAGCATCTCCACTCTCCTCCCAAAAACACAACCTGCAGAACCCCATCCTCAGCATCTCCACTCTCCTCCCAAAAACACAACCTGCAGAAACCCATCCTCAGCATCTCAACTAACCTCCCAATAACACAACCTGCAGAAACCCATCCTCAGCATCTCCACCTACCTTCCAATAACACAACCCGCAGAAACCCATCCTCAGCATCTTCACTTACGTTCCAATAACACAACCTGCAGAAACCCATCCTCAGCATCTCCACTCGCCTTCCAATAGCACAACCTTCAGAAACAAAAGCTCAGCATCTCCACTCAACTACCAACAACACGACCTGCAGAAACACATCCTCAGCGTCTTCACAAAACTTCCAATAACAACCTGCTGAAACCCATCCTCTGCATCTCCAATCACCTCCCAAGAACACAATCTGCCGAATCCAATCCTCAGTATCCTTCACGCACCGCAAATTAACACAACCTGCAGACACCCATCATCAGCATCTTCACTCACCTCCCAATAACAACGCCTACAGAACCCCATCCCCAGCATCTCCACTCACCCCCCCCCGATAATACAACCTGCAGAAATCCGTTATCAGCATCTCCACTCACCTCAATATCACACAACCTGCAGAAACGCATCCTCAGCATGTCCACTAACCTTCCAATAACACAACCTGCAGAAAACCTTCCTCAGCATTTTCACTCACCTCCCAATTACACAACCTGCAGAAACCAATCCTCAGTATCCTTCATTGACCGCAAATTAACGCAAACTACAGACACCCATCCTCAGCATCTACACTCACCTCACAATAACACAACCTGCAGAAACTCATCCTCAACATTTCCACTCACCTCCCAATAACAAAATCTGCCGAACCCAATCCTCATCATCTCCACTCTCCTCCCAATAACACAACTTCCAGAAACCCATCCACAGCATCTCCACTAACCTCCCACTAACTCAACATGCAGAAACCCATCCTAAGCATCACCACTAATATCCCAATAACACAACCAGCAAAAACCTATCCTCAGCATATCCACTAACCTTCCAATAACACAACCTGCAGAAACCCAATCTCATCATCATCACTCACCGTCCAATAACACAACCTGAAGAAACCCAACCTCAGCATATCCACCATCCTATCAATAATACAACCTTCACAAACCCATCCTCAGCATCTCCACTCACCTTCCAATAACACAACATGCAGAAACACGTCCTCAACATCTCCACTCACCGCCCAATAACACAACCTGCAGAATCCCATCCTCAGCATCTCCACGAACCTCCCACTAACACAACCTGCAGAAACTCGTTCTCAGCATCTCCACTCACCTTCCAATGACACAACCTGCAGAAACCCATCCTCAGCATCTTCACTCACCTCCCAATAACACAACCTGCAGAAACCCATACTCAGCGTCTTCACTAACCTGCCAATAACACAACCTGCAGAAACCCATCCTCAGCATCTCCACGAACCTCCTACTAACACAACCCGCAGAAACTCATCCTCAGCATCTTCACTAACGTTCCAATAACACAACCTGCCGAAACCGATCCTCAGCATCCCCACTCGCCTTCCAAGAACACAACACGCAGAAACCGATTCTCAGCATCTTCACTCACCTCCTAATCACACAACCTGCAGAAAACCATCATCAGCATATCCTCTCACCTCCCAATAACACAACCTGCAGAAATCCATCCTCAGCATCTCCACGAACCTCCCACTAACACAACCCGCAGAAACCCATCCTCAGCATTTTCACTAACGTTCCAATAACACAACCTGCAGAAACCGATTCTCAGCATCTCCACTCACCTCCCAATAACACAACCTGCAGAAACCCATCCTCAGCATCTTCACTCACCTTCCAATAACACAACCTGCAGAAACCCATCCTCAGCATCTTCACTCACCTCCCAATAACACAACCTGCAGTAAACCATCCTCAGCATCTTCACTCACCTCCCAATAACAAAACCTGCAGAACCCCATCTTCAGCATCTCCACTCACCCCCCAATAATACAACCTGCAGAAACCCATCCTCAGCATCTCAACTCACCTCCCAATAACAAAACCTGCAGAACCCCATCCTCAGCATCTACACTCTTCTCTCAATAACACAACCTGCAGAAACCCATCCTCAGCATCTCAACTAACCGCCCAATAACATAACCTGCAGAAACCCATTCTCAGCATCTCCACCTACCTTCCAATAACACAGCCTGCAGAAATCCATCCTCAGCATCTTCACTCACCTCCCAATGACACAACCTGCTGAAACCCATCCTCAGCATCTTCACTCACCTCCCAATCACACAACCTGCAGAAACCCATCCTCAGCATTTCCAATCACCTCTAAGAACACAACCTGCAGAATCCAATCCTCAGTATCCTTCACACACCACAAATTAACATAAGCTGCAGACACCCATCCTCAGCATCTTCACTCACCTCCCAATTCCACAACCTGCAGAACCCCATTCTCAGCAACTCCACACCCCTACCAATAACGCAACCTGCAGAAACCCAGCCTCAGCATCTCCACTAACCTCCCAATAACAAAACCTGCAGTAACCCATCCTCAGCATCTCCACTAACCTTCCAATAACACAACCTGCAGAAACCCATCCCCAGCACCTCTACTAACCTCCCAATAACACAACCTGCAGTAACCCATCCTCAGCATCTCCACTCACCTCCCAATAACAAAACCTGCAGAACCTCATTCTCAGCAACTCCACAATCCTACCAATAACACAACCTGCAGAAACCCATCCTCAGCATCTCCACTAACCTCCCAATAACACAACCTGCAGAAACCCATCCTCAGCATCTTCACTCAACTCCCAATCACAAAACCTGCAGAAATCCGTTCTCAGCATCTTTACTCACCTCCCAATAACACAACCTGCAGACACCCATCCTCAGCATCTTCACTCTCCTCCCAATAACACAAACTGCAGAAACCCATCCTCAGCATCTTCACTCAACTCCCAATCACACAACCTGCAGAAACCCATCCTCAGCATCTACACTCACCTCCCAATAACACAACCTGCACAAACCAATCCTCAGTATCCTTCACTCACCGCAAATTAGCACAACTTGCAGACACCCATCATCAGCATCTTCACTCACCTCCCAATAACACAACCTGCACAAACCAATCCTCAGTATCCTTCACTCACCGCAAATTAGCACAACATGCAGACACCCATCCTCAGCATCTTCACTCACCTCCCAATAACAAAACCTGCAGAACCCCATCCTCAGCATCTCCACTCACCCCCCAATAATACAACCTGCAGCAACCCATCCTCAGCATCTCAACTCACCTCCCAATAACAGAACCCGCAGAACCCCATCCTCACCATCTTCACTAACCTCCCAATACCACAACCTGCAGAAACCCATCCTCAGCATCTCAACTAACCGCCCAATAACACAACCTGCAGAAACCCATCCTCAGCATCTCCACCTAGCTTCCAATAACACAACCTGCAGAAACCCATCCTCGGCATCTCCACGAACCTCCCACTAACACAACCTGCAGAAACCCATCCTCAGCATCTCCACTCACCTCCCAATCACACAACCTGCAGAAACCCATCCTCAGCATATCCAATCACCTCTCAGAACACAACCTGCAGAAACCCATCCTCAGCATCTCCACTCACCTCCAAATAACACAACCTGCAGAAATCCGTTCTCAGCATCTTTACTCACCTGCCAATAACACAACGTGCAGAAACCCATCCTCTGCATCTTCACTAACCTACGAATAACACAACATGCAGAAACCCATCCTAAGCATTACCATTAACCTCCCAATAACACAACCTGCGGAACCCCATGCTCAGCATCTTCACTAACCTTCCAATAACACAACCTGCAGAAAACCTTCCCCAGCATTTTCACTCACCTTCCAGTTACACAACCTGCAGAAACCAATCCTCAGTATCCTTCATTCACCGCAAATTAACACAACCTGCAGACACCCATCCTCAGCATCTCCACTCACCTCACAATAACACAACCTGCAGAGACTCATCCTCAACATTTCCACTCACCTCCCAATAACAAAACCTGCAGAACCCCATCCACAGCTTCTCCACTAACCTCCCACTAACTCAACATGCAGAAACCCATCCTAAGCATCACCACTAACATCCCAATAACACAACCAGCAGAAACCCATACTCAGCATCTTCACTAACCATCCAATAACACAACCTGCAGAAACCCATTCTCAGCATCTTCACTCACCTCCCAATAACACAACCTGCAGAAACCCATCCTCAGCATCTGCACTCACCACCCAATAACACAAACTGCAGAAACCCATCCTCAGCATCTTCACTCAACTCCCAATCACACAACCTGCAGAAACCCATCCTCAGCATCTACACTCACCTCCCAATAACACAACCTGCACAAACCAATCCTCAGTATCCTTCACTCACCGCAAATTAGCACAACTTGCAGACACCCATCCTCAGCATCTTCACTCACCTCCCAATAACAAAACCTGCAGAACCCCATCCTCAGCATCTCCACTCACCCCCCAATAATACAACCTGCAGCAACCCATCCTCAGCATCTCAACTCACCTCCCAATAACAAAACCTGCAGAACCCCATCCTCACCATCTTCACTAACCTCCCAATACCGCAACCTGCAGAAACCCATCCTCAGCATCTCAACTAACCGCCCAATAACACAACCTGCAGAAACCCATCCTCAGCATCTCCACTAACCTCCCACTAACTCAACATGCAGAAACCCATCCTAAGCATCACCACTAACATCCCAATAACACAACCAGCAGAAACCCATACTCAGCATCTTCACTAACCATCCAATAACACAACCTGCAGAAACCCATTCTCAGCATCTTCACTCGCCTCCCAATAACACAACCTGCAGAAACCCATCCTCAGCATCTGCACTCACCACCCAATAACACAGCCTACAGAAACCCATCCTCAGCATCTCCACTCACCTTCCAATAACACAACCTGCAGAAACCCATCCTCAGCATCTTCTCTAACCTTCCAATAACACAACCTGCATAAACCCATCCTCAGCATCTTAACTCGCCTCCCAATAACACAACCTGCAGCAACACATATTCGGCATCTCCACTCACCCCCCCCCCCCCAATAACATAACCTGCAGAAGCCCATCCTCAGCATCTTCACTCACCTCCCAATAACACAACCTGCAGACACCCATCCTCAGCATCTTCACTCTCCTCCCAATAACACAAACTGCAGAAACCCATCCTCAGCATCTTCACTCAACTCCCAATCACACAACCTGCAGAAACCCATCCTCAGCATCTACACTCACCTCCCAATAACACAACCTGCACAAACCAATCCTCAGTATCCTTCACTCACCGCAAATTAGCACAACTTGCAGACACCCATCCTCAGCATCTTCACTCACCTCCCAATAACAAAACCTGCAGAACCCCATCCTCAGCATCTCCACTCACCCCCCAATAATACAACCTGCAGCAACCCATCCTCAGCATCTCAACTCACCTCCCAATAACAAAACCTGCAGAACCCCATCCTCACCATCTTCACTAACCTCCCAATACCACAACCTGCAGAAAACCATCCTCAGCATCTCAACTAACCGCCCAATAACACAACCTGCAGAAACCCATCCTCAGCATCTCAACTAACCGCCCAATAACACAACCTGCAGAAACCCATCCTCAGCATCTCCACCTAGCTTCCAATAACACAACCTGCAGAAACCCATCCTCAGCATCTCCACTCACCTCCCAATGACACAACCTGCTGAAGCCCATCCTCAGCATCTTCACTCACCTCCCAATCACACAACCTGCAGAAACCCATCCACAGCATATCCAATCACCTCTCAGAACACAACCTGCAGAAACCCATCCTCAGCATCTCCACTCACCTCCCAATAACACAACCTGCAGAAATCCGTTCTCAGCATCTTTACTCACCTGCCAATAACACAACGTGCAGAAACCCATCCTCTGCATCTTCACTAACCTACGAATAACACAACATGCAGAAACCCATCCTAAGCATTACCATTAACCTCCCAATAACACAACCTGCGGAACCGCATGCTCAGCATCTTCACTAACCTTCCAATAACACAACCTGCAGAAAACCTTCCCCAGCATTTTCACTCACCTCCCAATTACACAACCTGCAGAAACCAATCCTCAGTATCCTTCATTCACCGCAAATTAACACAACCTGCAGACACCCATCCTCAGCATCTCCACTCATCTCACAATAACACAACCTGCAGAGACTCATCCTCAACATTTCCACTCACCTCCCAATAACAAAACCTGCAGAACCCCATCCTCATCATCTCCATTCTCCTCCCAATAACACAACTTCCAGAAACCCATCCACAGCATCTCCACTAACCTCCCACTAACTCAACATGCAGAAACCCATCCTAAGCATCACCACTAACATCCCAATAACACAACCAGCAGAAACCCATACTCAGCATCTTCACTAACCATCCAATAACACAACCTGCAGAAACCCATTCTCAGCATCTTCACTCACCTCCCAATAACACAACCTGCAGAAACCCATCCTCAGCATCTGCACTCACCACCCAATAACACAACCTACAGAAACCAATCCTCAGCATCTCCACTCACCTTCCAATAACACAACCTGCAGAAAACCATCCTCAGCATCTTCTCTAACCTTCCAATAACACAACCTGCATAAACCCATCCTCAGCATCTTCACTCGCCTCCCAATAACACAACCTGCAGCAACACATATTCGGCATCTCCACTCACCCCCCCCCCAATAACATAGCCTGCAGAAGCCCATCCTCAGCATCTTCACTCACCTCCCAATCACACAACCTGCAGAAACCCATCCTCAGCATCTACACTCACCTCCCAATAACACAACCTGCAGAAACCAATCCTCAGTATCCTTCACTCACCGCAATTTAGCACAACCTGCAGAAACCCATCCTCAGCATTTCCACTCACTCCCCAATAACACAACCTGCAGAAACCAATCCTCAGCATCTCCACTCACCTCCCAATCACAAAACCTGCAGAAACTCATCCTCAACATCTCCACTCACCTCCCAATAACACAACCTGCAGAAACCCATCCTCAGCATCTCCACTCTCCTCCCAATAACAAAACCTGCAGAGACCCATCCTCAGCATCTCAACTAACCTCCAAATAACACAACCTGCAGAAATCCATCCTCAGCATCTCCATCTACCTTCCAATAACACAACCTAAATACACCCATCCTCAGCATCTCCACGAACCTCCCACTAACACAACCCGCAGAAACTCATCCTCAGCATCTTCACTAACGTTCCAATAACACAACCTGCAGAAACCCATCCTCAGCTTCTTCACTCAACTCCCATCAACAAAACCTGCAGAACCCCATCCCCAGCATCTCCACTCACCCCCCAATAATACAACCTGCAGAAACCCAACCATCGCATCTCCACTCACCTCCCAATAACAAAACCTGCATAACCCCATTCTCAGCATCTCCACTCTCCTCCCAATAACACAACCTGCAGAAACACATCCTCATCATCTCCACCAACCTCCCAATAACACGACCAGCAGAAACCCATCCTCAGAATCTCCACTCACGTCCCAATAACACAATATGCAGAATCCAATCCTCAGTATCCTTCACTCACCGCAAATTAACACAACCTGCAGACACCCATCCTCAGCATCTTCACTCACCTCCCATCAACAAAACCTGCAGAACCCCATCCCCAGCATCTCCACTCACCCCCCAATAATACAACCTGCAGAAACCCAACCATAGCATCTCCACTCACTTCCCAATAACAAAACCTGCAGAAACCCATCCTCAGCATCTCCACTAACCTTCCAATAACACAACCTGCAGAAACCCATCCTCAGCATCTCCACTCACTTTCCAATAACACAACATGCATACGCCCATCCTCAGCACCTCCACTCACCACCCAATAACACAACCTGTCGAAATCCGTTCTCAGCATCTTCACTCAACTCCCAATAACACAACATGCAGAAACCCATCCTAAGTATCACCATTAATCTACCAATAACACAACCTGCAGAACCCCATACTCAGCATCTTCAATAACCTTCCAATAACACAACCTGCAGAAAACATTCCTCAGCATTTTCACTCACCTCACAATAACACAACCTGCAGAAACTCATCCTCAGCATCTCCATTCACCTCCCAATAACAAAACCTGCAGGACCCCATCCTCAGCATCTCCACTCACCCCCCAATAATACAACGTGCAGAATCCCATCCTCAGCATTTCCAATCACCTCACAATAACACAACCTGCAGAACTCATCCTCAGCATCTCCACTAACCTCCCACTAACTCAACATGCAGAAACCCATCCTAAGCATCACCACTAACATTCCAATAACACAACCAGCAGAAACCCATAGTCAGCATCTTCACTAACCATCCAATAACACAACCTGCAGAAACCCATCTTCAGCATCTGCACTCACCACCCAATAACACAACCTACAGAAACCCATCCTCAGCATCTCCACTCACCCCCCAATAATACAACCTGCAGCAACTCAACCTTAGCATCTCCACTAGCCTTCCAATAACACAACCTGCAGAAACCATTCCTCAGCATCTCCACTCACCTTCCAATAACACAACCTGCATACGCCCATCCTCAGCACCTCCACACACCTCCCAATAACACAACCTGTCGAAATCCGTTCTCCGCATCTTTACTCACCTCCCAATAACACAACCTACAGAAACCCATCCTAAGCATCTCCACGAACATCCCAATAAAACAACCTGCAGAAACCCATCCTCAGCATCTCCACTCACCCCCCAATAATACAACCTGCAGAAACCCAACCTTAGCATCTCCACTAACCTTCCAATAACACAACCTGCAGAAACCATTCCTCAGTATCTCCACTCACCTCCCAATAACACAACCTGTCGAAATCCGTTCTCCGCATCTTTACTCACCTCCCAATAACATAACCTACAGAAACCCACCCCAAGCATCTCCACTAACATCCCAATAAAACAACCTGCAGAAACCCATCCTCAGTATCTCCAGTAACTTCAAACTAACACAACATGCAGAAACCCATCCTAAGCATCACCATTAACCTCCCAATAACACAACCTGCAGAAACCCATCCTCTGCATCTCCACTCGCCTTCCAATAGCACAACCCGCAGAAACCCATTCTCAGCATCTTCACTCACCTCCTTATAACACAACCTTCAGAAACACATCCTCAGCTTCTCCACTCATCTTCCAACAACACGACCTGCAGAAACACATCCTCAGCGTCTTCACAAAACTACCAATAACAACCTGCTGAAACCCATCCTCAGCATCTTCACTCACCTCCCAATCACACAACCTGCAGAAACCCATCCTCAGCATCTCCACTCACCTCCCAATAACACAACCTGCAGAAACCCATCCTCAGCATCTTCACTCACCTCCCAATAACACAACCTGCAGAAACCCATCCTCAGCATCTCAACTAACCTTCCAATAACACAACCTGCAGAAAACCATCCTCAGCATCTTTACTTCCTTCGAATAACACAACCTGCTGAAAACCAACCTCAGCATCTTCACCCACTTCCCAATGACAAAACCTGCAGAAACCCATCCTCAGCATCTTCACTAACCGTCCCATAACACAACCTGCCGAAACCCATCCTCAGCATCTTCACACACCTTCCAATAACACAACCTGCAGAAACCCATCCACAGCACCTTCACTCACCTTCCAATAATAAAACCTACAAAACCCCATCCGCAGCATCTTCACTCACCTCCCAATAATAAAACCTGCAGAACCCCATCCGCAGCATCTCCACTCACCCCCCAAAAACACAACCTGCAGAAACCCATCCTCAGCATCTCAACTAACCTCCCAATAACACAACCTGCAGAAACACATCCTCAGCATCTCCACCTACCTTCCAATAACACAACCCGCAGAAACCCATCCTCAGCATCTTCACTAACGTTCCAATAACACAACCTGCAGAAACCCATCCTCAGCATCTCCACTCGCCTTCCAATAGCACAACCTTCAGAAACAAAAGCTCAGCATCTCCACTCAACTACCAACAACACGACCTGCAGAAACACATCCTCAGCGTCTTCACAAAACTTCCAATAACAACCTGCTGAAACCCATCCTCAGCATCTTCACTCACCTCCCAATAACACAACCTGCAGAAACCCATCCTCAGCATCTCCAATCACCTCCCAAGAACACAATCTGCAGAATCCAATCCTCAGTATCCTTCACGCACCGCAAATTAACACAACCTGCAGACACCCATCATCAGCATCTTCACTCACCTCCCAATAACAACGCCTACAGAACCCCATCCCCAGCATCTCCACTCACCCCCCCCCCCCCGATAATACAACATGCAGAAACCCATCCTCAGCATCTCCACTCACCTTCCAATAACACAACCTGCAGAAACACATCCTCAGCACCGCCACGAACATCCCAATAACGCAACCCGCAGAAACCCATCCTCAGCATCTTCACTAACGTTCCAATATCACAATCTGCAGAAACCCATCCTCAGCATCACCACTCACCTCCCAATAACACAACCTGCAGAAACACATCCTCAGCATCTCCACTCACCTCTCAATAACACAACCTGCAGAAACACATCCTCAGCATCACCACTAAATTCCACAATAACACAACCTGCAGAAACCCATCCTCAGCATCTCCACTCACCTCCCAATAACACAACCTGCAGAAACCCATCCTCAGCATCTCCACTCACATTCCAATAACACAACTTCCAGAAACCCATCCTCAGCATCTATGCTGACCTCCCAATAACACAACCTGCAGAACCCCATCCTCAGCATCTACACTCTCCTCCCAATAACACAACCTGCAGAAACCATTCCTCAGTATCTCCACTCACCTCCCAATAACACAACCTGTCGAAATCCGTTCTCCGCATCTTTACTCACCTCCCAATAACATAACCTACAGAAACCCATCCCAAGCATCTCCACTAACATCCCAATAAAACAACCTGCAGAAACCCATCCTCAGTATCTCCAGTAACTTCAAACTAACACAACATGCAGAAACCCATCCTAAGCATCACCATTAACCTCCCAATAACACAACCTGCAGAAACCCATCCTCTGCATCTCCACTCGCCTTCCAATAGCACAACCCGCAGAAACCCATTCTCAGCATCTTCACTCACCTCCTTATAACACAACCTTCAGAAACACATCCTCAGCTTCTCCACTCATCTTCCAACAACACGACCTGCAGAAACCCATCCTCAGCGTCTTCACAAAACTACCAATAACAACCTGCTGAAACCCATCCTCAGCATCTTCACTCACCTCCCAATCACACAACCTGCAGAAACCCATCCTCAGCATCTCCACTCACCTCCCAATAACACAACCTGCAGAAACCCATCCTCAGCATCTTCACTCACCTCCCAATAACACAACCTGCAGAAACCCATCCTCAGCATCTCAACTAACCTTCCAATAACACAACCTGCAGAAAACCATCCTCAGCATCTTTACTTCCTTCGAATAACACAACCTGCTGAAAACCAACCTCAGCATCTTCACCCACTTCCCAATGACAAAACCTGCAGAAACCCATCCTCAGCATCTTCACTAACCGTCCCATAACACAACCTGCCGAAACCCATCCTCAGCATCTTCACACACCTTCCAATAACACAACCTGCAGAAACCCATCCACAGCACCTTCACTCACCTTCCAATAATAAAACCTACAAAACCCCATCCGCAGCATCTTCACTCACCTCCCAATAATAAAACCTGCAGAACCCCATCCGCAGCATCTCCACTCACCCCCCAAAAACACAACCTGCAGAAACCCATCCTCAACATCTCAACTAACCGCCAAATAACACAACCTGCAGAAACACATCCTCAGCATCTCCACCTACCTTCCAATAACACAACCCGCAGAAACCCATCCTCAGCATCTTCACTAACGTTCCAATAACACAACCTGCAGAAACCCATCCTCAGCATCTCCACTCGCCTTCCAATAGCACAACCTTCAGAAACAAAAGCTCAGCATCTCCACTCAACTACCAACAACACGACCTGCAGAAACACATCCTCAGCGTCTTCACAAAACTTCCAATAACAACCTGCTGAAACCCATCCTCAGCATCTTCACTCACCTCCCAATAACACAACCTGCAGAAACCCATCCTCAGCATCTCCAATCACCTCCCAAGAACACAATCTGCAGAATCCAATCCTCAGTATCCTTCACGCACCGCAAATTAACACAACCTGCAGACACCCATCATCAGCATCTTCACTCACCTCCCAATAACAACGTCTACAGAACCCCATCCCCAGCATCTCCACTCACCCCCCCCCCCGATAATACAACATGCAGAAACCCATCCTCAGCATCTCCACTCACCTTCCAATAACACAACCTGCAGAAACACATCCTCAGCACCGCCACGAACATCCCAATAACGCAACCCGCAGAAACCCATCCTCAGCATCTTCACTAACGTTCCAATATCACAATCTGCAGAAACCCATCCTCAGCATCACCACTCACCTCCCAATAGCACAACCTGCAGTAACTCATCCTCAGCATCTCCACTCACCTCCCAATAACACAACCTGCAGAAACACATCCTCAGCATCTCCACTCACCTCTCAATAACACAACCTGCAGAAACACATCCTCAGCATCACCACTAAATTCCACAATAACACAACCTGCAGAAACCCATCCTCAGCATCTCCACTCACCTCCCAATAACACAACCTGCAGAAACCCATCCTCAGCATCTCCACTCACATTCCAATAACACAACTTCCAGAAACCCATCCTCAGCATCTATGCTGACCTCCCAATAACACAACCTGCAGAACCCCATCCTCAGCATCTACTCTCTCCTCCCAATAACACAACCTGCAGAAACCCATCCTCAGCATCTCCACTAACCTTCCAATAACAGAACCTGCAGAAATCCATCCTCACCATCCCCACTCACATTCCAATAACACAACCAGCTGAAACCCATCCTCAGCATCTCAACTAACCTCCCAATAAAACAACCTGCAAAAACCCATCCTCACCATCTCCATTCACCTTCCAATAACACAACCTGCAGATACCCATCCTCAGCATCTCTACTCACCTCCCAATAACACAACCTGTAGAAACCCATCCTCAGCATCTCCACTCACCTCCCAATAGCACAACCTACAGAAACCCATCCTCAGCATCTCAACTAACCTCCCAATAAAACAACTTGCAAAAACACATCCTCACCATCTCCACTCACCTCCCAATAGCACAACCTGCAGAAAAATCCTCCTCAGCATCTCCACTAACCTTCCAATAACAGAACCTGCAGACATCCATCCTCACCATCCCCACTCACATTCCAATAACACAACCAGCTGAAACCCATCCTCAGCATCTCAACTAACCTCCCAATAAAACAACCTGCAAAAACCCATCCTCACCATCTCCATTTACCTTCCAATAACACAACCTGCAGATACCCATCCTCAGCTTGTTCACTAACCTTCCAATAACACAACCTGCAGAATCCCGTTCTCAGCATTTCTACTCACCTCCCAATAACACAACCTGCAGAAACCCATCCTCAGCATCTCCACTCACCTCCCAATAACACAACCTACAGAAACCCATCCTCAGCATCTCAACTAACCTCCCAATAAAACAACCTGCAAAAACCCATCCTCACCATCTTCATTCACCTTCCAATAACACAACCTGCAGATACCCATCCTCAGTTTGTTCACTAACCTTCCAATAACACAACCTGCAGAATCCCGTTTTCAGCATCTCCACTCACCTCCCAATAGCACAACCTACAGAAACCCATCCTCAGCATCTCAACTAACCTCCCAATAAATCAACCTGCAAAAACCCATCCTCACCATCTCCATTCACCTTCCAATAACACAACCTGCAGATACCCATCCTCAGTTTGTTCACTAACCTTCCAATAACACAACCTGCAGAATCCCGTTTTCAGCATCTCTACTCACCTCCCAATAACACAACCTGCAGAAACCCATCATCAACATCTCCACTAACCTCCAATAACACAGCCTGCAGAAAACCATCCTCAGCACCTTCACTCACCTCCCAATAACACAAACTTCAGAAACCCATCCTCAGCATCTTCACTAACCTTCCAATAACACAACCTGCAGAAACCGTTCCTCAGCATCTCCACTAACCTCCCAATAACACAACCTGCAGAAACCCATCATCAACATCTCCACTAACCTCCAAATAACACAGCCTGCAGAAACCCATCCTCAGCATCTTCACTGACCACCGAATAACACAACCGAGAGAAACCCATCCTCAGCATCTTCACTAACCTCCCAAGAACACAACCTGCAGAAACCCATCCTCAGCATCTCAACTAACCTCCCAATAAAACAACCTGCAAAAACCCATCCTCACCATCTCCATTCACCTTCCCATAACACAACCTGCAGATACCCATCCTCAGTTTGTTCACTAACCTTCCAATAACACAACCTGCAGAATCCCGTTTTCAGCATCTCTACTCACCTCCAAATAACACAACCTGCAGAAACCCATCATCAACATCTCCACTAACCTCCAATAACACAACCTGCAGAAAACCATCCTCAGCACCTTCACTCACCTCCCAATAAAACAAACTTCAGAAACCCATCCTCAGCATCTTCACTAACCTTCCAATAACACAACCTGCAGAAACCGTTCCTCAGCATCTCCACTAACCTCCCAATAACACAACCTGCAGAAACCCATCATCAACATCTCCACTAACCTCCAAATAACACAGCCTGCAGAAACCCATCCTCAGCATCTTCACTGACCACCGAATAACACAACCGAGAGAAACCCATCCTCAGCATCTTCACTAACCTCCCAAGAACACAACCTGCAGAAACCCATCCTCAGCATCTCTCCTTACCCCTCAATAACACAACCTGCAGAAACCCATCCTCAGCATCTCCACTCACCTTCCCATAACACAACCTGCAGATACCCATCCTCAGCATCTCTACTCACCTCCCAATAACACAACCTGTAAAAACCCATCCTCAGCATCTCCACTCACCTCCCAATAGCACAACCTACAGAAACCCATCCTCAGCATCTCAACTAACCTCCCAATAAAACAACCTGCAAAAACCCATCCTCACCATCTCCACTCACCTCCCAATAGCACAACCTGCAGAAAAATCCTCCTCAGCATCTCCACTAACCTTCCAATAACAGAACCTGCAGACATCCATCCTCACCATCCCCACTCACATTCCAATAACACAACCAGCTGAAACCCATCCTCAGCATCTCAACTAACCTCCCAATAAAACAACCTGCAAAAAGCCATCCTCAGCATCTCAACTAACCTCCCAATGAAACAACCTGCAAAAACCCATCCTCACCATCTCCATTTACCTTCCAATAACACAACCTGCAGATACCCATCCTCAGCTTGTTCACTAACCTTCCAATAACACAACCTGCAGAATCCCGTTCTCAGCATCTCTACTCACCTCCCAATAACACAACCTGCAGAAACCCATCCTCAGCATCTCCACTCACCTCCCAATAACACAACCTACAGAAACCCATCCTCAGCATCTCAACTAACCTCCCAATAAAGCAACCTGCAAAAACCCATCCTCACCATCTCCATTCACCTTCCAATAACACAACCTGCAGAATCCCATCCTCAGTTTGTTCACTAACCTTCCAATAACACAACCTGCAGAATCCCGTTTTCAGCATCTCCACTCACCTCCCAATAACACAACCTACAGAAACCCATCCTCAGCATCTCAACTAACCTCCCAATAAATCAACCTGCAAAAACCCATCCTCACCATCTCCATTCACCTTCCAATAACACAACCTGCAGATACCCATCCTCAGTTTGTTCACTAACCTTCCAATAACACAACCTGCAGAATCCCGTTTTCAGCATCTCTACTCACCTCCCAATAACACAACCTGCAGAAACCCATCATCAACATCTCCACTAACCTCCAATAACACAGCCTGCAGAAAACCATCCTCAGCACCTTCACTCACCTCCCAATAACACAAACTTCAGAAACCCATCCTCAGCATCTTCACTAACCTTCCAATAACACAACCTGCAGAAACCGTTCCTCAGCATCTCCACTAACCTCCCAATAACACAACCTGCAGAAACCCATCATCAACATCTCCACTAACCTCCAAATAACACAGCCTGCAGAAACCCATCCTCAGCATCTTCACTGACCACCGAATAACACAACCGAGAGAAACCCATCCTCAGCATCTTCACTAACCTCCCAAGAACACAACCTGCAGAAACCCATCCTCAGCATCTCAACTAACCTCCCAATAAAACAACCTGCAAAAACCCATCCTCACCATCTCCATTCACCTTCCCATAACACAACCTGCAGATACCCATCCTCAGTTTGTTCACTAACCTTCCAATAACACAACCTGCAGAATCCCGTTTTCAGCATCTCTACTCACCTCCAAATAACACAACCTGCAGAAACCCATCATCAACATCTCCACTAACCTCCAATAACACAGCCTGCAGAAAACCATCCTCAGCACCTTCACTCACCTCCCAATAAAACAAACTTCAGAAACCCATCCTCAGCATCTTCACTAACCTTCCAATAACACAACCTGCAGAAACCGTTCCTCAGCATCTCCACTAACCTCCCAATAACACAACCTGCAGAAACCCATCATCAACATCTCCACTAACCTCCAAATAACACAGCCTGCAGAAACCCATCCTCAGCATCTTCACTGACCACCGAATAACACAACCGAGAGAAACCCATCCTCAGCATCTTCACTAACCTCCCAAGAACACAACCTGCAGAAACCCATCCTCAGCATCTCTCCTTACCCCTCAATAACACAACCTGCAGAAACCCATCCTCAGCATCTCCACTCACCTTCCCATAACACAACCTGCAGAAAACCATCCTCAGCATTTCTCCTCACCTCCCAATCATAAAACCTACAGAAACCCATCCTGAGCATCTCCACTCACCTCCCAATAACACAACATGACGAAACCCAACCTCACCATCTCCACTTACCTCCCAATAAAACGACCAGCACAAACCAATCCATCTCCAGCATCTTCACTAACGTTCCAATAACACAGCCTGCAGTAACCCATCCACAGCATCACCACTAAACTCCCAATAACACAACCTGCAGAAACCCATTCTCAGAATCTTCACTCACCTCCCACTAACAGAACCCGCTGAAACCCATCCTCAGAAACTTCACTAACGTTCCAATCACACCACCTGCAGAAACCCATCCTCAGCATCACCATTAAATTCCCAATAACACAACCTGCAGAAACCCATCCTCAGAATCTTAAATCGCCTCCCAATAACACGACCTTCAGAAACCCATCCTCAGGATCTTCACTCACCTCCCAATAACACAACCTGCAGAAACCAATCCTCAGTATCCTTCACTGACCGCAAATTAACACAACCTGCAGAAACCCATCCTCAGCATCTCCACTCACCTTCCAACAACACACCCTGCAGAAACCCATCCTCAGCATCTCCACTCACCTCCCAATCACACAACCTGCAGAAACCCATCCTCAGCATCTGCACTCACCTCCCAATAACAAAATCTGCAGAACCCCATCCTCAGCATCTCCACTCACCTCCCAATAACACAACCTGCAGACACCTATCCTCAGCGTCTCCACTCACCTCCCAATAACACAACCTGCAGAAATCCATCCTCAGCATCTTCACTCACTTTCGAATAACGCAACCTGCAGAAACCCATCCTCAGCATCTTCACTAACCTCCCAATAACACAACCTGCAGAAACGCATCCTCAGCATCTCCACTCACATCCCAATAACACTATTTGCAGAGTCCCATCCTCAGCACCTTCACTCACCCCCACCCCCAATAACACAACCTGCAGAAACCCATCCTCAGCATCTTGTCTCACCTCCCAATAACACATCCTGCAGAAAGCCATCCTGAGCATATTCGCTAACTTTCCAATAATACTACCTGCAGAAACCCATCCTCAGCATCTCCACTCACTCCCCCAAATAACACAACCTGCAGAAACCCACCCTCAGTACCTTCACTAACCTTCCAGTAACAAAACCTGCAGAAAACCATCCACAGCATCTCCACTCAACCCCCAATAACTCAACCTGCAGAAATCCATTCTCAGCATTTTCACTCACATTCCAAGAACAGAACTTGCAGAAACACATCCTCAGTATCGCCACCCACCTCCCAGTAACCAAACCTGCAGAAACCCATCCACAGCATCTACACTCACCTCCCAATAACACGACCTGCAGAAACCCATACTCAGCATCTTCACTAACCTTCCAATAATAAAACCTGCAGAATCCCATCCGCAGCATCTACACTCACCTCCCAATAATAAAAACTGCAGAACCCCATCCGCAGCATCTCCACTCACCCCCCCCAATAATACAACCTGCAGAAACCAATCATCAGCATCTCCACTCACCTCCCAATAACACAACCTGCAGAACCCCATCCGCAGCATCTCCACTCACCCCCCCCCCAATAATACAACCTGCAGAAACCCATTCTCAGCATCTCCACCTACCTTCCAATAACACAACCTGCAGAAACCCATCCTCAGCATCTCTACGAACCTCCCACTAACACAACCCGCAGAAACCCATCCTCAGCATCTTCACTAACGTTCCAATAACACAACCTGCAGAAACCCATCCTCAGCATCTCCACTCGCCTTCCAATAGCACAACCTTCAGAAACAAAACCTCAGCATCTCCACTCAACTACCAACAACACGACCTGCAGAAACACATTCTCAGCGTCTTCACAAAACTTCCAATAACAACCTGCTGAAACCCATCCTCAGCATCTTCACTCACCTCCCAATAACACAACCTGCAGAAACCAATCCTCAGTATCCTACACTCACCGCAAATTAACACAACCTGCAGACACCCTTCCTCAGCATCTCCACTAACCTCTCAATGACACAACCTGCTGAAACCCATCCTCAGCATCTTCACTCACCTCAATATCACACAACCTGCAGAAACCCATCTTCAGCATCTCCAATCACCTCCCAAGAACACAATCTGCAGAATCCAATCCTCAGTATCCTTCACGCACCGCAAATTAACACAACCTGCAGGCACCCATCATCAGCATCTTCACTCACCTCCCAATAACAGCGCCTGCAGAACCACATCCCCAGCATCTCCACTCACCCCCCCCCCCAATAATACAACCTGCAGAAATCCGTCATCAGCATCTCCACTCACCTCAATATTACACAACCTGCAGAAACGCATCCTCAGCATGTCCACTAACCTTCCAATAATACAACCTACATACGCCCATCCTCAGCACCTCCACTCACCTCCCAACTGCACAACCTGCAGAAATCCATTATCAACATCTCCACTCACCTCCCATTAACATAACCTGCAGAAACCCATACTCAGCATTTTCACTAACCTTCCAATAACACAACCTGCAGAAAGTTATCCTCAGCATCTTCACTATCCTTCCAATAACACAACCTTCAGAAACCCATCCTCAGCATCTCCACTAACCTCCCACTAACTCAACATGCAGAAACCCATCATAAGCATCACCACTAATATCCCAATAACACAACCTGCAGAAACCCATACTCAGCATCTTCACCATCCTTCCAATAACACAACCTGCAGAAATCCATCCTCAGCATCTGCACTCACCCCCCAATAACACAACCTAGAGAAACCCACCACCAGCATCTCCACTCACCTTCCAATAACACAAACTGGAGAAACCCATCCTCAGCATCTTCACTCACCTACCAATAACACAACCTGCAGAAATCTATCCTCGGCATCTCCACTCACCCCCCAATAACATAATCTGCAGAAACACATCCTCAGCATCTCCACTCACCTCCCAGTAACACAATGGGCAGAATACCATCCTCTGCATCTCCATTCAATTCCGAATAACACAAACTGCTGAAATCCATCCCCAGCATTCACTTACCTTCCAATAACACAACCTGCAGAAACCCATCCTCAGAATATTTACTCACCTCCCAATAGCACAACCTGCAGTAACCCATCCTAAGCATCCCCACTCACCTCCCAATAACACGACCTGCAGAAACCCATACTCAGCATCTTCACTAACCTTCCAATAACACAAAATGCAGAAACCCATCCTCAGTATCTCCACCAACCTCCCACTAACTCAACATGCAGAAACACATCATAACCATCACCACTAACATCCCAATAACACAATGGGCAGAAAACCATCCTCTGCATCTCCATTCAAATCCCAATAACACAACCTGCTGAAATCCATCCCCAGCATTCACTAACCTCCCAATAGCACAGCCTGCAGTAACCCATCCGAAGCATCTCCACTCACCTCCCAATACCACAACCTGCAGAAGCGCACCCTCAGCATATCCACTAACCTTCCAATAACAGAACATGCAGAAACCCATCCTCACCATCCCCACTGACATTCCAATAACACAACCTGCAGAAACTCATCCTCAGCATCTCCACTCACCTCCCAATAAAACAACCTGCACAAACCCATCCTCACCATCTCCATTCACCTTCCAATATCTCAACCAGCAGAAACCCATCCTCAGCACGTTCACTAACCTTCCAATAATACAACCTACAGAAACACATTCTCAGCATCTCCACTCAACTCCCAATGACACAACCTGCAGAAAACTATCCTCAGCATCTCCACTCACCTTCCAATAACACAGCATGCAGAAGCCCACCCTCAGCATATCCACTAACCCTCCAATAACAGAACCTGCAGAAAACCATCCTCACCATCCCCACTCACATTCGAATAACACAACTTGTTGAAATCCATCCTCAGCATCTCCACTTACCTCCCAATAAAACAACCAGCACAAACCTATCCTCAGCATCTCCACTCACCTCCCAATAACACAACCTGCAGAAACCTATCCTCAGCGTCTCCACTCACCTCCCAATAACACAACCTGCAGAAATCCATCCTCAGCATCTTCACTCACTTTCGAATAATGCAACCTGCAGAAACCCATCCTCAGCATCTTCACTAACCTCCCAATAACACAACCTGCAGAAACGCATCCTCAGCATCTCCACTCACATCCCAATAACACTATTTGCAGAGTCCCATCCTCAGCACATTCACTCACCCCCACCCCCAATAACACAACCTGCAGAAACCCATCCTCAGCATCTTGTCTCACCTCCCAATAACACAACCTGCAGAAAGCCATCCTGAGCATATTCGCTAACTTTCCAATAATACTACCTGCAGAAACCCATCCTCAGCATCTCCACTCACTCCCCCAAATAACACAACCTGCAGAAACCCACCCTCAGTACCTTCACAAACCTTCCAGTAACAAAACCTGCAGAAAACCATCCACAGCATCTCCACTCAACCCCCAATAACTCAACCTGCAGAAATCCATTCTCAGCATTTTCACTCACATTCCAAGAACAGAACTTGCAGAAACACATCCTCAGTATCGCCACCCACCTCCCAGTAACACAACCTGCAGAAACCCATCCACAGCATCTACACTCACCTCCCAATAGCACGACCTGCAGAAACCCATACTCAGCATCTTCACTAACCTTCCAATAATAAAACCTGCAGAATCCCATCCGCAGCATCTACACTCACCTCCCAATAATAAAAACTGCAGAACCCCATCCGCAGCATCTCCACTCACCCCCCCCCCCCAATAATACAACCTGCAGAAACCAATCATCAGCATCTCCACTCACCTCCCAATAACACAACCTGCAGAACCCCATCCGCAGCATCTCCACTCACCCCCCCCAATAATACAACCTGCAGAAACCCATTCTCAGCATCTCCACCTACCTTCCAATAACACAACCTGCAGAAACCCATCCTCAGCATCTCCACGAACCTCCCACTAACACAACCCGCAGAAACCCATCCTCAGCATCTTCACTAACGTTCCAATAACACAACCTGCAGAAACCCATCCTCAGCATCTCCACTCGCCTTCCAATAGCACAACCTTCAGAAACAAAACCTCAGCATCTCCACTCAACTACCAACAACACGACCTGCAGAAACACATTCTCAGCGTCTTCACAAAACTTCCAATAACAACCTGCTGAAATCCATCCTCAGCATCTTCACTCACCTCCCAATAACACAACCTGCAGAAACCAATCCTCAGTATCCTACACTCACCGCAAATTAACACAACCTGCAGACACCCTTCCTCAGCATCTCCACTAACCTCTCAATGACACAACCTGCTGAAACCCATCCTCAGCATCTTCACTCACCTCAATATCACACAACCTGCAGAAACCCATCTTCAGCATCTCCAATCACCTCCCAAGAACACAATCTGCAGAATCCAATCCTCAGTATCCTTCACGCACCGCAAATTAACACAACCTGCAGGCACCCATCATCAGCATCACCACTAAACTCCCAATAACACAACCTGCAGACACCCATCATCAGCATCTTCACTCACCTCCCAATAACAACGCCTGCAGAACCCCATCCCCAGCATCTCCACTCGCCCCCCCCCCCAATAATACAACCTGCAGAAATCCGTCATCAGCATCTCCACTCACCTCAATATCACAGAACCTGCAGAAACGCATCCTCAGCATGTCCACTAACCTTCCAATAATACAACCTACATACGCCCATCCTCAGCACCTCCACTCACCTCCCAACAACACAACCTGCAGAAATCCATTATCAGCATCTCCACTCACCTCCCAATAACACAACCTGCAGAAACCCATACTCAGCATTTTCACTAACCTTCCAATAACACAACCCGCAGAAAGTTATCCTCAGCATCTTCACTATCCTTCCAATAACACAACCTTCAGAAACCCATCCTCAGCATCTCCACTAACCTCCCACTAACTCAACATGCAGAAACACATCATAAGCATCACCACTAATATCCCAATAACACAACCTGCAGAAACCCATACTCAGCATCTTCACCATCCTTCCAATAACACAACCTGCAGAAATCCATCCTCAGCATCTGCACTCACCCCCAATAACACAACCTACAGAAACCCACCACCAGCATCTCCACTCACCTTCCAATAACACAAACTGCAGAAACCCATCCTCAGCATCTCCACTCACCCCCCAATAACATAATCTGCAGAAACACATCCTCAGCATCTCCACTCACCTCCCAGTAACACAATGGGCAGAATACCATCCTCTGCATCTCCATTCAATTCCGAATAACACAAACTGCTGAAATCCATCCCCAGCATTCACTTACCTTCCAATAACACAACCTGCAGAAACCCATCCTCAGAATATTTACTCACCTCCCAATAGCACAACCTGCAGTAACCCATCCTAAGCATCCCCACTCACCTCCCAATAACACGACCTGCAGAAACCCATACTCAGCATCTTCACTAACCTTCCAATAACACAAAATGCAGAAACCCATCCTCAGTATCTCCACCAACCTCCCACTAACTCAACATGCAGAAACACATCATAACCATCACCACTAACATCCCAATAACACAATGGGCAGAAAACCATCCTCTGCCCTCCATTCAAATCCCAATAACACAACCTGCTGAAATCCATCCCCAGCATTCACTAACCTCCCAATAGCACAGCCTGCAGTAACCCATCCGAAGCATCTCCACTCACCTCCCAATAACACAACCTGCAGAAGCGCACCCTCAGCATATCCACTAACCTTCCAATAACAGAACATGCAGAAACCCATCCTCACCATCCCCACTGACATTCCAATAACACAACCTGCAGAAACTCATCCTCAGCATCTCCACTCACCTCCCAATAAAACAACCTGCACAAACCCATCCTCACCATCTCCATTCACCTTCCAATATCTCAACCAGCAGAAATCCATCCTCAGCACGTTCACTAACCTTCCAATAATACAACCTACAGAAACACATCCTCAGCATCTCCACTCACCTCCCAATGACACAACCTGCAGAAAACTATCCTCAGCATCTCCACTCACCTTCCAATAACACAGCATGCAGAAGCCCACCCTCAGCATATCCACTAACCCTCCAATAACAGAACCTGCAGAAAACCATCCTCACCATCCCCACTCACATTCCAATAACACAACTTGTTGAAATCCATCCTCAGCATCTCCACTTACCTCCCAATAAAACAACCAGCACAAACCTATCCTCAGCATCTCCACTCACCTTCCAATAACACAACCTGCTGACACCCATCCTCAGCATCGTGACTAACGTTCCAACAACACAACCTGCAGAAACCCATCCTCAGCACCGCCACGTACCTCCCAATAACACAACCCGCAGAAACCCATCATCAGCATCTTCACTAACGTTCCAATATCACAATCTGCAGAAACCTAGCCTCAGCATCACCACTAAACTCCCAATAACACAACATGCAGAAACCCAACCTCAGCATCTCCACTCACCTCCCAATAACACAACCTGCAGAAACCTATCCTCAGCATCTCCACTCACCTTCCAATAACACAACCTGCAGAAGCCCACCCTCAGCATATCCACTCACATTCCAAGAACAGAACCTGCAGAAACACATCCTCAGTACCGCCACCCACCTCCCAGTAACACAACCTGCAGAAACCCATCCACAGCATCTACACTCACCTCCCAATAACACGACCTGCAGAAACCCATACTCAGCATCTTCACTAACCTTCCAATAATAAAACCTGCAGAACCCCACCCGCAGCATCTTCACTCACCTCCCAATAATAAAACCTGCAGAACCCCATCCGCAGCATCTCCACTCACCCCCCCCCCAATAATACAACCTGCAGAAACCAATCATCAGCATCTCCACTCACCTCCCAATAACACAACCTGCAGAACCCCATCCTCAGCATCTCAACTAACCTCCCAATAACACAACCTGCAGAAACCCATCCTCAGCATCTCCACCTACCTTCCAATAACACAAAATGCAGAAACCCATCCTCAGCATCTCCACGAACCTCCCACTAACACAACCCGCAGAAACCCATCCTCAGCATCTTCACTAACGTTCCAATAACACAACCTGCAGAAACCCATCCTCAGCATCTCCACTCGCCTTCCAATAGCACAACCTTCAGAAACAAAACCTCAGCATCTCCACTCAACTACCAACAACACGACCTGCAGAAACACATCCTCAGCGTCTTCACAAAACTTCCAATAACAACCTGCTGAAACCCATCCTCAGCATCTTCACTCACCTCCCAATAACACAACCTGCAGAAACCAATCCTCAGTATCCTACACTCACCGCAAATTAACACAACCTGCAGACACCCTTCCTCAGCATCTCCACTAACCTCCCAATGACACAACCTGCTGAAACCCATCCTCAGCATCTTCACTCACCTCAATATCACACAACCTGCAGAAACCCATCCTCAGCATCTCCAATCACCTCCCAAGAACACAATCTGCAGAATCCAATCCTCAGTATCCTTCACGCACCGCAAATTAACACAACCTGCAGACACCCATCATCAGCATCTTCACTCACCTCCCAATAACAACGCCTGCAGAACCCCATCCCCAGCATCTCCACTCACCCCCCCCCCCAATAATACAACCTGCAGAAATCCGTCATCAGCATCTCCACTCACCTCAATATCACACAACCTGCAGAAACGCATCCTCAGCATGTCCACTAACCTTCCAATAATACAACCTACATACGCCCATCCTCAGCACCTCCACTCACCTCCCAACAACACAACCTGCAGAAATCCATTATCAGCATCTCCACTCACCGCCCAATAACACAACCTACAGAAACCCATACTCAGCATTTTCACTAACCTTCCAATAACACAACCTGCAGAAAGTTATCCTCAGCATCTTCACTATCCTTCCAATAACACAACCTTCAGAAACCCATCCTCAGCATCTCCACTAACCTCCCACTAACTCAACATGCAGAAACACATCATAAGCATCACCACTAATATCCCAATAACACAACCTGCAGAAACCCATGCTCAGCATCTTCACCATCCTTCCAATAACACAACCTGCAGAAATCCATCCTCAGCATCTGCACTCACCCCCAATAACACAACCTACAGAAACCCACCACCAGCATCTCCACTCACCTTCCAATAACACAAACTGCAGAAACCCATCCTCAGCATCTTCACTCACCTACCAATAACACAACCTGCAGAAACCTATCCTCGGCATCTCCACTCACCCCCCAATAACATAATCTGCAGAAACACATCCTCAGCATCTCCACTCACCTCCCAGTAACACAATGGGCAGAATACCATCCTCTGCATCTCCATTCAATTCCGAATAACACAAACTGCTGAAATCCATCCCCAGCATTCACTTACCTTCCAATAACACAACCTGCAGAAACCCATCCTCAGAATATTTACTCACCTCCCAATAGCACAACCTGCAGTAACCCACCCTAAGCACCCCCACTCACCTCCCAATAACACGACCTGCAGAAACCCATACTCAGCATCTTCACTAACCTTCCAATAACACAAAATGCAGAAACCCATCCTCAGTATCTCCACCAACCTCCCACTAACTCAACATGCAGGAACACATCATAACCATCACCACTAACATCCCAATAAAACAATGGGCAGAAAACCATCCTCTGCATCTCCATTCAAATCCCAATAACACAACCTGCTGAAATCCATCCACAGCATTCACTAACCTCCCAATAGCACAGCCTGCAGTAACCCAT
The DNA here is from genome assembly GCF_047496885.1 of Scyliorhinus torazame. Lineage (NCBI taxonomy): Eukaryota > Metazoa > Chordata > Chondrichthyes > Carcharhiniformes > Scyliorhinidae > Scyliorhinus > Scyliorhinus torazame. Next base: position 66,574,535 of record NC_092726.1, read on the forward strand.
CCTAAGCATCTCCACTCACCTCCCAATAACACAACCTGCAGAAGCTCACCCTCAGCATATCCACTAACCTTCCAATAACAGAACATGCAGAAACCCATCCTCACCATCCCCACTGACATTCCAATAACACAACCTGCAGAAACCCATCCTCAGCATCTCCACTCACCTTCCAATAACTCAACCAGCAGAAACCCATCCTCAGCACGTTCACTAACCTTCCAATAATACAACCTACAGAAACACATTCTCAGCATCTCCACTCACCTCCCAATAACACAACCTGCAGAAGCCCACCCTCAGCATATCCACTAACCTTCCAATAACAGAACCTGCAGAAACCCATCCTCAGCACCGCCACGAACCTCCCAATAACACAACCCGCAGAAACCCATCCTCAGCATCTCCACTAACGTTCCAATATCACAATCTGCAGAAACCCATCCTCAGCATCACCACTAAACTCCCAATAACACAACATGCAGAAACCCAACCTCAGCATCTCCACTCACCTCCCATTAACACAACCTGCAGAAACCTATCCTCAGCATCTCCACTCACCTTCCAATAACACAACCTGCAGAAGCCCACCCTCAGGATATCCACTAACCTTCCAATAACAGAACCTGCAGAAACCCATCCTCACCATCCCCACTCACATTCCAATAACACAACTTGCTGAAACCCATCCTCAGCATCTCTACTAACCTCCCAATAAAACAACCTGCACAAACCCAACCTCAGCATCTCCACTCACCTCCCAATAACACAACCTGCAGAAACCCATCCTCAGCATCTCCACTCACCTCCCATTAACACAACCTGCGGAAACTCATCCTCAGCATTTCCACTCACCTCCCATTAACACAACCTTGACAAACCCATCCTCAGCATCTTTACTCACCTCCAAATAACACAACCTTCAGAAACACATCCTCAGCATCTCCACTCACCTTCCAATAACACAATCTGCAGAAACCCATCCTCAGCATCTTCACTCACCTTCCAATAACACAACCTGCAGAAACCCATTCTCAGCATCTTCATTCACCTCCCACTAACAGAACCCGCTGAAACCCATCCTCAGAATCGTCACTAACATTCCAATAACACAACCTAAAGAAACCCATCCTCAGCATCACCTCTAACCTCCCAATAACACAATGGGCAGACAACCATCATCTGCATCTCCATTCAAATCCCAATAACACAAACTGCTGAAATCCATCCCCAGCATTCACGAACCTTCCAATAACCTGCAGAAACCCATTCTCAGCATCTCCACTCACCTTCCAATAACACAACCTGCAGAAACACATCCTCAGCATCTCCACTCACCTCCCAATAGCACAACCTGCAGTAACTCATCCTCAGCATCCCCACTCACATTCCAATAACACAACCAGCTGAAACCCATCCTCAGCATCTCTACTCACCTCCCAATAACACAACCTGCAGAAACCCATCCTCAACATCTCCACTCACCTCCCAATAGCACAACCTACAGAAACCCATCCTCAGCATTTCAACTAACCTCCCAATAAAACAACCTGCAAAAACCCATCCTCACCATCTCCATTCACCTTCCAATAACACAACCTGCAGATACCCATCCTCAGCTTGTTCACTAACATTCCAATAACACAACCTGCAGAATCCCGTTCTCAGCATCTCTACTCACCTCCCAATAACACAACCTACAGAAACCCATCATCAACATCTCCACTAACCTCCAATAACACAGCCTGCATAAAACCATCCTCATCATCTTCACTCACCTCCCAATAACACAAACTTCAGAAACCCATCCTCAGCATCTTCACTAATCTTCCAATAACACAACCTGCAGAAACCGTTCCTCAGCATCTCCACTAACCGCCCAATAACACAACCTGCAGAAACCCATCATCAACATCTCCACTAACCTCCAAATAACACAGCCTGCAGAAACCCATCCTCAGCATCTTCACTGACCACCGAATAACACAGCCTGCAGAAACCCATCCTCAGCATCTTCACTGACCACCGAATAACACAACCGAGAGAAACCCATCCTCAGCATCTTCACTAACCTCCCAAGAACACAACCTGCAGAAACCCATCCTCAGCATCTCTCCTTACCCCTCAATAACACAACCTGCAGAAACCCATCCTCAGCATCTCCACTTACCTTCCCATAACACAACCTGCAGAAAACCATCCTCAGCATTTCTCCTCACCTCCCAATCACAAAACCTACAGAAACCCATCCTGAGGATCTCCACTCACCTCCCAATAACACAACATGCAGAAACCCAACCTCACCATCTCCACTTACCTCCCAATAAAACGACCAGCACAAACCAATCCTCAGCATCTCCACTCACCTTCCAATAACACAATCTGCTGACATCCATCTCCAGCATCTTCACTAACGTTCCAATAACACAACCTGCAGAAACCCATCCTCAGCATCACCACTAAACTCCCAATAACACAACCTGCAGAAACCCATCCTCAGAATCTTCACTCACCTCCCACTAACAGAACCCGCTGAAACCCATCGTCAGAAACTTCACTAACGTTCCAATCACACCACCTGCAGAAACCCATCCTCAGCATCACCATTAAATTCCCAATAACACAACCTGCAGAAACCCATCCTCAGAATATGAAATCGCCTTCCAATAACACGACCTTCAGAAACCCATCCTCAGGATCTTCACTCACGTCCCAATAACACAACCTGCAGAAACCAATCCTCAGTATCCTTCACTGACCGCAAATTAACACAACCTGCAGAAACCCATCCTCAGCATCTCCACTCACCTTCCAACAACACAACCTGCAGAAACCCATCCTCAGCATCTCCACTCACCTCCCAATCACACAACCTGCAGAAACCCATCCTCAGCATCTCCACTCACCTCCCAATAACAAAATCTGCAGAACCCCATCCTCATCTCCACTCACCTCCCAATAACACAACCTGCAGAAACCTATCCTCAGCGTCTCCACTCACCTCCCAATAACACAACCTGCACAAACCCATCCTCAGCATCTTCACTCACCTTCGAATAACGCAACCTGCAGAAACCCATCCTCAGCATCTTCACTAACCTCCCAATAACACAACCTGCAGAAACGCATCCTCAGCATCTCCACTCACATCCCAATAACACTATTTGCAGAGTCCCATCCGCAGCACCTTCACTCACCCCCACCCCCAATAACACAACCTGCAGAAACCCATCCTCAGCATCTTGTCTCACCTCCCAATAACACAACCTGCAGAAAGCCATCCTGAGCATATTCGCTAACTTTCCAATAATACTACCTGCAGAAACCCATCCTCAGCATCTCCACTCACTCCCCCAAATAACACAACCTGCAGAAACCCACCCTCAGTATCTCCACTCACCTCCCAATCACACAACCTGCAGAAACCCATCCTCAGCATCTCCACTCACCTCCCAATAACAAAATCTGCAGAACCCCATCCTCAGCATCTCCACTCACCTCCCAATAACACAACCTGCAGAAACCTATCCTCAGCGTCTCCACTCACCTCCCAATAACACAACCTGCACAAACCCATCCTCAGCATCTTCACTCACCTTCGAATAACGCAACCTGCAGAAACCCATCCTCAGCATCTTCACTAACCTCCCAATAACACAACCTGCAGAAACGCATCCACAGCATCTCCACTCAACCCCCAATAACTCAACCTGCAGAAATCCATTCTCAGCATTTTCACTAACATTCCAAGAACAGAACCTGCAGAAACACATCCTCAGTATCGCCACCCACCTCCCAGTAACACAACCTGCAGAAACCCATCCACAGCATCTACACTCACCTCCCAATAACACAACCTGCAGAAACCAATCAATAGCATCATCGTAAACCTCCCAATAACACAACCTGAAGAAACCCATCCTCAGCATTTTCACACACCTTCAAATAACACAACCTGCAGAAACCCATCCTCAGCATCTTCACTCTCCTCCCAATAATACAACCTGCAGAAACACATCCTCAGCATCTCCACTAACCTCTCAGTAACACAAACTGCAGAAACCGATCCTCAGCATTTTTACTCACCCCCCCAATAACACAACTTGCAGAAACCCATCCATAGCACCTTCGTTCACCCCCCCCCCAATAACGCCGCCTGCAGAAACACATCCTCAGCATCTTCACTAACCTTCCAATAACTAAAACTGCAGAAACCCATCCTCAGCATCTCCACTCAACTGCCAATAACGCAAACTGCAGAAACACATCCTTAGCATCTTCACTCACCTCCCAAGAACACAACCTGCAGGAACCCATCCTCAGCATCTTCACTCACCTCACAATAACAAAACCTGCTGAAACCCATCCTCAGCATCTTCACTCACCTCCCAATAACAAAACCTGCTGAAACCCATCCTCAGCATCTTCCCTAACCTTCCAATAACTAAAACTGCAGACACCCATCCTCAGAATCTCCAATCTCTTCCCAATAACACAACCTGCAGAAACCCATCCTCAGCATCTTCACTCAACTCCCAATAACACAACCTGCTGAAACCCATCCTCAGCATCTCCACTCACCTCCCAATCACATAACTAGCAGACACCCATCCTCAGCATCTTCACTCACCTCTAAATAACACAACCTGCAGAAACCCATCCTCAGCATATCCACTCACCCCCCCCCTCCCCCCCAATAATAGAACCTGCAGAAACCCATCCTCAGCATATCTACTCACTTCCCAGCAACATAATCTGGAGAAACCCATCCTCAGCATCTCCACTCACCCCCCAAATAACACAACCTGCAGAAACCCATCCTCAGCATCTCCACTTCCCGCCCAGTAAAACAACCGGCAGAAATCCACCCTCAGTATCTTCACTAAACTTCGAATAACACAACCTGCTTACACCCATCCTCAGCATCTCCACTCACCCCCCCGCCCCACCAATAGCACAAACTGCAGAAACCCATCTGCAGCATCTCCACTCACCACCCAATAACACAACCTGCAGAAACCCACCCTCAGTATCTTCACTAACCTCCCCATAACACAACCTGCAGAAACCCACCCTCAGTATCTTCACTAACCTTCCAGTAACAAAACCTGCAGAAAACCATCCACAGCATCTCCACTCAACCCCCAATAGCTCAACCTGCAGAAGCCCATCCTCAGCATCTCCACTCACCTCCCAATAACACAACCTGCTGACACCCATCCTCAGCATCTCCACTCACATCCCAATTACAAAATCTGCAGAAACCCATCCTCAGCATCTCCACTCACCTCCCAATAACACAACCTGCAGAAGCCCATCATCAGCATCTCCACTCACCTCCCAATAACACAACTTGCAGAGTCCCATCCTCAGCAACTTCACTCACCTCCCAATAACACAACTTGCAGAGTCCCATCCAAAGCAACTTAACTCACCCCTCTTCCCCAATAACACAACCTGCAGAAACCCATCCTCAGCACCTTCACTCACCCCCCCCCATAACACAACCTGCAGAAACCCATCCTCAGTATCTTCACTCACCTCCCAATAACATAACCTGCAGGAACCCATCCTCAGCATCTTCACTCACCTCCCAATAACACAACCTGCAGAGACCCATCCACAGCATCTCCACTCACCTCCCAATAACACAACTTGCAGAGTCCCATCCAAAGCAACTTAACTCACCCCTCTTCCCCAATAACACAACCTGCAGAAACCCATCCTCAGCACTTTCACTCACCCCCCCCCATAACACAACCTGCAGAAACCCATCCTCAGCATCTTCACTCACCTCCCAATAACACAACCTGCAAAACCCCGTCCTCAGCATCTTCAGTCACCTTCGAATAACGCAACCTGCAGGAACCCATCGTCAGCATTTTCACTAAACTCCCAATAACACAGCCTGCAGAAACCCATTCTCAGCATCTCCACTCAACTCCCAATAACACAACCTGCAGAAACCCATCCTCAGCACCTTCACTCACCCCCCCCCCATAACACAACCTGCAGAAACCCATCCTCAGCATCTTCACTCACCTCCCAATAACATAACCTGCAGGAACCCATCCTCAGCATCTTCACTCACCTCCCAATAACACAACCTGCAGAGACCCATCCACAGCATCTCCACTCACCTCCCAATAACACAACTTGCAGAGTCCCATCCAAAGCAACTTAACTCACCCCTCTTCCCCAATAACACAACCTGCAGAAACCCATCCTCAGCACTTTCACTCACCCCCCCCCATAACACAACCTGCAGAAACCCATCCTCAGCATCTTCACTCACCTCCCAATAACACAACCTGCAAAACCCCGTCCTCAGCATCTTCAGTCACCTTCGAATAACGCAACCTGCAGGAACCCATCGTCAGCATTTTCACTAAACTCCCAATAACACAGCCTGCAGAAACCCATTCTCAGCATCTCCACTCAACTCCCAATAACACAACCTGCAGAAACCCATCCTCAGCACCTTCACTCCCCCACCCAATAACACAACCTGAAGAAACCCATCCTCAGCATCTCCACTCACCTCCCAATAACACAAGCTGCAGAAACCCATCCTCAGCATCTTCACTCACCTTCCAATAACACAACCTGCTGAAACCCATCCTCAGCACCTTCACTCCCCCACCCAATAACACAACCTGAAGAAACCCATCCTCAGCATCTCCACTCACCTCCCAATAACACAAGCTGCAGAAACCCATCCTCCGGATCTTCTCTCACCCCCCAATACCACAACCTGCAGAAACCCATCCACAGCATCTACACTCACCTCCCAATAACACAACCTGAAGAAACCCATCCTCAGCATCTCCACTCACCTCCCAATAACACAAGCTGCAGAAACCCATCCTCCGGATCTTCTCTCACCCCCCAATACCACAACCTGCAGAAACCCATCCACAGCATCTTCACTCACCTCCCAAAAACACAACCTGCAGAAGCCCATTCACAGCATCTCCACTCACCTCCCAATAACACAACTTGCAGAGTCCCATCCTCAGCAACTTCTCTCACCACTCACCTCCCAATAACACAACATGCAGAAACCCAACCTCACCATCGCCACTTACCTCCCAATAAAACGACCAGCACAAACCAATCCTCAGCATCTCCACTCACCTTCCAATAACACAATCTGCTGACATCCATCTCCAGCATCTTCACTAACGTTCCAATAACACAACCTGCAGAAACCCATCCTCAGCATCACCACTAAACTCCCAATAACACAACCTGCAGACACCCATCATCAGCATCTTCACTCACCTCCCAATAACAACGCCTGCAGAACCCCATCCCCAGCATCTCCACTCACCCCCCCCCCATAATACAACCTGCAGAAATCCGTCATCAGCATCTCCACTCACCTCAATATCACACAACCTGCAGAAACGCATCCTCAGCATGTCCACTAACCTTCCAATAATACAACCTACATACGCCCATCCTCAGCACCTCCACTCACCTCCCAACAACACAACCTGCAGAAATCCATTATCAGCATCTCCACTCACCTCCCAATAACACAACCTGCAGAAACCCATACTCAGCATTTTCACTAACCTTCCAATAACACAACCTGCAGAAAGTTATCCTCAGCATCTTCACTATCCTTCCAATAACACAACCTTCAGAAACCCATCCTCAGCATCTCCACTAACCTCCCACTAACTCAACATGCAGAAACACATCATAAGCATCACCACTAATATCCCAATAACACAACCTGCAGAAACCCATGCTCAGCATCTTCACCATCCTTCCAATAACACAACCTGCAGATATCCATCCTCAGCATCTGCGCTCACCCCCAATAACACAACCTACAGAAACCCACCACCAGCATCTCCACTCACCTTCCAATAACACAAACTGCAGAAACCCATCCTCAGCATCTTCACTCACCTACCAATAACACAACCTGCAGAAACCTATCCTCGGCATCTCCACTCACCCCCCAATAACATAATCTGCAGAAACACATCCTCAGCATCTCCACTCACCTCCCAGTAACACAATGGGCAGAATACCATCCTCTGCATCTCCATTCAATTCCGAATAACACAAACTGCTGAAATCCATCCCCAGCATTCACTTACCTTCCAATAACACAACCTGCAGAAACCCATCCTCAGAATATTTACTCACCTCCCAATAGCACAACCTGCAGTAACCCACCCTAAGCACCCCCACTCACCTCCCAATAACACGACCTGCAGAAACCCATACTCAGCATCTTCACTAACCTTCCAATAACACAAAATGCAGAAACCCATCCTCAGCATCTCCACCAACCTCCCACTAACTCAACATGCAGGAACACATCATAACCATCACCACTAACATCCCAATAACACAATGGGCAGAAAACCATCCTCTGCATCTCCATTCAAATCCCAATAACACAACCTGCTGAAATCCATCCACAGCATTCACTAACCTCCCAATAGCACAGCCTGCAGTAACCCATCCTAAGCATCTCCACTCACCTCCCAATAACACAACCTGCAGAAGCTCACCCTCAGCATATCCACTAACCTTCCAATAACAGAACATGCAGAAACCCATCCTCACCATCCCCACTGACATTCCAATAACACAACCTGCAGAAACCCATCCTCAGCATCTCCACTCACCTCCCAATAAAACAACCTGCACAAACCCATCCTCACCATCTCCATTCACCTTCCAATAACTCAACCAGCAGAAACCCATCCTCAGCACGTTCACTAACCTTCCAATAATACAACCTACAGAAACACATTCTCAGCATCTCCACTCACCTCCCAATGACACAACCTGCAGAAAACTATCCTCAGCATCTCCACTCACCTTCCAATAACACAACCTGCAGAAGCCCACCCTCAGCATATCCACTAACCCTCCAATAACAGAACCTGCAGAAACCCATCCTCACCATCCCCACTCACATTCCAATAACACAACTTGTTGAAACCAATCCTCAGCATCTCCACTTACCTCCCAATAAAACAACCAGCACAAACCTATCCTCAGCATCTCCACTCACCTTCCAATAACACAACCTGCTGACACCCATCCTCAGCATCGTCACTAACGTTCCAACAACACAACCTGCAGAAACCCATCCTCAGCACCGCCACGAACCTCCCAATAACACAACCCGCAGAAACCCATCCTCAGCATCTCCACTAACGTTCCAATATCACAATCTGCAGAAACCCATCCTCAGCATCACCACTAAACTCCCAATAACACAACATGCAGAAACCCAACCTCAGCATCTCCACTCACCTCCCATTAACACAACCTGCAGAAACCTATCCTCAGCATCTCCACTCACCTTCCAATAACACAACCTGCAGAAGCCCACCCTCAGCATATCCACTAACCTTCCAATAACAGAACCTGCAGAAACCCATCCTCACCATCCCCACTCACATTCCAATAACACAACTTGCTGAAACCCATCCTCAGCATCTCTACTAACCTCCCAATAAAACAACCTGCACAAACCCAACCTCAGCATCTCCACTCACCTCCCAATAACACAACCTGCAGAAACCCATCCTCAGCATCTCCACTCACCTCCCATTAACACAACCTGCGGAAACTCATCCTCAGCATTTCCACTCACCTCCCATTAACACAACCTTGACAAACCCATCCTCAGCATCTTTACTCACCTCCAAATAACACAACCTTCAGAAACACATCCTCAGCATCTCCACTCACCTTCCAATAACACAATCTGCAGAAACCCATCCTCAGCATCTTCACTCACCTTCCAATAACACAACCTGCAGAAACCCATTCTCAGCATCTTCACTCACCTCCCACTAACAGAACCCGCTGAAACCCATCCTCAGAATCGTCACTAACATTCCAATAACACAACCTAAAGAAACCCATCCTCAGCATCACCTCTAACCTCCCAATAACACAATGGGCAGACAACCATCACCTGCATCTCCATTCAAATCCCAATAACACAAACTGCTGAAATCCATCCCCAGCATTCACGAACCTTCCAATAACCTGCAGAAACCCATTCTCAGCATCTCCACTCACCTTCCAATAACACAACCTGCAGAAACACATCCTCAGCATCTCCACTCACCTCCCCATAGCACAACCTGCAGTAACTCATCCTCAGCATCCCCACTCACATTCCAATAACACAACCAGCTGAAACCCATCCTCAGCATCTCTACTCACCTCCCAATAACACAACCTGCAGAAACCCATCCTCAACATCTCCACTCACCTCCCAATAGCACAACCTACAGAAACCCATCCTCAGCATCTCAACTAACCTCCCAATAAAACAACCTGCAAAAACCCATCCTCACCATCTCCATTCACCTTCCAATAACACAACCTGCAGATACCCATCCTCAGCTTGTTCACTAACATTCCAATAACACAACCTGCAGAATCCCGTTCTCAGCATCTCTACTCACCTCCCAATAACACAACCTACAGAAACCCATCATCAACATCTCCACTAACCTCCAATAACACAGCCTGCATAAAACCATCCTCATCATCTTCACTCACCTCCCAATAACACAAACTTCAGAAACCCATCCTCAGCATCTTCACTAACCTTCCAATAACACAGCCTGCAGAAACCCTTCCTCAGCATCTCCACTAACCGCCCAATAACACAACCTGCAGAAACCCATCATCAACATCTCCACTAACCTCCAAATAACACAGCCTGCAGAAACCCATCCTCAGCATCTTCACTGACCACCGAATAACACAACCTGCAGAAACCCATCCTCAGCATCTCTCCTTACCCCTCAATAACACAACCTGCAGAAACCCATCCTCAGCATCTCCACTTACCTTCCCATAACACAACCTGCAGAAAACCATCCTCAGCATTTCTCCTCACCTCCCAATCACAAAACCTACAGAAACCCATCCTGAGGATCTCCACTCACCTCCCAATAACACAACATGCAGAAACCCAACCTCACCATCTCCACTTACCTCCCAATAAAACGACCAGCACAAACCAATCCTCAGCATCTCCACTCACCTTCCAATAACACAATCTGCTGACATCCATCTCCAGCATCTTCACTAACGTTCCAATAACACAACCTGCAGAAACCCATCCTCAGCATCACCACTAAACTCCCAATAACACAACCTGCAGAAACCCATCCTCAGAATCTTCACTCACCTCCCACTAACAGAACCCGCTGAAACCCATCGTCAGAAACTTCACTAACGTTCCAATCACACCACCTGCAGAAACCCATCCTCAGCATCACCATAAAATTCCCAATAACACAACCTGCAGAAACCCATCCTCAGAATCTTAAATCGCCTCCCAATAACACGACCTTCAGAAACCCATCCTCAGGATCTTCACTCACGTCCCAATAACACAACCTGCAGAAACCAATCCTCAGTATCCTTCACTGACCGCAAATTAACACAACCTGCAGAAACCCATCCTCAGCATCTCCACTCACCTTCCAACAACACAACCTGCAGAAACCCATCCTCAGCATCTCCACTCACCTCCCAATCACACAACCTGCAGAAACCCATCCTCAGCATCTCCACTCACCTCCCAATAACAAAATCTGCAGAACCCCATCCTCATCTCCACTCACCTCCCAATAACACAACCTGCAGAAACCTATCCTCAGCGTCTCCACTCACCTCCCAATAACACAACCTGCACAAACCCATCCTCAGCATCTTCACTCACCTTCGAATAACGCAACCTGCAGAAACCCATCCTCAGCATCTTCACTAACCTCCCAATAACACAACCTGCAGAAACGCATCCTCAGCATCTCCACTCACATCCCAATAACACTATTTGCAGAGTCCCATCCGCAGCACCTTCACTCACCCCCACCCCCAATAACACAACCTGCAGAAACCCATCCTCAGCATCTTGTCTCACCTCCCAATAACACAACCTGCAGAAAGCCATCCTGAGCATATTCGCTAACTTTCCAATAATACTACCTGCAGAAACCCATCCTCAGCATCTCCACTCACTCCCCCAAATAACACAACCTGCAGAAACCCACCCTCAGTATCTCCACTCACCTCCCAATCACACAACCTGCAGAAACCCATCCTCAGCATCTCCACTCACCTCCCAATAACAAAATCTGCAGAACCCCATCCTCAGCATCTCCACTCACCTCCCAATAACACAACCTGCAGAAACCTATCCTCAGCGTCTCCACTCACCTCCCAATAACACAACCTGCACAAACCCATCCTCAGCATCTTCACTCACCTTCGAATAACGCAACCTGCAGAAACCCATCCTCAGCATCTTCACTAACCTCCCAATAACACAACCTGCAGAAACGCATCCACAGCATCTCCACTCAACCCCCAATAACTCAACCTGCAGAAATCCATTCTCAGCATTTTCACTAACATTCCAAGAACAGAACCTGCAGAAACACATCCTCAGTATCGCCACCCACCTCCCAGTAACACAACCTGCAGAAACCCATCCACAGCATCTACACTCACCTCCCAATAACACAACCTGCAGAAACCAATCAATAGCATCATCGTAAACCTCCCAATAACACAACCTGAAGAAACCCATCCTCAGCATTTTCACACACCTTCAAATAACACAACCTGCAGAAACCCATCCTCAGCATCTTCACTCTCCTCCCAATAATACAACCTGCAGAAACACATCCTCAGCATCTCCACTAACCTCTCAGTAACACAAACTGCAGAAACCGATCCTCAGCATTTTTACTCACCCCCCCCCAATAACACAACTTGCAGAAACCCATCCATAGCACCTTCGTTCACCCCCCCCCAATAACGCCGCCTGCAGAAACACATCCTCAGCATCTTCACTAACCTTCCAATAACTAAAACTGCAGAAACCCATCCTCAGCATCTCCACTCAACTGCCAATAACGCAAACTGCAGAAACACATCCTTAGCATCTTCACTCACCTCCCAAGAACACAACCTGCAGGAACCCATCCTCAGCATCTTCACTCACCTCACAATAACAAAACCTGCTGAAACCCATCCTCAGCATCTTCACTCACCTCCCAATAACAAAACCTGCTGAAACCCATCCTCAGCATCTTCCCTAACCTTCCAATAACTAAAACTGCAGACACCCATCCTCAGAATCTCCAATCTCTTCCCAATAACACAACCTGCATAAACCCATCCTCAGCATCTTCACTCAACTCCCAATAACACAACCTGCTGAAACCCATCCTCAGCATCTCCACTCACCTCCCAATCACACAACTAGCAGACACCCATCCTCAGCATCTTCACTCACCTCTAAATAACACAACCTGCAGAAACCCATCCTCAGCATATCCACTCACCCCCCCTCCCCCCCAATAATAGAACCTGCAGAAACCCATCCTCAGCATATCTACTCACTTCCCAGCAACATAATCTGGAGAAACCCATCCTCAGCATCTCCACTCACCCCCCAAATAACACAACCTGCAGAAACCCATCCTCAGCATCTCCACTTCCCGCCCAGTAAAACAACCGGCAGAAATCCACCCTCAGTATCTTCACTAAACTTCGAATAACACAACCTGCTTACACCCATCCTCAGCATCTCCACTCACCCCCCCCCCCACCAATAGCACAAACTGCAGAAACCCATCTGCAGCATCTCCACTCACCACCCAATAACACAACCTGCAGAAACCCACCCTCAGTATCTTCACTAACCTCCCCATAACACAACCTGCAGAAACCCACCCTCAGTATCTTCACTAACCTTCCAGTAACAAAACCTGCAAAAAACCATCCACAGCATCTCCACTCAACCCCCAATAGCTCAACCTGCAGAAGCCCATCCTCAGCATCTCCACTCACCTCCCAATAACACAACCTGCTGACACCCATCCTCAGCATCTCCACTCACATCCCAATTACAAAATCTGCAGAAACCCATCCTCAGCATCTCCACTCACCTCCCAATAACACAACCTGCAGAAGCCCATCCTCAGCATCTCCACTCACCTCCCAATAACACAACTTGCAGAGTCCCATCCTCAGCAACTTCACTCACCTCCCAATAACACAACTTGCAGAGTCCCATCCAAAGCAACTTAACTCACCCCTCTTCCCCAATAACACAACCTGCAGAAACCCATCCTCAGCACCTTCACTCACCCCCCCCCCCCATAACACAACCTGCAGAAACCCATCCTCAGCATCTTCACTCACCTCCCAATAACATAACCTGCAGGAACCCATCCTCAGCATCTTCACTCACCTCCCAATAACACAACCTGCAGAGACCCATCCACAGCATCTCCACTCACCTCCCAATAACACAACTTGCAGAGTCCCATCCAAAGCAACTTAACTCACCCCTCTTCCCCAATAACACAACCTGCAGAAACCCATCCTCAGCACTTTCACTCACCCCCCCCCCATAACACAACCTGCAGAAACCCATCCTCAGCATCTTCACTCACCTCCCAATAACACAACCTGCAAAACCCCGTCCTCAGCATCTTCAGTCACCTTCGAATAACGCAACCTGCAGGAACCCATCGTCAGCATTTTCACTAAACTCCCAATAACACAGCCTGCAGAAACCCATTCTCAGCATCTCCACTCAACTCCCAATAACACAACCTGCAGAAACCCATCCTCAGCACCTTCACTCCCCCACCTAATAACACAACCTGAAGAAACCCATCCTCAGCATCTCCACTCACCTCCCAATAACACAAGCTGCAGAAACCCATCCTCAGCATCTTCACTCACCTTCCAATAACACAACCTGCAGAAACCCATCCTCAGCACCTTCACTCCCCCACCCAATAACACAACCTGAAGAAACCCATCCTCAGCATCTCCACTCACCTCCCAATAACACAAGCTGCAGAAACCCATCCTCCGGATCTTCTCTCACCCCCCAATACCACAACCTGCAGAAACCCATCCACAGCATCTACACTCACCTCCCAATAACACAACCTGAAGAAACCCATCCTCAGCATCTCCACTCACCTCCCAATAACACAAGCTGCAGAAACCCATCCTCCGGATCTTCTCTCACCCCCCAATACCACAACCTGCAGAAACCCATCCACAGCATCTTCACTCACCTCCCAAAAACACAACCTGCAGAAGCCCATTCACAGCATTTCCACTCACCTCCCAATAACACAACTTGCAGAGTCCCATCCTCAGCAACTTCTCTCACCACTCTCCCCCAATAACACAACCTGCAGAAACCCATCGTCAGCATCTACACTCACCTCCCAATAACACAACCTGCAGAAACCCATCCGCAGCATCTCCACTCACCTCCCAATAACACAACCTGCAGAAACCCATCCTCAGCATCTGCACTCACCACCCAATAACACAACTTGCAGAGTCCCATCCACAGCAACTTAACTCACCCCTCTTCCCCAATAACACAACCTACAGAAACCCATCCTCAGCACCTTCACTCACCCCCCCCCCCCCAATAACACAACATGCAAAAACCCATCCTCAGCATCTTCACTCACCTCCCAATAACACAACATGCAAAACCCCGTCCTCAGCATCTTCAGTCACCTTCGAACAACACAACCTGCAGGAACCCATCGTCAGCATTTTAACTAAACTCCCAATAACACAGCCTGCAGAAACTCATCCTAAGCATCTTCACTAACCTTCTAATAACAAAAACTGCAGAAACGATCCTCAGCATCTCCACTCAACTCCCAATAACGCAACCTTCAGAAACACTACCACAGCATTTTCACTCACCTCCCAATAACACAACCAGCAGACACCCATCCTCAGTATCTCCACTCAACTCCGAATAACGCAACCTGCAGAAACACATCCTCAGCCTCTTCACTCTCCTCCCAATAATACAACCTGCAGACACCCATCCTCAGCATCTTCACTCACCCCCAAATAACAGACACTGCAGACACCCATCCTCAGCATCTTCACTCACCTCCCAATAATACCACCTGCAGAAACCCATCCTCAGCATCTCCACTCACCTCTAAATAACACAACCTGGAGAAACCCATCCTCAGCATCTCCACTCACTCCCCCAAATAATACAAGCTGCAGAAACCCATCCTCAGCATCTCCACTCACCACACAATAACACAACCTGCTGTAACCCATCCTCAGCAACTCCACTCACCTCCCAATAACACAACCGGCAGAAATGCACCCACAGTATCTTCACTAACCTTCGAATAACACAACCTGCAGAAACCCATCTGCAGCATCTCCACTCACCACCCAATAACACAACCTGCTGAAACCCACCCTCAGTATCTCCACTACACTCCCAATAACAGAACCTGCAGAAACCCATCCTCAGTATCTTCACTAACCTTCCAATAACAAAACCTGCAGAAAACCATCCACAGCATGTCCTCTCAACCCCCAATAACAAAACCTGCAGAAACCAATCCTCAGCATCATCATAAACCTCCCAATAACACAACCTGCAGAAACCCATCCTCAGCATCTTCACTCTCCTCCCAATAATACAATCTGCAGAAACCCATCCTCAGCATCTCCACTAACCTCTAAGTAACACAAACTGCAGAAATCAATCCTCAGCATTTCCACTCACCTCCCAATAACACAACCTGCAGAAACCCATCCTCAGCATCTTCACTGACCTTCCAATAACATAACCTGCAGAATCCCAGCCTCAGCATCTCCACTCAATCCCAATAACACAACCTGCAGAAACACATATTCAGCATTTTCACTCACCTTCCAATAACAAAACCTGCAGAAACCCATCCACGGCATCTTCACTCACCTTCCAATTACACAACCTGCAGAAACCCGTCCTGAGCATATTCGCTAACCTGCCAATAACACAACCTGCAGAAACCCATCCTGAGTATCTCCACTCACCTCCCAATAACACAACCTGAAGCAACCCATCCTCAGCATCTCCACTCACATCCGAATAACACAAACTGCAGAAACCCGTCCTCAGCACCTTCACTCAACCCCCCCCCCCAATAACACAACCTGCAGAAACCCATCCTCAGCATCTCCACTCATCTCCCAATAACACAACCTGCAGAAACCCATCCTCAGCATCTCCACTCACCTCCCAATAACACAACCTGCAGGCACCCATCCTCAGATACTCCACTCACCTCCCAACAACACAAACTGCAGAAACCCATCCTCAGAATCTCCACTCACCTCCCAATAACACAA
Source organism: Scyliorhinus torazame (assembly GCF_047496885.1). NCBI lineage: Eukaryota > Metazoa > Chordata > Chondrichthyes > Carcharhiniformes > Scyliorhinidae > Scyliorhinus > Scyliorhinus torazame. The sequence goes on from NC_092726.1 coordinate 66,591,746, forward strand.
CCTGCAGACACCCATCCTCAGCAACTCCACTCACCACCCAATAACACAACCTGCAGAAACCCATCCTCAGCATCTCCACTCACCTCCCAATAACACAACCTGCAGGAACCCATCCTCAGCATCTTGATTATCCTTCCAGTAACAGAACCTGCAGAAACCCAGCCTCAGGATCGACACTCAACTCCCAATAACACAACCTGCAGAAACCCATCCACGGCATCTCCACTCACCTCCCAATAACACAACCTGCAGACACCCATCCTCAGCAATTCCACTCCCCACCCAATAACACAACCTGCAGAAATCCACCCTCAGTATCTTCACTAAACTTCGAATAACACAACCTGCTTACACCCATCCTCAGCATCTCCACTCACCCCCCCCCCACCAATAGCACAAACTGCAGAAACCCATCTGCAGCATCTCCACTCACCACCCAATAACACAACCTGCAGAAACCCACCCTCAGTATCTTCACTAACCTCCCCATAACACAACCTGCAGAAACCCACCCTCAGTATCTTCACTAACCTTCCAGTAACAAAACCTGCAAAAAACCATCCACAGCATCTCCACTCAACCCCCAATAGCTCAACCTGCAGAAGCCCATCCTCAGCATCTCCACTCACCTCCCAATAACACAACCTGCTGACACCCATCCTCAGCATCTCCACTCACATCCCAATTACAAAATCTGCAGAAACCCATCCTCAGCATCTCCACTCACCTCCCAATAACACAACCTGCAGAAGCCCATCCTCAGCATCTCCACTCACCTCCCAATAACACAACTTGCAGAGTCCCATCCTCAGCAACTTCACTCACCTCCCAATAACACAACTTGCAGAGTCCCATCCAAAGCAACTTAACTCACCCCTCTTCCCCAATAACACAACCTGCAGAAACCCATCCTCAGCACCTTCACTCACCCCCCCCCCCCATAACACAACCTGCAGAAACCCATCCTCAGCATCTTCACTCACCTCCCAATAACATAACCTGCAGGAACCCATCCTCAGCATCTTCACTCACCTCCCAATAACACAACCTGCAGAGACCCATCCACAGCATCTCCACTCACCTCCCAATAACACAACTTGCAGAGTCCCATCCAAAGCAACTTAACTCACCCCTCTTCCCCAATAACACAACCTGCAGAAACCCATCCTCAGCACTTTCACTCACCCCCCCCCATAACACAACCTGCAGAAACCCATCCTCAGCATCTTCACTCACCTCCCAATAACACAACCTGCAAAACCCCGTCCTCAGCATCTTCAGTCACCTTCGAATAACGCAACCTGCAGGAACCCATCGTCAGCATTTTCACTAAACTCCCAATAACACAGCCTGCAGAAACCCATTCTCAGCATCTCCACTCAACTCCCAATAACACAACCTGCAGAAACCCATCCTCAGCACCTTCACTCCCCCACCTAATAACACAACCTGAAGAAACCCATCCTCAGCATCTCCACTCACCTCCCAATAACACAAGCTGCAGAAACCCATCCTCAGCATCTTCACTCACCTTCCAATAACACAACCTGCAGAAACCCATCCTCAGCACCTTCACTCCCTCACCCAATAACACAACCTGAAGAAACCCATCCTCAGCATCTCCACTCACCTCCCAATAACACAAGCTGCAGAAACCCATCCTCCGGATCTTCTCTCACCCCCCAATACCACAACCTGCAGAAACCCATCCACAGCATCTACACTCACCTCCCAATAACACAACCTGAAGAAACCCATCCTCAGCATCTCCACTCACCTCCCAATAACACAAGCTGCAGAAACCCATCCTCCGGATCTTCTCTCACCCCCCAATACCACAACCTGCAGAAACCCATCCACAGCATCTTCACTCACCTCCCAAAAACACAACCTGCAGAAGCCCATTCACAGCATTTCCACTCACCTCCCAATAACACAACTTGCAGAGTCCCATCCTCAGCAACTTCTCTCACCACTCTCCCCCAATAACACAACCTGCAGAAACCCATCGTCAGCATCTACACTCACCTCCCAATAACACAACCTGCAGAAACCCATCCGCAGCATCTCCACTCACCTCCCAATAACACAACCTGCAGAAACCCATCCTCAGCATCTGCACTCACCACCCAATAACACAACTTGCAGAGTCCCATCCACAGCAACTTAACTCACCCCTCTTCCCCAATAACACAACCTACAGAAACCCATCCTCAGCACCTTCACTCACCCCCCCCCCCCCCAATAACACAACATGCAAAAACCCATCCTCAGCATCTTCACTCACCTCCTATTAACACAACATGCAAAACACCGTCCTCAGCATCTTCAGTCACCTTCGAACAACACAACCTGCAGGAACCCATCGTCAGCATTTTAACTAAACTCCCAATAACACAGCCTGCAGAAACTCATCCTAAGCATCTTCACTAACCTTCTAATAACAAAAACTGCAGAAACGATCCTCAGCATCTCCACTCAACTCCCAATAACGCAACCTTCAGAAACACTACCACAGCATTTTCACTCACCTCCCAATAACACAACCAGCAGACACCCATCCTCAGTATCTCCACTCAACTCCGAATAACGCAACCTGCAGAAACACATCCTCAGCCTCTTCACTCTCCTCCCAATAATACAACCTGCAGACACCCATCCTCAGCATCTTCACTCACCCCCAAATAACAGACACTGCAGACACCCATCCTCAGCATCTTCACTCACCTCCCAATAATACCACCTGCAGAAACCCATCCTCAGCATCTCCACTCACCTCTAAATAACACAACCTGGAGAAACCCATCCTCAGCATCTCCACTCACTCCCCCAAATAATACAAGCTGCAGAAACCCATCCTCAGCATCTCCACTCACCACACAATAACACAACCTGCTGTAACCCATCCTCAGCAACTCCACTCACCTCCCAATAACACAACCGGCAGAAATGCACCCACAGTATCTTCACTAACCTTCGAATAACACAACCTGCAGAAACCCATCTGCAGCATCTCCACTCACCACCCAATAACACAACCTGCTGAAACCCACCCTCAGTATCTCCACTACACTCCCAATAACAGAACCTGCAGAAACCCATCCTCAGTATCTTCACTAACCTTCCAATAACAAAACCTGCAGAAAACCATCCACAGCATGTCCTCTCAACCCCCAATAACAAAACCTGCAGAAACCAATCCTCAGCATCATCATAAACCTCCCAATAACACAACCTGCAGAAACCCATCCTCAGCATCTTCACTCTCCTCCCAATAATACAATCTGCAGAAACCCATCCTCAGCATCTCCACTAACCTCTAAGTAACACAAACTGCAGAAATCAATCCTCAGCATTTCCACTCACCTCCCAATAACACAACCTGCAGAAACCCATCCTCAGCATCTTCACTGACCTTCCAATAACAAAACCTGCAGAAACCCATCCACGGCATCTTCACTCACCTTCCAATTACACAACCTGCAGAAACCCGTCCTGAGCATATTCGCTAACCTGCCAATAACACAACCTGCAGAAACCCATCCTGAGTATCTCCACTCACCTCCCAATAACACAACCTGAAGCAACCCATCCTCAGCATCTCCACTCACATCCGAATAACACAAACTGCAGAAACCCGTCCTCAGCACCTTCACTCAACCCCCCCCCCCCAATAACACAACCTGCAGAAACCCATCCTCAGCATCTCCACTCATCTCCCAATAACACAACCTGCAGAAACCCATCCTCAGCATCTCCACTCACCTCCCAATAACACAACCTGCAGGCACCCATCCTCAGATACTCCACTCACCTCCCAACAACACAAACTGCAGAAACCCATCCTCAGAATCTCCACTCACCTCCCAATAACACAACCTGCAGACACCCATCCTCAGCAACTCCACTCACCACCCAATAACACAACCTGCAGAAACCCATCCTCAGCATCTCCACTCACCTCCCAATAACACAACCTGCAGGAACCCATCCTCAGCATCTTGATTATCCTTCCAGTAACAGAACCTGCAGAAACCCAGCCTCAGGATCGACACTCAACTCCCAATAACACAACCTGCAGAAACCCATCCACGGCATCTCCACTCACCTCCCAATAACACAACCTGCAGACACCCATCCTCAGCAATTCCACTCCCCACCCAATAACACAACCTGCAGAAACTCATCCTCAGCATCTTCACTCACCACCCAATAACACAACCTGCAGAAACCCATCCTCAGCATCTCCAGTCACCTCCCAATAACACAACCTGCAGAAACCCATCCTCAGCATCTTGATTATCCTTCCAGTAACAGAACCTGCAGAAACCCGGCCTCAGGATCGCCACTCAACTCCCAATAACACAACCTGCAGAAACCCATCCTCAGCATCTCCACTCACCTCCCAAAAACACAACCTGCACAAACCCATCCTCAGCATCTCCACTCACCTCCCAATAACACAACCTGCACAAACCCATCCTCAGCATCTCTACCAACCTCCCAATGACACAACCTGCAGAGGCCCAACCTCAGCATCTTCACTCACCTACCAATAAACACAACCTGCACAAACCCATTCTCAGCATCTTCACTCACCTCCCAATATCACAAACTGCAGAAACCCATCCTCAGCATCTTCACTAATATTCCAATAAACACAACCTACAGAAACCCATCCTCAGCATCTCCACTCACTTCCCAATAACACAACCTGCAGAAAACCATCCTCAGCATCGTCACTCGCCTCCCAATAACACAACCTGCAGAAACCCATCCTCAGCATCTCCACTCACTTCCCAATAACACAACCTGCAGAAAACCATCCTCGGCATCGTCAATCCCCTCCCAATAACACAACCTGCAGAAACCCATCCTCAGCATCTCCACTCACTTCCCAATAACACAACCTGCAGAAAACCATCCTCGGCATCGTCACTCCCCTCCCAATAACACAACCTGCAGAAACCCATCCTCAGCATCTCCACTCACTTCCCAATAACACAACCTGCAGAAAACCATCCTCGGCATCGTCACTCACCTCCCAATAACACAACCTGCAGAAACCCATCCTCAGCATCTCCACTCACCCACCACCCCCAAATAACCCAACCTGCAGAAACCCATCCTCAGCATCTCCACTCACTAAGCAACAACACAATCTATAGAAACCCATCCTCAGCATCTTCACTAACATTCGAATAACACAACCTGCAGAAACCCATCCTCAGCATCTTCACTCACCTCCCAATATCACAACCTGCAGAAAACCATCCTCAACATCTTCACTCAGCTCCCAAGAACACAACCTGCAGAAACCCATCTTCAGCATCTCCACTAATATTCCAATAACACAACCTTCAGAAACCCATCCTCAGCATCTTCACTCACCTCCCAATATCAGAACCTGCAGAAACCCATCCTCTGCATCTCCACTCACTTCCCAATAACACAACCTGCAGAAACCCATCCTCAGCATCTTCACGAACATTCCAATAACACAACCTGCAGAAACCCATCCTCAGCATTTCCACTCACCCACCACCCCCCAATAACCCAACCTGCAGAAACCCATCCTCTGCCTCTCCACTCACTCAGCAACAACATAATCTATAGAAGCCCATCCTCAGCATCTTCAGTCACCTCCCAATAACACAACCTGCAGAAACCAATCCTCAGCATCTTCACTAACCTTCCAATATCACAACCTGCAGAAAACCATCCTCAGCATCTTCACTTACCTCCCAATAACACAACGTGCAGAAACCAATCCTCAGCATCTTCACTAACCTTCGAATAACGCAACCTGCAGAAACCCATCCTCAGCATCTTCACTCACCTCCCAATATCACAACCTGCAGAAAACCATCCTCAGCATCTTCACTCAGCTCCCAATAACACAACCTGCAGAAACCCATCCTCAGCATCTTCACTAATATTCCAATAACACAACCTTCAGAAACCCATCCTCAGTACCTTCACTCACCTACCAATAAACACAACCTGCAGAAACCCATCCTCAGCATCTCCACTCACTTCCATATAACACAACCTGCAGAAACCCATCCTCAGCATCTTCACTCACCTACCAATAAACACAACCTGCAGAAACCCATCCTCAGCATCTCCACTCACCTTCCAATAACACAACCTGCAGAAACCCATCCTCAGCATCGTCAATCACCTCCCAATAACACAACCTGCAGATACTCACCCTCAGCATCTTCACTAATTTTCCAATAACACAACCTGCAGAAACCCATCCTCACCGTCTTCACTCACCTCCCAATAACACAACCTGCAGAAACCCATTCTCAGCATCTCCACTCAACCCCCAATAACACAACCTGCAGAAACCCATCCTCAGCGTCTTCACTCACCTCCCAATAACACAACCTGCAGAAACCTATCCTCAGCATCTCCACTCACCTCCCAATAATTGGATTGTACAAGTAATGAAAAATAACTCATTTCCACATTCATTGTCATTGGACTTGGGTAGTGTCTAATTTGATGAGTGATACTGTTGAGAATTTCAATGACTGAATGAGAATTCAGATAGTGAGATGCTTCCAGACTGGGAACCAATCTACATCAGCTAGCACAGGGATGATAGGTGACTGGGATTGGGTGCGGGTTAGGACCCAGACTGGGAACCAATCTACATCAGTGAGCACAGGGATGATAGGTGACTGGGATTGGGTGCGGGTTAGGACCCAGACTGGGAACCAATCTACATCAGTGAGCACAGGGATGACAGGTGACTGGGATTGGGTGCGGGTTAGGACCCAGACTGGGAACCAATCTACAGCAGTGAGCACAGGGATGATAGGTGACTGGGATTGGGTGCGGGTTAGGACCCAGACTGGGAACAAATCTACAGCAGTGAGCACAGGGATGATAGGTGACTGGGATTGGGTGCGGGTTAGGACCCAGACTGGGAACCAATCTACATCAGTGAGCACAGTGATGATAGGTGACTGGGATTGGGTGCGGGTTAGGACCCAGACTGGGAACCAATCTACAGCAGTGAGCACAGGGATGATAGGTGACTGGGATTGGGTGCGGGTTAGGACCCAGACTGGGAACAAATCTACAGCAGTGAGCACAGGGATGATAGGTGACTGGGATTGGGTGCGGGTTAGGACCCAGACTGGGAACCAATCTACATCAGTGAGCACAGGGATGATAGGTGACTGGGATTGGGTGCGGGTTAGGACCCAGACTGGGAACCAATCTACATCAGTGAGCACAGGGATGACAGGTGACTGGGATTGGGTGCGGGTTAGGACCCAGACTGGGAACCAATCTACATCAGTGAGCACAGTGATGATAGGTGACTGGGATTGGGTGCGGGTTAGGACCCAGACTGGGAACCAATCTACAGCAGTGAGCACAGGGATGATAGGTGACTGGGATTGGGTGCGGGTTAGGACCCAGACTGGGAACCAATCTACACCAGTGAGCACAGGGATGATAGGTGACTGGTATTGGGTGCGGGTTAGGACCCAGACTGGGAACCAAACTACAGCAGTGAGCACAGGGATGATAGGTGACTGGGATTGGGTGCGGGTTAGGACCCAGACTGGGAACAAATCTACAGCAGTGAGCACAGGGATGATAGGTGACTGGGATTGGGTGCGGGTTAGGACCCAGACTGGGAACCAATCTACATCAGTGAGCACAGTGATGATAGGAGACTGGGATTGGGTGAGGGTTAGGACCCAGGCTGGGAACCAATCTACAGCAGTGAGCACAGGGATGATAGGTGACTGGGATTGGGTGAGGGTTAGGACCCAGACTGGGAACCAATCTACAGCAGTGAGCACAGGGATGATAGGTGACTGGGATTGGGTGCGGGTTAGGACCCAGACTGGGAACCAATCTACATCAGTGAGCACAGTGATGATAGGTGACTGGGATTGGGTGCGGGTTAGGACCCAGACTGGGAACCAATCTACAGCAATGAGCACAGGGATGATAGGGGACTGGGATTGGGTGAGGCTTAGGACCCAGACTGGGAATCAATCTACATCAGTGAGCACAGGGATGATAGGGGACTGGGATTGGGTGAGGCTTAGGACCCAGACTGGGAACCAATCAACATCAGTGAGCACAGGGATGACAGGCGACTGGGATTGGGTGCGGGTGAGGATATGGCAGAAGGGTTGGAGATGAGCTGCGCTTCATGAAGATTTGTTTCAGAAATTGTGTGACAGAATGTCATTGGATTAGTCGAGTGTGAATTTAACAAAGACGCAGATGATGATTTATTCTGCAGCTGAGATGAAGCAGGGGTGGCGATGGCAAGTGAGCAGGATTGGGAATGGAGAGAACGTCTGGCTATACTAACTTTACTGTCAAAGGGAGAGCAGGTATTGTGAACAGCCTCCGAGATTAACCAGAGAGCGAGTGGAGCCACTGGATAGGGAATGACCTCAGTGACTGGAATCGATGTTGATATTTATAGCTAAAGGCACAGAGCTCAAGGTAAGGAAGTGTTATTCCCACTATTCCAGATGTTGGTCAGACCGCACCTGGAGCATTGCACAGATCTGGCCCCTGATTTGAGGAAAGATGGAGTGCCTTTAGAGGCAGTTCAATGGATGTTGACTAGAGTGATCGCAGAGATGAGGGCTTTGTCTTATGAAGAGAGTTGTTAAGAAGGAGTAGAGGTGAAATTGTGGTTTGTAAGATGATAAAAGGTGTGGGTGAAGTGGAAGTGGAGCGGATGTTTTCTCATGTGTGGCGTTCTAGAACGAGAGGTCAGAATCTCAGGATAACAGGCAGCAAATGTGAAACAGAGCTGAGGAGAAACTACTTCTCCCAATGGGATGTGAACCTGTGGAATTCGCTATCCAGAGTGCGGTGCATGCTGGGGCAATGAGTAAATTTAAGGAGCAGTTATATAGATTTTGAATTGGGAATGGGTTGAGAATTTTGGATAATGGGCAGCACGGCGGCGGTAAGCCGAAGATGAGATCAGCCAAGACCGAATGACGGAGCAGACGCGAGGGGCCAAATAGCCTCATTCTGCTCCTGGACCTGATGAACTTACAAACTTCTGAACTGAAGGACGTGGATTCAATCTTTCCAAGATGCAAATGACCAGAGCAAAATTACACTCAAAGTGGTTTATTCAATAAATAGCTGGACAGGGAGACTTACCAGGGACACCGACAACAGCCAGGAGGGGATAGTAACCCACTTGAATTATGAACATTACGGCGCGGATCCGGTATGGTGGATACAGGGAATACATATCGTAAATAGCCCAGGATAAACTCCTGTCCATTGCTGGAACGTTCCTGTGGATAGTTCCCAGATTCTGATCCATTGCTGTAACGTTCCTGTGGGTAGTTCCCAGATTCTGATCCATTGCTGCAACGTTCCTGTGGATAGTTCCCAGATTCTGATCCATTGCTGTATCGTTCCTGTGGATAGCTCCCAGATTCTGCTCCCTCATCTCGGTCTCTCTGGAGCCGCTGATCTCTGGCAGTGTTGGAATTGACGCTCCCGCTGACAGTTTGGGATAACACAATGAAAGGAATCGCTTATTAATAGCAGAGACAACCCCTCCAGTGACACGGATCGATCCATAGAGACTGACATTCATCACAGTCACTAAACAAACAGGCTCAGTTAACCCCTTTCAATCCAATACTTTTTCTATCACAATGAAATAGAAGATTAGCCGGGTCTGGATCGGCTGTGTGACAGTGACTGAGGGACGGAGTGTGGAAATAGTGGACACACTGACCCTGATACTCAATCCTCATTGATATCTGAGTGGTTCCAGCGGACTGGGGCATTTTCACTGTCCCATCCTGTTTATAAAAAGGAGAGAGAGGGATGAACCCTGGAGTGACAGAGCAGTCAGGATAATGTTAGTCACCAGGACATTTCCAGAGGGTCAGACTGGACAACAGGAATATTGCTCCTTCGCGAGGAAATGGTGTTAGGCGACCAGAAACACTGCGATATTCGTGGGAAATCACATTGCATGTTGTTATTGCAGTTATATTTCAAAATAACTGGAGGATTAATGAGGGAACTGATATGAATTTATATACTGGGACATATTGTGGTCAAATGTCATTTATTAGAGTTGTTATCGAGTCTCAGAGCCGTGGATTAAAGGGTCGGTGACAGTGAGAATTTAATACTGGCTAAGAAACAGAAATCAGAGAGAAGCGGTGAATGATAGTTATTCAGACAGGAGGGGAGGAGACATTGATGTTCACTCGGGGTCCACATGAGGACAATTGCTCTTCAAGATACAATTCACTGAAATAGGCTTCAATGGAAAGAATTTCAACATTCACAAATGACAGTCACTCAGCAATGACACAGTGAGCAGGGTAGCAGCAATCTTCAGCAGCATATTCCCAGATCTGTGAAAGGGAGAGTCACGGGGAAAGTAAATTTAAATCACTGTCGTGTGGGTGATGCATTAGGGAGGAGGGCTGAGGACAGGAAATATAAACTAAACGGGACAAGTTTAAAAAGTGTACAGGAAGGGAGCGGGGACATGTCCACACTTTGCACTGGAAGGTCATTGTGATAAGATTGGAAAAACCTCAGAAGATATTTAACTTGATCAATAGAGGCGGAGACTCCTAAAAGAAGGATGTTAGGATCATAGAGTCATCGAGGTCCAGAGCACAGAAAGGTCATTCGGCCCATCTGGACTGGGCAGGTCAAAAACAACCACCTGAGTATTTGAATCCCACTTTCTAATACTTTGCCAATAGCCTGTAGAGTTATAACTAGGTTTATAGTGAGGACCATAGCTGATGAATTGCATCTTGTTCTGCCGCTAAATATACAAAAGGATGTGAGGGTCTTGGAGACAAAGCAAAGGATTTCATAGAATTTACAGTGCAGAAGGAGGCCATTCGGCCCATCGAGTCTACACTGGCTCTTGGAAAGATCACCCGACCCAAGGACCACACCTCCACCCATCCCCATAACCCAGTAACCCCACTCAACACTAAGGGCAATTTTGGACACTAAGGGCAATTTAGCATGGCCAATCCACCTACATTTCACATATTTGGACTGTGGGCGGAAACCGGAGCACCCGGAGGAAACACACGCAGACACGTGGAGAACGTGCAGACTCCGCACAGACAGAGACCCAAGCCGGGAATCGAACTGGAACCCTGGAATCCTGGGGCTGTGAAGCAACAGTGCTAACCACCAAGCTACCGTGCTGGATATTTAATGGAGTGTTGTCAGGGATGGAGGATTTCAGTTAAATATGGGGATTAGTGAACTGGAATTGTAATTTGTAGATCAGTTTAAGGTAAAGAGCAATTTCACAGAGGACTCCAAATTAGGAAGGAGTTCAGAGAGAGTGAGCAGAAAGGGTTCCACTGGAACCAGCACCAGTAACAAGATTTACAATAATTCATCAAAGACGGCGTGAGCATATTGACAGGACATTTAATACAGAGTTGTTATAATCTGGAATACACTGTCTGAAGATAGGCTGGGAGCAGTTTCAACAGTAAATTTCACAATGGAGCAGGATAATCATCATACCGGGCTACAAAGCGAAGCTGAACAGAATGTCCAGCAGCAGCGCCCCCTCCCTGATGAGCTCAATGCATTCTATGCTCGGTTCGTGCAGGACACCATCAAAGCGCTGCCGACTGTCCCAGCAGCCCCGGTCACACCAAACACAACGTTCCACCTTCCTAAATCAGATCGGCGAACTTAGAAGTGAACCCTCGGAAGGCGACGGGCCCGGACGGGGTCCCTGGTCGTGCACTCAGATCCTGCGCGGACCAGCTGGCAGATTAGTTCAAGGACATCTTCACCCGCTGCATACTCCGCTCCGAGATCCCCAGCTGCTTCAAGAAGACCACCATCATGCCGGTTTCAAAGGAGAGCCGGGTAACGTGCCTCGAGGACAATTGTCCACTGGCCCTGACATCGAACGTAATGAAGCGCTTCGACAGGTTGGTCATGAGACACATGAACTCCATACTCCCAAAATGCCTACATCCACTGCAATTCGCCCATCACCGCAGCCGGTCCACAGCAGACGCCATCTCCATGGCCCGACACTCATCCCTGGAGCATCTTGACAACAGGGACTCCTACATCAGACTCCTGTTCATTAACTACAGCTCCGCATTCAACACCATAATCCCAGCCAAGCTCATATGAAATCTCCAAAACCTCGGACTTCGCTCTTCTCTCTGCAACTGGATCCTCGACTTTCTGACCCACAGACCGCACTCAGTAAGAATTTACAACAACACCTCCTCCACAACAGTTCTCAATACCGGGGCACGCAAGGCTGTGTACTTAGCCCCCTACTCTACTCCCATACTCATACACGAATGCGAGGCAAAATTTGGCTCCAACTACATCTGAAAGTTTGCTGACGACACGACCATAGTGGGCCGGATCTCGAACAATGATGAGTCAGAAAACAGGAGGGCTATAGAGAATCTAGTGGAGTGGTGCAGCGACAACAACCTATCCCTCAACACCAGCAAAACTAAAGAGCTGATCATTAAATTCAGGAAGCACAGTACTGTACACACCCCTGTCAGCATCAACGGGGCCGAGGTGGAGATGGTTGACAGTTTCAAACTCCTAGCTGTGAAATCAGCAACAATCTGCTCTGGTCCACCCACGTCGACGCAATGTCCAAGAAAGAACAACAGCGCCTATACTTACTCAGGAAACTAAGGAAATTCGGCATGTCCACATGAACTCTTTCCAACTTTTACAGATGCACCATAGAAAGCATCCTATCGGGCTGCATCACAGCCTGGTATGGCAACTGCTCGGCCCAGGACCGCAAAAACTTGGGAGAGTCGTGAACACCGCCCAGTCCATCACACAAACCCGCCTCCCATCCATTAACTCCATCTACACCTCCCGCTGCCTGGGGAAAGCGTGCAGTATAATCAAAGACCCCTACCACCCGGCTTACTCATTCTTCCAAATTCTTCCATTGGGGAGGAGATACAAAAGTCTGAGAACACGCACTAACAGACTCAAAAACAGCTTCTTCCCGCTGTTACAAGTCTCCTAAACTAGAGGGAAAAGTTTAAAGGAGATATGCGTGGAAAGTTCTTTAAGCAGAGGGTGGTTGGTGCCTGTAACGCATTGCTGGCGGAGGTGGTAGAGGCGGGAACGATAGCGCCATTTAAGCGTCATTTAGACAGATACATGAATGGGCAGGGAGCAGAGGGATACAGATCCTTTGAAAATAGGCGACAGGTTTGAATAAATAATTTGGATCGGCGCAGGCCTGGAGGGTGGAAGGGCCTGTTCCTGTGCTGTAATTTTTCTTTATTCTTCTTCTTTGTTCTTAAACGACCCTCTTATGGACTGATGGGCTTATAGACTGATCTGATCTCTTCAGGCATCTTCTCTCCTGAGCTGTACTGCACTCTGTATGCTTCAGCCGAGGCCTGTGTCTATGTATTTGCATTGTGCACCTTGTGTTTGCCCCACTTTGTATTTTCTTTTCATGGACGGAATGATCTGCCTGAGTTGCACGTCGAACAATCCTTTTCACTGCTTCTCGGTACCCGTGACAATGGCGCAAACCAACAGGCCGCTGCCGAACTGCTGACCTTGCAGACAACAGAGATTGAGTTCCCCCTGTCACATTAACGAGGGAGCTCGCACTCTGCAAGGGTCGTGGGAAAGACAATCATTCCCACCGCTAAGTCCAGTGGGTGTTGCGACATTATTGACAGGGGATTGTTATATAGAAACATGGAGCATGGGAGCAGGAGCAGGCCATTCGGCCCTTTCAGTCTGCTTCACATGCATTGTGTACATCGCTGATCATCCGACTCACTAACATGCTCCTGCTTTCCTCCCTATCCTTGGATCCCGTTAGCCCCAAGTCCCATAACCAACTGCCCCTTGAAAATATGCAATGTTTCAGCTTCAACTACTTTCTGTGGCGGAGAATTCCACAGGCTCGCAGCTCTCTGTGTGAGGAAATGGCTCCTTCTATCAGTTTAAATGGCCTGTCCGTATCCTCAGACTGTGCCCCTAGTTCCGGTTCCCTGTGCCATCCAGAACATCATTCCTACATTCACCTTTTTCATAGGTTTCTATGGTCCAGCCCCTCTCATTATTCTGAACTGGAGCGAATATTGTTGTGACATCCTGGGCGAGTGTGCGGCCAGTTCCGGTCCCACAGACCCCGGAGTCCCAACAGGAGTGAATCAACCAATCATTTGCGTGTTTTCCAAAGGGTTTTAACCATTGACTGCTCCACTGAGTTACTGACACCAGATTTATAGGTAAAATATTAATAAACTATTTATCAGCGTCTGAAAGGAAATAATCTCCCTATTTGAGGAAAACCCCGTCCCACCCTCCACCCAGACACACATCAGGCAGCCACACGGTGAAGAGGTTGGGGAGGAATCAGAATAATTGGAATTAAAGGGGAGGGTTCGAGATGAATCTGCGTGTTGCGGTTGTAGCATTTTTAGGCGCTGGTTTTCTCTGAATGGCTCTGGGGAATGGATTCACACAGGTCAGTACAATTCTCACCTTCCAATATCAGATGGAGCTTTACACAAGAGATTCAGGTCGGCGCAATTTACAAACAAAATGTTTTTATTGATGTTTCAAGGAACACAATAGAAAAGAAAAAGAGTTTCTCACATTGAATCTTAAACAACGACCAAAAAGAAAGCTACATATCTCACAACCTTCTGCCCTGAGCCCCCGCTGTCACCATGGCCGTGACTGGTCTCTGATGCCGGATATTACTGAGAGTTTTACATTGCTGTTTATTTGTTGACCCAGGTTTATTGGGTTCCACTGGGGCCCCTGCCGCTTGGCGATAGTGGCTGTCCCCAGTTTCCCCCTCCTGTGTCTTGGCGCTCAGCGTTCCTCCCCTTGTTTGTCTGCAAACTTCTTTCTTTAAAAATAAATAAATGTAGAGAACCGTATTCATTTCTCCAACCCAACCAACCTGCACATCCTCGGGTTGTGGAAGCGAAACCCACGCTAACACGGGCAGAGTGTGCAAACTTCACACGGGCAGTGACCCAGAGCCGGGATTGAGCCTGGAACCTCGGCGCCCTCAGGCAGCAGTGCTAACCACTGCGCCACCCTGCTGCCTTTGTCCATTTCTTTCTGATAGTGGGGGAGGGGTGGTGAGGAGTTCCCATTCTTCTCTTGGTTCACAGGTATTCCAGGGAGGGCGGGTCTGCTTGTTACCCCGGTTTGTCCCCGTGTAGGGTCCAGGGAGGGTGGGTCTGCTTGTTACCCCGGTTTGTCGCCGTGTAGGGTCCAGGGAGGGTGGGTCTGCTTGTTACCCCGGTTTCTCCCCGTGTAGGGTCCAGGGAGGGTGGGTCTGCTTGTTACCCCGGTTTCTCCCCGTGTAGGGTCCAGGGAGGGCGGGTCTGCTTGTTACCCCGGTTTCTTTCTGTGCAGGGTCCAGGGAGGGTGGGTCTGCTTGTTACCCCGGTTTGTCCCTGTGTAGGGTCCAGGGAGGATGGGTCTGCTTGTTACCCCGGTTTCTCCCCGTGTAGGGTCCAGGGAGGATGGGTCTGATTGTTACCTCGGTTTGTCCCTGTGTAGGGTCCAGGGAGGATGGGTCTGCTTGTTACCCCGGTTTCTCCCCGTGTAGGGTCCAGGGAGGGTGGGTCTGCTTGTTACCCCGGTTTGTCCCCGTGTAGGGTCCAGGGAGGATGGGTCTGCTTGTTACCCCGGTTTGTCCCTGTGTGGGGTCCAGGGAGGGTGGGTCTGCTTGTTACCCCGGTTTGTCCCCGTGTAGGGTCCAGGGAGGGTGGGTCTGCTTGTTACCCCGGTTTGTCCCTCTGTAGGGTCCAGGGAGGGTGGGTCTGCTTGTTACCCCGGTTTGTCCCCGTGTAGGGTCCAGGGAGGGTGGGTCTGCTTGTTACCCCGGTTTGTCCCTGTGTAGGGTCCAGGGAGGGTGGGTCTGCTTGTTATCCCGGTTTGTCCCTGTGTAGGGTCCAGGGACGGTGGGTCTGCTTGTTACCCCGGTTTGTCCCCGTGTAGGGTCCAGGGAGGGTGGGTCTGCTTGTTACCCCGGTTTCTCCCCGTGTAGGGTCCAGGGAGGGTGGGTCTGCTTGTTACCCCGGTTTGTCCCCGTGTAGGGTCCAGGGAGGGTGGGTCTGCTTGTTACCCCGGTTTGTCCCTGTGTAGGGTCCAGGGAGGGTGGGTCTGCTTTTTACCCCGGTTTGTCCCTGTGTAGGGTCCAGGGAGGGTGGGTCTGCTTGTTACCCCGGTTTCTCCCCGTGTAGGGGAGGTCTGTGCTCCCTCCAAGAAATGGCCTTCCTCCAGCCCCCACCCCGGCTGGCTGGTGGCTGCAAACAGGTCTGGAGATAGGCTTGTGAATTTGCTTCATGTGCTGTGGCATCCCTGCTCAAAACCTCTTACTAATGTTATTTTCCCTAACCTCAGGAACTCGGCGAGATCCGATAGTCATTCCGAGTCCCGGGGTGGCGCTGCCGACTTCCTCCCCACCCCCCGGCAGGAGTCTCCGACTGGCGATCAGTGAGGCTAAGACTCCCTATTTCCCTGACCGGAGCTCTCTCTGTTCTGACACCCCGAAGGCCAGGGCGCTCCCCTCTCTCCCTGACCAGACTCTCTCTGCTCTGACACCCCGAAGGCCAGGGCGTCTCCCTCTCTCCCTGACCAGACTCTCTCTGCTCTGACACCCCGAAGGCCATGACGTCTCCCTCTCTCCCTGACCAGAGCTCCGGCTGCTCTGACACCCCGAAGGCCAGGGCTTCCCCCTCTCTCCCTGACCGGAGCTCTTTCTGCTCTGACACACCGTCGGCCAGAGCGTCCCCCTCTCTCCCTGACCAAAGCTCCGGCTGCTCTGACACCCTGAAGGCCAGTGCGTCCCCCTCTCTCCCTGACCAAAGCTCCGGCTGCTTTGACACCCCGAAGGCCAGGGCGTCCCCCTCTCTCCCTGACCAGAGCTCCGGCTGCTCTGACATCCCGAAGGGCAGGTCGTCTCCCTCTCTCCCTGACCGGAGCTCTCTCTGCTCTGACACAGCGAAGGCCAGGTCGTCCCCCTCTCTCCCTGACCAGAGCTCCGGCTGCTCTGACACCCCGAAGGCCAGGGCGTCTCCCTCTCTCCCTGACCAGAGCTCTTTCTGCTCTGACACATCGAAGGCCAGGGCGTCCCCCTCTCTCCCTGACCAGAGCTCCGGCTGCTCTGACACCCCGAAGGCCAGTGCGTCTCCCTCTCTCCCTGACCAGAGCTCCGGCTGCTCTGACACCCCGAAGGCCAGGGCATCCCCCTCTCTCCCTGACCATAGCTCGCTCTGCCCTGACACCCCGAAGGCCAGGGCGTCCCCCTCTCTCCCTGACCAGAGCTCCGGCTGCTCTGACACCCCGAAGGCCAGGGCGTCCTTATCTCTACCTGACCAGAGCTCTCTCTGCTCTGACATCCCGAAGGCCAGGGCGTCCTCCCTCTCTCCCCGACCAGAGCTCCTGCTGCTCTGACACCCCGAAGGCCAGGGCGTCTCCCTCACTCCCTGTCCAAAGCTCTCTCTGCTCTGACTCCCCGAAGGCCAGGGCGTCTCCCTCTCTCCCTGACCAGAGCCCCGGCTGCTCTGACATCCCCAAGTCCACCAGAGACGGGTATAGCTCCATCCCGACACCCACCAACTTGGACACAGCCTCGAAGGTGGCCGTGCAGAATTCCCTGAGTCTGGGGCAGGACCAGAACATGCGGGTGTGGTTGGCCGCCCTCCCCACCCCCCCCCCCCGGGAACCACTCGCATTGTCCACCAGCTCCGGGAAGAAGCCGCTCAGACGCGTCTTGGTGAGGTCGCTCTGTGCACCACCTTGAGCTGCATCAGACTGAGCCCGGCGCAGGACGAGGTGGAGTTGACTCTGTGCTGTGCCTCGATCCAGAGTCTCTCCCTCTCTCTGTCCAGTCCCTCCCCCCACTTTTGTCTGGTCCCCTCCAGTGGAGTCCTGACGTTTTCCATCTGTCTCCTGTGTATGTGGCCACATTTGCCGTCCCCTAACCAATCCAGTCCTCCCACCGTGTCCAGGAATGTGTGTGTTTCTGGGGGAAGGTTTTCATCTCCTTGTGGGGGAAGTTACACAGCTGCAGCAATCTGAGGTTGTTTCCTCGAGAGTTGGAGCTTCCCTGTGAGATTCCCAGAATCGACAGCCTGTCGGGTGCGGACATGTCCTCAACCGTCAGCATCCCTCTGTCTCCCCCCGCACATCTAAAATGTACCGTCCATCGCTTCCGGCCCGAACCTGTACTGTGCCGAGAGGAGGGCCCGCGGGCCTCTCGCCCAGTTCAATAATAATTATCACTTATTTTCACAAGTCGGCTTCAATGAATTTACTGTGAAAAGCCCCGAGTCGCCACATTCCGGCGCCCGACACATGAATTGTTTCCACGTCATTAAGGTGGCTCCTAACACTGGGCTCCTGAGTGTGTGTGTGGGCTGGCCGGGAGTGGCCGGGAGTGTGTGTGTGGGCTGGCCTGGCCTGGAGTGCGTGTGTGGGCTGGCCGGGAGTGGCCTGGAGTGTGTGTGTGGGCTGGCCGGGAGTGGCCTGGAGTGTGTGTGTGGGCTGGCCGGGAGTGGCCTGGAGTGCGTGTGTGGGCTGGCCGGGAGTGGCCTGGAGTGTGTGTGTGGGCTGGCCGGGAGTGGCCTGGAGTGTGTGTGTGGGCTGGCCTGGCCTGGAGTGCGTGTGTGGGCTGGCCGGGAGTGGCCTGGAGTGTGTATGTAGGCTGGCCGGGAGTGGCCTGGAGTGTGTGTGTGCGCTGGCCGGGAGTGGCCTGGCCTGGAGTGCGTGTGTGGGCTGGCCGGGAGTGGCCTGGAGTGTGTGTGTGGGCTGGCCTGGCCTGGAGTGCGTGTGTGGTCTGGCCGGGAGTGGCCGGGAGTGTGTTTGTGGGCTGGCCGGGAGTGGCCTGGAGTGTGTGTGTGGGCTGGCCTGGCCTGGAGTGTGTGTGTGGGCTGACCGGGAGTGGCCTGGAGTGTGTGTGTGTGTGTGCTGGCAGGGAGTGGCCTGGAGTGTGTTTGTGGGCTGGCCGGGAGTGGCATGGAGAGTGCGTGTGGTCTGGCCGGGAGTGGCCGGGAGTGTGTGTGTGGGCTGGCGGGGAGTGGCCTGGAGTATGTCTGTGGGCTGGCTGGGATTGGCCTGGCTTGGAATGTGTGTATGGGCTGGTAGGGAGTGGCCTGGCATGGAGTGTGTGTTTGGGCTGGCCGGGAGTGGACTTGTATCCAGCGCTCAGAGTGAGTTACCCGTGCAGGAGGCCTCCTCCATTCAGACCCAGTCCACCTCCAGCTCCTTTAAACATCCCTTCACCCTCTCTGCGCTCGCTGCCCAGTGAGACAACAGAATACAACAGGAACCACTGTAGAAAATGATATACTACCCAGGGACCACTAAATAGAACATAGAAAAATACAGCACAGAACAGGCCCTTTTGCACACGATGTTGTGCCGAACTTTTGTCCTAGATTAATCATAGATTATCAGAGCATTTAAGTGCAGAAGGAGGCCATTTGGCCCATTTGGTCTACCTAACCTGCACATCTTTGGACTGTGGGAGGAAACTGGAGCACCCGGAGGAAACCCACGCACACACGGGGAGGACGTGCAGACTCCGCACAGACAGTGACCCAAGCCGGAACCGAACCTGGGACCCTGGAGCTGTGAAGCAATTGTGCTATCCACAATGCTACCGTGCTGCCCTTAAGAACAAATTAATCTACACTATATCATTCTACCGTAATCCATGTATCTATCCAATAGCTGCTTGAACGTCCCTAATGTTTCCGACTCAACTACTTCCACAGGCAGTGCATTCCATGCCCCCACTACTCTCTCGGTAAAGAATCTATCTCTGACATCCCCCTTATATCTTAAACCATTCACCTTAAATTTATGTCCCCTTGTAATGGTTTGTTCCACCCGGGGAAAAAGTCTCTGACTGTCTACTCTATCTATTCCCCTGATCATCTTATAAACCTCTATCAAGTCGCCCCTCATCCTTCTCCGTTCTAATGAGAAAAGGCCTCGCACCCTCAACCTTTCCTCGTAAGACCTCCTCTCCATTCCAGGCAACATCCTGGTAAATCTCCTTTGCACCTTTTCCAAAGCTTCCACATCCTTCCTAAAATGAGGCGACCAGAACTGTACACAGTACTCCAAATGTGGCCTTACGAAAGTTTTGTACAGCTGCATCATCACCTCACGGCTCTTAAATTCAATCCCTCTGTTGATGAACTCTAGCACACCATAGGCCTTCTTCACAGCTCTATCCACTTGAGTGGCAACTTTCAAAGATGTATGAACATAGACCCCAAGATCTCTCTGCTCCTCCAAATTGACAAGATATGCTACCCTGGGACAACTGTAAAAAATGATATAATACCAAGTGACTACTGTAAAAAAATGAAATACTATACAAGAACCACTGTATATCAGGGACAGGCCTCCAATGTGACCACTTCGTTGTAGAATGGATTTGCGTATTCTTGAAACTCTCCCCATTTTTTACAGTAGTCCCAGGGAAGAATTTCCTAATTTACAGTGGTCCCTGGGTAGAAGATCATTATTACAGTGGCTTCGGGTAGTATGTCATTATTTAGAGTAGTCCCTGGGAAGTATATCATTATTTATAGTGACCTTGGCTAGGTAACATCATTCACAGTGTTCCCTGTGCAGTATATCAACATGTAAAGTGGTCCCTGTGCAGTATATCATTATTTACAGTGGCCCCTGTGCAGGATATCATTACTTACAGTGGTCCCTGTGTAGTGTTTTGTTATTTAATTGGTTCCTGCATTGCATTTCATTATTTACAATAGTCCCTGGGTAGTATATCATTATTTATAATGGTCCCTGGGCAGGATTCCATTATTTACAGTGGTTCCTGTGTAGTATTTAATTATTTACAGTGGTGCCTGGATAATATCGCATTATTTACAGTGGTTGCTGGGTAGTATATCATTATTTGCAGAGTCCCCTAGGTAGTAGAAAATTATTTACAGTGGGCCATGGATAGTATAACATTATTTACAGTGGGCCCTGGTTAGTACATCATTGTTTACAGTGGATCCTTTGTAGTACGTCACGATTTACAACGGTCCCAGGGTGGAAGTTCATTATTTACAATGGTCCCTGGCAGTATATCATAATGTACAGTAGCCCTTGGGTAGTATATCATTATTTACAGTAGAGTATCATTTATTTGCAGTGGTCGCTGTGAAGTATTTCATTATTTACAGTGGGCCCTGGGTAGTAGATCATTATTTACAGTGGTTCCTGTATAGTATTTCATTATTTACAGTGGTCCCTGGGAAATATATCATTAATCACAGTGGTCTCTGGGTAGAAGATCATTATTTACAGTGGTCCCAGGGTAGCATGTCATTATTTACAGTGGTTGCTGATAGTATATCATTATTAACAGTGCTTCCAGGGTGGTATTTCATTAATTACAGTTCCCTGGAATGTATATCATTATTTAAGGAGGTCCCTGTGTAGTACATCATTACTTACAACGTTCCCTGGATGGAATTTCATGGTTTGCAGTCGTCCCTGGATAGTATATCATTATTAAAAGTTGTCCCTGGGTGGGAAATCATTATTTACATTGGTCCCTGGATATTATATCATTATTTACTGTGCTCCCTGGGTAGTATATCATTATTTACAGTGGTCTCTGGGTAGAATATCATTACTTACAGTGGCTCCTTGATAGTATATCAGTATTTACAGTGGTCTCTGGATAGTACATCATTACTTACAACGGTCCCAGTCTGGAATTTCTTTTTTACAGTGGTCCCTGTGTAGTACATCATTATTTACAACAGTCGCAGGTTGGAATTTCATTATTTACAGTGGTCCCTGGATAGTTTATCATTATTTACAGTTGTCCCTGGATAGAACATCATTATTTGCAGTGGTCCCTGGACAGGATGTGATTATTTGCAGTAGTCACTGTGTAGTAAATCGTTGTTTACAACGGTCCCAGGGAGGAATGGCATTACTTACAGTGATCCCTGGATAGTATATCAATATTTACAGTGTTCCCTGGGTATAATATCATTATTGACAATGGTCCATGGGTAGTTCATCATTATTCTCAGTCGTCCCTGGGCAGTATGTCATTATTTACATTACTTCCCTGTGTAGTACATCATTATTTACAACGGTCCCGGAGTGGAATGTCATTAATTACAGTGGTCCCTGGATAGTAGCTCATTATTTACAGTGCTCCCTGAGTAGCATATACATATTTACAGTGGTCCCTGGGTAGTATATCCTTATTTACAGTGTTCCCTGGAGAGGAGCACATTATTTACAGTGGTCCCTGGATAGAATACCATTATTAAAGTGGTCACTGTGTGGTGCATCATTAATTACAACGGTCCCAGGCTGGAATTTTATTATTTACAGTGGTCCCTGTATAGGATCTCACTCTTTACAATGGTCCCTGGGGAATATGTCGTTATTTACAGTGGTCGTGTGTCGTGCATCATTATTTACAACTGTCCCAGGCTGGAATTTTATTATTTACAGTGGTCCCTGTGTATTATATCTTTATTCAAAGTGGTCCCTGGCTAGTTTGTCATTATTTACATTGGTCCCTAGGTAGTATATCATTATTTACAGTTGTCCCTGGATAGTATATCATTATTTACAGTGGTCCCTGGATAGTATATCATTGTTTAACGTGGTCACTTCGTAGTACATCATTATTTACTACGGTCCCAGGGTGAAATTTTATTATTTGCAGTTGTCCCTGTGTAGTTAATCACTATTTCCATTGGTCACTGTAGAGTATATCATTATTTACTGTGCTCCCGGGTTAGTATATCATTCTTTCTAGTGGTTCCTGGGTAGTAAATCATTATTCACAGTTGTCCCTGGGTAGTAAATCATTATTTACATTGGTGCCTGGATAGTATACCATTATTTACACTGATCCCAGTGCGGCATATCATTATGTACAGTCGTTCCTGGATAGTATATCATTATTTACAGTGGCCCCCAGGTAGTATATCATTATTAACAGTGGCCATTGGATAGTATATCTATTTTACAGTGTCTCTGAATAGCACATCATTATTTACAACGGTTACAGGCTGGAATTTCTTTATTTACAGTGGTCCCTGTGTTGTACATCATTGTTTACAACGGTCCCAGGGAGCAATTTCATTACTTGCAGTGATCCCTGGATAGTATATCATTATTGACAGTGGTCCCTGGGGATAATATCATTATTGACAATGGTCCCCGGATAGTATATCATTATTTACAGTGGTCCCTGGATACGATAACATTATTTACAGTGGTCCCTGGATATAATATCATTATTAAAGTGGTCACTGTGTGGTGTATCATTAATTACAACGATCGCAAGGTGGAATTTACGGTGGTCCCTGGTCAATATGTCGTTATTTACAGTGGTCACTGTGTCGTGCATCATTTTTACAACGGTCCCAAGCTGGAATTTCATTATTTACAGTGGTCCCTGTGTTGTACATCATTATTTACACGGTCCCTGTGTTGTACATCATTATTTACAACAGCCTCATGGTGGAATTTGATTATTTACAGTCGTCACTGGGTAGTATATCTTTATTGAAAGTGGTCCCTGGCTAGTTTGTCATTATTTACATTGGTCCCTGGGTAGTATATCATTACTTACAGTTGGCCCTGGATAGTATAACATCATTTACATTGGTCCCTGGATAGTATATAATTATTTAGCGTGGTCACTGCGTAGTACATCCTTATTTACTACGGTCCCAGGGTGAAATTTTATTATTTACAGTTGTCCCTGTGTAGTTAATCATTATTAACATTGGTCCCTGCAGAGTATATCATTATGTCCAGTGGGTCCTGAGTGGTGTAGCATTACAAACAGCAGTCGCTGTGTAGTATATCATTATGTACAGTCGTCCCTGTGTTGTACATCATTATTTACAACAGCCCCAGGGTGGAATTTTATTATTTACAGTGGTCCCTGTGTTGTACATCACTATTTACACGGTCCCTGTGTCGTGCATCATTATTTACACGGTCCCTGTGTTGTACATCATTATTTACACGGTCCCTGTGTCGTGCATCATTATTTACAATAGCCCCATGGTGGAATTTGATTATTTGCAGTCGTCACTGGGTAGTATATCTTTATTGAAAGTGGTCCCTGGCTAGTTTGTCATTATTTACATTGGTCCCTAGGTAGTATATCATTACTTACAGTTGGCCCTGGATAGTATAACACCATTTACATTGGTCCCTGGATAGTATATAATTATTTTGCGTGGTCACTGCGTAGTACATCATTATTTACTACGGTCCCAGGGTGAAATTTTATTATTTACAGTTGTCCCTGTGTAGTTAATCATTATTAACATTGGTCCCTGCAGAGTATATCATTATGTCCAGTGGTTCCTGAGTGGTGCAGCATTACAAACAGCGGTCGCTGTGTAGTATATCATTATGTACAGTCGTCCCTGGGTAGTATGTGATTATTTTCAGTGGTCCCTGTGCAGTACCTCATTATTTGCAACGGTCCCAGGGTGGAATTCCATTATTTACAGTGTCCCTGTGTACTATATCATTATTATCAATTGTCCTTGGGTAGTATATAATTATTTTGAACGGTCCCATGGTGGAATGTCATTATTAACAGACGTTCCTGCATAGTATATAATTATTTACAGAGTCAGCGGGAAGTATAGCATGATTTGCAGTGGTCCCTGGGCAGTATGTCATTACTTACAGTGGTTCCTGTGTAGTACATCATTATTTACAACGGTCCACGGCTGGAATTTCATTATTTACAGTGGTCCCTGTGTTGTACATCATTATTTACAGTAGTCCTTGTGTTGTACATCATTATTTACAACAGCCCCAGGGTGGAATTTGATTATTTACAGTGGTCCCTGTGTTGTACATCATTATTTACAGTGATCCCTGTGTTGTACATCATTATTTACAACGGCCCCAGGGTGGAATTTGATTATTTCCAGTGGTCCCTGTGTAGAATATCATTATTTCCAGTGGCCCATTGGCAGTTTTTCATTATTCACATTTGTCCTTGGGCGGTATGTCATTATTTACATTATTTCCCTGTGTAGTACATCATTATGAACGCTGAAATCCACATACACCACATCAACTGCTCTACCCTCGTCTACCTGTTCAGTCACCTTCTCAAATAACTCAATAAGGTTTGTGAGGCATGACCTACCCTTCACAAAGCCATGCTGACTATCCCTGATCATATTATTCCTATCTAGATGATTATAAATCTTCTCTCTTATAATCCCCTCCAAGACATTACCTACAACAGACGTGAGGCTCACCGGTCTATAGTTGCCGGGGTTGTCTCTACTCCCCTTTTTGAACAAAGGGACCACATTTGCTAACCTCCAGTCCTCTGGCACTATTCCTGTAGCCAACGATGACATAAAAATCAAAGCCAAAGGCCCAGCAATCTCTTCCCTGGCTTCCCAGAGAATCCTAGGATAAATCCCATCAGGTCCCGGGGACTTATCTATTTTCTGCCTGTCCAGAATTGCCAACACCTCTTCCCTACGTACCTCAATGTCATCTATTCTATTAGCCTGGGGCTCAGCATTCTCCTCCACAACATTATCTTTTTCCTGAGTGAATACTGATGGAAAATATTCATTTAGTATCTCGCCTATCTCTTCAGACTCCACACACAACTTCCCATCCCTGTCCTTGACTGGTCCTACTCTTTCCCTAGTCATTCGCTTATTCCTGACATACCTATAGAAAGCTTTTGGGTTTTCCCTGATCCTACCTGCCAAATACTTCTCATGTCCCCTCCTTGCTCGTCTTAGCTCTCTCTTTAGATCCTTCCTCGCTACCTTGTAACTATCCATCGCCCCAACTGAAACTTCAAACCTCATCTTCACATAGGCCTCCTTCTTCCTCTTAACAAGATATTCCACTTCTTTGGTAAACCACGGTTCCCTCGCTCGACGCCTTCCTCCCTGCCTGACCGGTACATACTTATCAAGAACACGGAGTAGCTGATCCTTGAACAAGCTCCACTGATCCAGTGTGCCCAACACTTGCAGCCTACTTCTCCACCTTATCCCCCCCGCCCCCCCCCCCCCCCGCCCCCAAGTCACGTCGAATGGCATCATAATTGCCCTTATAATTATTTAGCGTGGTCACTGCGTAGTACATCATTATTTACTACGGTCCCAGGGTGAAATTCTATTATTTACAGTTGTCCCTGTGTAGTTAATCATTATTTACATTGGTCCCTGTTGAGTATATCATTATGTACAGTGGTTCCTGAGTGGTGTATCATTACAAACAGCGGTCCCTGTGTAGGATATCATTATTTACAGTGGTTCCGGAGTAGTATATCATTATTTACGGTAGTCCCTGGGTAGTATGTGATTATTTTCAGTGGTCCCTGTGCAGTACCTCATTATTTGCAACGGTCCCAGTGTGGAATTCCATTATTTACAGTGGTCCCTGTGTACTATATCATTATTATCAATGGTCCTTGGGTAGTATATCATTATTTTGAACGGTCCCATGTTGGAATGTCATTATCAACAGAGGTCCCTGCATAGTATATACTTATTTACAGAGTCAGTGGGAAGTATAGCATGATTTGCAGTTATCCCTGGGCAGTATGTCAATATTTACAGTGGTTCCTGTGTAGTTCATCATTATTTACAACGGTCCCAGGGTGAAATTTCAATATTTACAGTGGTCCCTGGATAGTATATCATCATTTACAGTTGTCCCTGTGTAGTACGTCATCATTTATAGTCGTCCCTGGGTAGCATATCTTTATTTACAGTGGTCTCTGGATAGTATGTCATTATATACAGTTGTTCCCTGGGTAGTATATCATTATTTTGGTGTCACTGGGTAGGATATCATTATTTACAGTGGTCGCTGGGCAGCATGTCATTTGCAGTGGTCCCTGTGTAGTCCATCATTATTTACAACGGTCCCAGTGTGGAATATCAATATTTACAGTGGTCCCTTGGTAGTATGGTATTATCTACAGTGGACCCTGGGGAATATATCATTATTTACATCGGTCCCTGGGTAGTTTGTCAATATTTACAGTGGTTCCTGGGCAGTATGTCATTATTTTCAGTGGTCCCTGTGCAATAAAATATTATTTACAACGGTCCCAATGTGGAATTTCATTATTTACAGTGGTCCCTGGGCAGTATATCATTATTTACAGTGGTATCTGTGGAGTACATCATTATTTACCACGGTCCTTTGGTGGAATTTCAATATTTTTAGTGGTCCCTGGATAGTATATCATTACTTACAGTGGTCCCTGCGTAGTGTGTCATCATTTACAATCGTCCCTGGGAAGTATATCTATATTTACAGTGGTCCCTGTGCACTACGTCATTATTTACAGTGGTCCCTGTGTAGTACATCATTATTTACAACGGTGGCAGGGAGGAATTAAGTTATTCACAGTAGTCCCTGGATAGTATATCATTATTTACATATGTCACTGGGTAGTATGTCATTATTTACAGTGGTCTCTGGGTCGTATACTATTCTTTAAAGTGGTTTCTGGGCGGTATGTCATTATTTACAGTCGTCACTGGCTCGCATATCAGTGTTTACAATGCTCCCTTGGTAGTATGTTATTATTTGCAGAGTTCCCTGGTTAGAATATCATTATTTACAGAGGTCCCTGTGTAGGATATCATTATTTACAGTGGTCGCTGGTCAGTATGTCATTTACAGTGGTCCCTGGGTAGAATATCATTATTTTCAGCGGTCCCTGGGTAGCCTGTGATTATTTTCAATGGTCCCTGTCCAGTACCTCATTATTTACAATGGTCCCAGCGTTAAATTTCATTATTTACATTGGCCCCTGTGCAGTACATCATTATTATCAATGGTCCTTGGGTAGTATATCATTATTATGAACGGACCCAGGGTGGCATTTCATTATTAACATCGGTCCCTTGATGGTATATCATTATTTACAGTGTCCATGGGCAGTATGTCATTACTTACAGTGGTTCCTGTGTAATACATCATTATTTACAACGGTCCCAGGGTGACATTTCAATATTTACAGTGGTCCCTGGAGAGTCTCTTATCATTTACAGTCGTCCCTGGGTAGTATATCTTTATTTACAGTGGTCGCTGGATAGTACGTCATTATTTACAGTCGTCCCTGGTTCGCATACCAGTATTTACATTGGTCCCTTGGTACTATATTATTATTTGCAGAGTTTCCTCTACAGTACATCATCATTTACAGTGGTCCCTTGGTAGTATATCAGTATTTACAGTTGTCCCTGGGCAGTATGTCATTACCTACAGTGATTCCTGTGTAATACATCATTATTTACAACTGATTCAGGGTGGATTTTCATTATTCACAGTAGTCCCTGTATTGTATATCATTATTTACAGTGGCCCTGGTTGTATATCATGATTTACAGTGTTTTCTGCATAGTATGTCATTATTTCCAGTGGTACCTGTGTAGTATATCATTGACAGTGGTCCCTCGGTAGTATATCATTTTTCATAGTTGTCCCTGGACACTATGTCATTATTTACAGTGGTCCCTGCGTAGGGTAGTATTTTTTTAATGTGGTCCCTGTGTAGTACATAATTATTTACATCAATCCCAGTGTGGAATGTCATTACGTACAGTGGTCCCTGGGTAATATGCCATTATTTACCGTGGTCCCTGTGTAGTATGATTTTATTAACAGTAGTCCCTGGCATAATACAACTGTTTACAGCGGTCCCTTGCAGTATATCATTATTTACTGTGGTCCCTGTGCAGAATATCATTATATACACTGGTCCCTGGGCAGTATGTCATTTTTCCAGTGGTCCCTGTGTAGCACATAATTATTTACAACGATCCCAGTGTGGAATTTCATTACTTACAGTGGTCCCTGGGTAGTATGCCATTATTTACTGTGGTCCTTGAGTTGTATATCATTATTTACAGTGGTCCCTAGGTAGTATATTTTTATTTACAGTGGTCTCTAGTTAGTGTGTTAGTATTAACAGTTGTCCCTGGCATAATATCACTCTTTACAGCGGTCCCTTGCAGTCTATCATTATTTACTGTGGTCCCTGTGCAGTATATCATTATTTACACTGGTCCCTGGGCAGTATGTCATTATTTACAGTGGTCCCTGTGTTGTACATCATTATTTACAACAGCCCCAGGGTGGAATTTGATTATTTACAGTGGTCCCTGGGTAGTATATCTTTATTCAAAGTGGTCCCTGGCTAGTTTGTCATTATTTACATTGGTCCCTAGGTAGTATATCATTACTTACAGTTGTCCCTGGATAGTATAACATCATTTACATTGCTCCCTGGATAGTATATAATTATTTAGCGTGGTCACTGCGTAGTACATCATTATGTACTACGGTCCCAGGGTGAAATTTTATTATTTACTGTTGTCCCTGTGTAGTTAATCATTATTTACATTGGTCCCTGTAGAGTATATCATTATGTACAGTGGTTTCTGAGTGGTGTATCATTACAAACAGCGGTCCCTGTGTAGAATATCATTATTTACAGTGGTTCAGTGGTAGTATATCATTATTTACAGTCGTCCCTGGGTAGTATGTGATTTCTTTCAGTGGTCCCTGTCCAGTACGTCATTAATTACAATGGTCCCAGCGTTAAATTTCATTATTTACTTTGGTCCCTGTGCAGTACATCATTATTATCAATGGTCCTTGGGTAGTATATCATTATTATGAACGGTCCCAGGCTGGCATTTCATTATTAACATCGGTCCCTGGATGGTATATCATTATTTTCAGTGTCCCTGGGCAGTATGTCATTACTTGCAGTGGTTCCTGTGTAATACATCATTATTTACAACGGTCCCAGGGTGAAATTTCAATATTTACAGTGGTCTCTGGATAGTATGTCATTATTTACAGTCGTCCCTGGCTCGCATACCAGTATTTACAGTGATCCCTTTGTAGTATATTATTATTTGCAGAGTTTCCTCTTATGAGATCCTGAATCAATCCTGTCTCATTACACAGGACCAGATCTAGGAACACTTGTTCCCTCGTAGGTTCCATTACATACTGATCTAGGAAACTATCGCGAATACATTCTATAAACTCCTCCTCAAGGCTGCCTGGACCGACCTGGTTAAACCAATCAACATGTAGATTAAAATCCCCCATGATAACTGCTGTACCATTTCTACATGCATCTGTTATTTCTTTGTTTATTGCCTGCCCCACCATAATGTTACTATTTGGTGGCCTATAGATTACTCCTATCAGTGACTTTTTCGCCTTACTATTCCTGATTTCCACCCAAATGGATTCAACCTTATCCTCCATAGCACCGATGTCATCCCTTACTGTTGCCCGGATGTCATCCTTAATTAACAGAGCTACACCACCTCCCTTACCATCCACTCTGTCCTTCCGAAAGGTTTGATACCCTCGGATATTTAACACCCAATCGTGACCATCCTTTAACCATGTTTCAGTAATGGCCACAAAATCATAGTGATTCACGATGATTTGTGCCATCAACTCATTTACCTTATTCCGAATACTACGAGCATTCAGGTAAAGTACACTTATGTTGGCTTTTTTTACCTCTTCTGAATCTTAACACCTCGATCAGTAACCTCTCCTAAGTTATATTTGCTCTTAACCTTTTTCCTAATTTTCCTTCTTGTCGAACCCATATCTTCCTGTAACAACCTGCCGCGTCGCTTACCATTAATGTTTTCACTTCCAGTTTTATTTCTTTTAGTATTCCTGGTCCTATTCACTGAGCTCCCCTCAGTCACTGTACCTTGTACTGTCGCCCTTTTTGATTTTTGACTATGGCTTCTCTGCCTTACACTTTCCCCCTTACTGCCTTTTATTTATGTCCCTGTTTTACTACCTTCAAACTTCCTGCATCGGTTCCCATTCCCCTGCCACATTAGTTTAAACTCTCCCCAACAGCTCTAGCAACCCCCCCCCCTCTCCCCCCCCCCCCCCCCCCCCCAGGACATCGGTTCCAGTCCTGCCCAGGTGCAGACAGTCCGGTTTGTACTGGTCCCACCTCCCCAGAACCGGTTCCAATGTCCCAGGAATTTGAATCCCTCCCTCTTGCACCATCTCTCAAGCCACGTATTCATCCTCTCTATCCTGACATTCCTACTCTGACTATCTCGTGGCACTGGTAGCAAACCTGAGATTACTACCTTTGAGGTCCTACTTTTTAGTTTATCTCCTAGCTCCCTAAATTCAGCTTGTAGGACCTCGTCCCGTTTTTTACCTATATCGTTGGTGCCTATGTGCACCACGACAGCTAGCTGTTCACCCTCACCCCCCCCCCCCCCTGAATGTCCTGCAGCCGCTCCGAGACATCATTGACCCTTGCACCAACGAGGCAACATACCATCCTGGAGTCTCGATTGCGGCCGCAGAACCACCTGTCTATTCCTCTTACGATTGAGTCCCCTATCACTATAGCCCTACCATACTTCTTCCTGCCCAGCTGCGCAGCAGAGCCAGCCACGGTGCCATGAACCTGGATGCTGCTGCCTTCCCCTGGTGAGCCATCTCCCCCAACAGTATCCAAAGCGGTATATCTGTTTTGCAGGGAGATGACCGCAGAGGACACCTGCACTGCCTTCCTACTCTTGCTCTGTCTTTTGGTCACCCATTTACTATCTCCCTCAGTACCTTTCACCTGCGGTGTGACCAACTCGCTAAACGTGCTATCCGCGACATCCTCAGCATCGCCGACGCTACAAAGTGAGTCCATCCGCAGCTCCAGAGCCGTCAAGCGGTCTAACAGGAGCTGCAACTGGACACACATCTTGCACGTGAAGGAGCCAGGGACAGTGGACGTGTCCCTGAGCTCCCACATCGCACACGAGGAGCATGACACGGGTCTGAGATCTCCTGCCATGTCTTAAACCTTCGGTTAACTTCAACAATTTCAATTCCCCCGCCCCCCCCAAAAAAAATGTAAATAAATAAATAAACAACGAAGAAAAAAATGAATAAATATACCAATGAAAAGAAACAGAAAAACAGAAACACTACTTACCAGTCACAAAAAGCACTTCCTCCCCACCCAGCTTCGAATTCCCACCTCGATTCAAATTTCCAAACTCACTCTTTGCTGTCTCACTCCTGGCTCTGTCTTCTGCTTGCTCACTGGGAGAACTCACTGGGAGTGAGTTTACAAGTGGCTCTTTTTAAACTGTTCTGAATTGACTCCCCTCCCCACCTGCTTTTAGATCAAAGTAGACTAAAGTGACTGACACTTAACTGCCAACCAGTTATGTGAGTGGGTGGGGCAGCCCTTGTTAACCTACACTGCACAGTCCCTCTATCAATAAAAGCTAACACACCGTACGCCTTCTGAACAACCCTCTCAACCTGAGATGGGGAGAAGCGTTCACATTGGTGAAAGGATTGAGGATGAGCAGCTCTAGATGAAAGGATTGAGTAAATGAAGCAATGACGATATAAACTAGGACTTTCTCACACAGCGAGTGGTGAGGATGGGGAATCCCTTGCCTGTGTGTGCGGCGATGACCGGTTCGATAGGAAGAATTCAAAGGGGAATTATACTCTGATGTGAAAGTGAATCCCGATATACAAAGAACAAGAACAAGAAGAAAGAAAATAACATCCCAGGAACAGGCCCTTCGGCCCTCCACGCCTGCGAAGACCATACTGCCCGTATCATCTAAAAGCTTCTACACTTCCGGGTTCCGTATCCCTCTATTCCCATTCTATTCCTGTATTTGTCAAGATGCCCCTTAAACGTCACTGTCGTCCCTGCTTCCACCACCTCCTCTGGCAGCGAGTTCCAGGCACCCACTACCCTCTGTGTAAAAAGAATTGCCTCGTACATCTACTCTAAACCTTGCCCCTCGCACCTTAAACCTATGCCCCCTAGTAATTCACCCCTCTACCCTGGGAAAATGTCTCTGACTATCCACTCTGTCTATGCCCCTCATAATGTTGTAGACCTCTATCAGGTCTCCCCTCAACCTCCTTCGTTCCAGTGAGATTACTGCCATGTGTAAATCAATACCCTGCGCATTGATCATAGCCTGTCAAACTAACCTGTACATTTTTGGATTCCCTTGTGCCCTAGCAGGATTATCTTTGCTCTCCCATCCAGACTGACTTGTTTTTACTTCTGTATGTATCTGGATGTGATCCCCTACTGAACCTGCACACTGAGACCCATTCCCCTCGCCAATCCAGTTGCCACACCCTCGAACAGCCTTAGCAAACCCACCGGAAAGTTATAGATTCCATTCCCATTCAAGTGCAACTCATCCGAGATTTATTGGTTGCGCCGGACCCAGGAACGGAATCACTGGCCGCGAAAATAAAGCCTATTCGCCCACACCATCTCTGTAGCATTCATCTGTTATACCCCCCTTCATCCAATCCTCGCTGTCAAGGATCTGGAGATATTAACCTCCGACGTCATTCTTTTCAATCTGCTCGGATAACTGTAAATTATTGACGCAGGACCTCGTCCATTTTTCTATCTCTGTCGTTGGTACCAATGGTACCCACGACCTCTGTCTGTCCCCACTCCAACTTCAGAATGCCCTGCAAGGGTTTGCCGATATTCATGACACTGGCATCAGTCAGGCCAAATGCCATCCTGGACTCAGAGATACGGCAGTAGAAACGCTCATTGGACTTCTCACAGCGCAATGACCTTGTTTCTGGTGCATTCCCCGGATTAAACGTCGCTTCCAGCGTTTTCAAAACAGAAAAACTGTCCTTGAATGAGATGAATGTTGCGTCTTTCCTAATCTGCTGATAACCCCTGATTATGACTGGTGGCCCCAAATTTGTACAGTATAGATTAATGATTTGGAAGAAGGTACTGAAGGCACTGTTGCAGATGAAACAAAGATCTTTAGAGGGACGGGTAGTATAGAGGAAGCAAGGGGACTTCATGTGGAAAAGTGTGAAGTTATACACTTTGGTAGGAGGAAGTTAGGCATAGACTATTTTCTAAATGGGGAAATGCTTCGGAAATCAGAAGCACAAAGGGACCTTGTTCACGGTTCTCTTAAGTTTAACGTTCAGGTCCAGTGGGCAGTTAAGAAGGCAAATGTAATGTTAGCATTCATGTCAAAGCGCAAGAATACAAGACCAGGGTTGTGCTTCTGAGGCTTCTGAGGCTGTATAAGGCTCTGGTCAGACCCCATTTGGAATATTGTGAGCAGTTTTACTATCTAAGCATGGATGTGCTGGCCTTGGAAAGGGTCCAGGGGTGGTTCACAAGAATGATCCGTGGATTGGGGTACATGTCGAATGAGGGACGTTTGAGGACTCTGTGTCTGTACTCGTTGGAGTTTAGAAGGATGAGAGGAGATCTTATTGACACTTACAAGATACTGCGAGGCCTGGATAGAGTGGACGTGGGGAGGATGTTTCCAATTGTAGGAAAAACTAGAACCAGAGGACACTATCTCAGTCTAAAGGGACGATCCTTTAAAACAGAGATGAGGAGGAATTTGTTCAGCCAGACGGTGGTGAATCTGTGGAACTCTTTGTCGCAGAAGGCTGCGGAGGCCAAATCACTGAGTGTCTTTAAGACAGAGATAGATAGTTTTTTGATTAATAAGGGGATCAGGGGTTATGGGGAGAAGGCCGGAGAATGGAGATGAGAAAGTAACAGACATGATTGGATGGCGGAACAGACTCGATGGGCCGAGTGGCCTAATTCTGCTCCTTTTACTTATGGTCTTATGGTCTTATTCCCGCTTTAATTGCAAAAATAATACTCCATATTTTGTACACTAACTTCCCTCTCTACACCTTAAATTACCCTCCACTACTTTCACTACTTCACAATTCTGTTCTGTTCCCCTCATCTCTCATCTCCTTTTCCGCCTTCATTCTCCGCACCTTTTTTTCCACCCCTCGGTTTTCCACTCCTTACTTTACCTCCCAGCCAATCTTCAGTTGCCAACAATCCACTCTGTGTGCTTCCCGACATGTTGCACTATTTCAATCTCCTCCCATATCAATCTATTCATCTCGTGTACGTTCCTTTCCTCTCAATATACTTCCTTTCTTCTCCCCACCTCTCTTATGCCCATCACTCTACCCTCATCTCTTGTTATTCAACTCTCAGTTCGACTAGAATTTGCAAATGTAAAATGTATAAATGTAAAGAGGAGGAAGATCGGAATAGACTCCACGGGGCGGGGTAGACGCAGGGAGGTCAGGTAATATTTAATGAGTGGGAGTATAACGTGATGAATTTTGTTTGACAGACTCAAAAGAGGCATCATAATGCTAAAGTTGCCAATTTAAACTGTTGTTTCACATAAAAGCGTGATATATATTCGGCAACAACACAATTTACATTTCGAGAAGTATTTATACATAGCCTGCTATTCAACCATTTCAGCGTCGTTTCCAATTGTAGACACCACGATGTATGACCAACATAAATATCTTTCAGTTAATACCACAGGTCCATTATGAAAGTACTTTGCCTGGCAATAAGTCAGAGACTTTGAATGTTTTCCATGAAACGTTGAAGATGGAACAACATTTAAGGAAGATAATCAATATGAAATTGATTATCATACAAAGGTATGCGGAGGCACAGGTACTACTGAGGAAACAGGGGACGACAGAAATCTTGGGCAGGATAGGAGCTGGGCAAAGAAGTAGCTGATTGAATACAATGGGGAAACGTGTGAGGTCATGCACTTTGGTAGGACGAATGCCTGCAGAGAGTATTTTCTAAATGTAGAAATGGTGAGAAAACGAGAAGCACAAGTCCGAGCCGAAGATTACCTGAAAATTAACGTGCAGGTTCAGTCGGTAGTTAGGAAGGCAAATGCAATGGTAGCATTACTGTTGAGAGGATAGAATGCAAGAGCAGTGATGTACGTTGTGCCTGTCTCAGGTTATGACCAGACCCCATTAGAATTATTGTGAGCAGTTTGGGGCCTAGTATCTAAGGCAGGATGTGTTCGTCTTGGAAACAGTCCAGAGGAGGTTCACAAGGATGATCGCTGGAATGGAGAGCCTGCCGTTTGGAGCAGTTGGGGCCTCTGGATCTGCACTCGTAGGAGTTGAGAAGGATGAGGGGGACCTTTTTCAAACTTACAGAACACTGAGCAGCCTGGATAGATTGGTCGTTGAGAGGATGTTTCCAGCGGTAGGAAAAACTAGAACCCGAGGACACAGTATCAGACTAAAGGGACGACACTATAAAACTGCGATGAGAAGAAACGTCTTCAGCCAGCGGGTGCTGAATCTGTGGAACTCTTTGCCGCAGAAAGTTGTGGAGGCCAAATCACTGAGTGTCTTTAAGACAGAGATAGATAGGTTCTTGTTTAAGAAGGAGTTCAAGGCACGGAAGAACATAACAACCATGACTGAATGGCGGAGCAGACTCATTCGGCGAATGGACTAATTATGTTCCTCTGTCTAATGGACCTACGGTCTTATAATATTGATTTGGCGCGGGGGTTCAGGGAGACGTTTACTATATTGGTAGAAACTAACTCCATTGAACGTTCGGTATGAATGGAAACAGACGTAAGACAATCATTAAATGTATCACATAGACAAACAGCGGTGAAAGGTTATGAGGTTGCATAGAATTATTTGGAGAGTCTGAATCTTCCTCTTCGCTGAAATTTCATATTCATTAAACTGGGAGGAAATCATTTAATTACACTCATAACCAATCCAGTAATTAAACCTGTAGATCTATTTCCGATGTTCCTATCTCCATTATGTTGCACCTCCTGACCAAATCAATGCATCCTTGACATTGTTTTAGTCCTCCCACTCCGGCGAATTTCAATTGAGCCAAAATATCAGCCCTCCTATACCACTTGAAACAACGTTTTCGAAGTTAGCATTTTCACTGACCTATGTAGATATTCCCCAGGCACAAAGAAAAACAGAAACAACAATGTCACATTCCAACAAGTGTTTGAACGTTTCTTTCTGGCCTTGCTCTGCCTGACACATCACTGAATCCAGTGCCGTCAGCTGGAACCACTAATCCTGTTGTGCTCTATTCAGTGCCTTGACCAGGTGTAACAAGACTTCCCTGTTTATGTGCTCACCTGTCTGCGAAACAAAGAGCAACGTTCCATTTTACGCACCCATTACCTGCTCAACTTGCATGCTGGCTTTTAATGTCTGATTCATGAGGACCCCCACCTCTCATCAAACTCCTCGGTGCTGCATATTTCTGCTGTCTTTCTGCATTTGAATACTACACAGGACCTTCATTCTTCCCAGCAATGTATAACATCACATTTCCCTACATGATATTCCATCTGTCAAGCCTTTGATCATTCACCCAATCTGTCTATATCCCTCTGTAACTCTGTTCCATCCTCACCACTTGTCCTCCAAGTTATTGCAGCGTGAGCAGGGCAGAGCATATACGAGATGTGAGAATTAGAGCCACAAACAAATAACAGTGACGCAAAGAGCGGAGGTAAATTGAATATGGGGCAAAGTGAAATTGATTTGCTATAAAAGGGAGACAGAATAAGAGATAAAATAATTTTGGAAACGTGAATGGGGAACGTCCAGAAAAAGATAATCTGGGGAAATTGAAAGAAAGAAAGGAGAGGAATATTTAATAAGAATAAGGACTGTGAGCGCGACATTGTGAGTGAGGGGATGATGCGAGGGAATGGGCAACACGTGCCCAGTATTCAAATGCAAAAACAGTGTTACTCGCCCCGGATTTGAAATGAGCCACATTGTATAGTTAACTTTAGTCGGCATCTTCGAGCTTCGTGCCTGATCCTAAGATTGTGATGTAATCCCCAATGAGACTTGCAGTGAGAGCGCAGCTGCTCTCAGTAACTTCTTTGTTGAGCAATCTGTGAAAAACATCATTAGGGATGTACAGACCTCGCATCACTGATCATCCAGTTTAATATAAATACACCGTTCATGACCCTTTACTGTGTCAAACACCAGGGGACATATCTTCACCAACACCAGCACGAGTCCTTTACACAGAAAATGCGTCGGACAAAATCTTTCGAGTCAGCAGCTGTGTACTATCCTGTACTCGCAACTGTCGGCATTCCTGGTAAATTACTTTTAGATCTTGACATTTTGAACTTGTTTCTGTATAATTTTAAAACCGGCCAAATGTATTGCGTTGACCTTCAATTTTGAGCTAAACATGGTGATGATTTTTTAACGTTTTTCAGTTTGAACATTAGAATAACTATCTGATCTGGAAAACTCATTGTAGATTATCTCTGAATGCGTCCTCTGTCCCACTGCATTACAGTGCGGATACTTTGTTTTATTCACAGACATTTTCATTTTGATATGTTTTCTCAGATTATTTATATTTGTCAGATATTCTGCAACACCCTTTTCCGCCCCTTTGGACTCTCTTACCTCCGACCAGCTGCATGTTTAATGATGAACTGCCTTTCAAATGTAGCGCAGTGTTTTCTTTCTGCTCCTTTCCGCTCCGTTTCCTATCATCTTTCCAGAGCGGTAGATCAGACTGCTCATTTTAATCATTGGTTTGTTCTCTGGCGGTCTGTTCATCATTCTTATTTTCTGTCCCCTCAAACCACTAACCGTGGACATTATCGGCTTTGCAACTCGGCTTTCTAACCAGATTTAATGTATCCATTGAAACAGCTAATTCAACGCCATCTGATGTCTCAAACACAGCATTACAGCTGAGAGGTGATAATCCACAATGTACGTCAAAATCAAGCACTGGGTATTCAGGAGATTAACGCAGAACGCCGGGGGTTGGTGGGCGGGGTTATCAGGACATGGAACTTCAACTGAACCTGATTGCAGCAGATTCTCTATATTGAGTGTTGACCAGTGAGAGAATCACAGAATTATATCATAGAATCATAAAGTTTACAGTGCATAAGGAGGCCGTTCAGCACATCGAGTCTGCACCGACCTTTGGAAAGAGCACCCCATTTAAACCTATCTCCGTAACCCAGTAGCCCCACCTAACCCTTTTTGGACAAGAAGGGCAATTTATCATGGCCAATCCACCTAACCTGTACATCTTTGGACTGTGGGAAGAAACCGGAGCACCCGGAGGAAACCCAGGGACACACGGGGAGAGCGTGCAGACTCCGCACAGACAGTGACCCAAGCCGGAGTCGAACCTGGGACCCTGGCGCGGTGAAGCAACAGTGCAAACCACGATACTACCGCTCCGTTCTTTTCGCATCATCACCTTCCCGGACTATAACCTGGCGGTAGCACAGTATTCAAGACTGTTGCTTCACAGCTCCAAAGTCCCAGGTTCGATTCCCGGCTTGGATCACTGTCTGCGTGTAGTGTGCACGTTCCCCCCGTGTCTACGTGGGTTTCCTCCGGGTGCCCCGGTTTCCTCCCGAAAGTCCCGAAATTTGTGTCTGTTAAATGTGAATTTGACTTTCTGAATGTTCTCTCTGTGTACCGAAGCATGTGGCGACTTCCACAGTAACCGCATCGCAGAGTTCATGTGCGCCTGCTTGTGACATTATTATTCTAACTGGATTCTATTCTCCTTCTCACAGTGAACATCGTTACAATCGCAATCCTGTCTTTCAAAAACTGTGGCCTCTCCAAATGCATCGCCCGCTATCTGGTAGCGATGGCGGCAGCCGATCTCATGGTTATTGTCTGGAATGTAATCTTACATCGCATTGCTGAAATATATTGGGATTACACTTTCCTGCTCTACACTCCCGTGTGCAGATTCGTTCTCTTCATGTCTCCCGCCGCAATCGACATTTCTGTTTGGTTGACGGTCTCTTTTACCTTTGATCGCCTGGTGGCCATTTGCTGTCAGAAGCTGAAAACCAAATACTGCACCGAGAAAACTGCTGTTGTTGTTATCACCACTGTGAGCTCGCTGCTCTGCTTGAAGAACATTCCCCGGTCCTTCCTGTATTCCTCCTATTCCAGCTCGATGCCACGTGGATGCCAGTTGTCCACAAATGTTTTCTTTGATCCGATTTGGATAGCATATTCTTGGATTGAGCAGCTGCTAACCCCAATGATTCCATTCTTTCTGATTTTGTTCTTTAATATTGTCACCGTCAGACGCATTTTAATAGCCAGTCGCGGCCGAATGAGTCTCCGGCAGCACAGCAGCGACAGGGATGAAAAGGATCCTGAGCTGATGAACCGGAGACGATCCATTGTGTTACTCTTTGCAATATCCAGCAGTTTTATCCTGCTCTGGATGACAACAGTTATATATTTCATCCACGTTAGAATTACGTCGGCCTTCAAGAGCAGATCCCTATTTACTACCTATCCTCATTTTGAACAGGCTGGGATTATGCTGCAGCTTCTGAGCTCCTGCACCAACACAGCTATTTACACAATCACCCAGAGAACGTTCAGAAACCTGCTGCTCAGTGCGATCAAATATCCCTTTACACTGATAGGGAAATTAGCGAAATTTTGGGGGAAACATTACTGAAAACGGGACTCCCATTCTCCTTGTCCCATTTCAAGTACATGACAATTATCATCCAACATTACAAAATCCAATCAGCAGAAGGTCAAATAATTTTAACTAATGTTTTAAAATAATCTATTTGTTTTAAAAATTAACCAGCATTCAATTGACCAATATCTGGAATCCAATGAGTGAAGAAAATACATCCAATACGCGAGGCCCACTCAAATACTCTATTTAGTTCATTTGTCAAATTACTTCACAACAGTGAAAAAAATGTAAAAATCAAATGGGTCCAATTGGATATTGATGCTTATTTCCACCGAACCATTTTACTAATTAATCCCAGTTTATGGCCCATTTTCCCGTAATCCTCTTCAATTATTTATGAGGTTACTTAACACATACTCATTATTCAGTACCTGTAATAATTCAATAAATGTTAGACAATTTTAAACGAAAAATGTATGTGGCGGGATTCTCACAGCCCGACGCCAGGCCAGAGAATCCCCGCGAACGGGCCACGCCGCCCCAACGCCGGCGTGATTTTCCGCAGTGCAAGTTTTCCTTCTCATCAGGGACTCCCCCTCGTACACGGAGGCGATAATGCTGCTGAAGGGACAATATGTAAAGTCTGTAAACGAGGTTTATGCGAGGCACTTTCTTGCCACGAGGAGACAACGCCCTGTGGAATCACTAGCCGAATTCCTGCTGCCTTGCGGGTACTCGGCCGGAACTGTGCTTGCCAGGCGGTATCGGCTACCACACGGAGCTGCTGATCAGGGACGGCTATGTCCCAGATGTGAAATCGAATTACATCCGCCAGCGATTGCTAGATTGTACACTCGGCCTCCCAGAGACAGTGCAGCTCTCAAACTCGCTGGATGTCGCCTTCCAGAACATGGAGGCCTACACCTCCGACCACACGGCACCCCCGTGGACCCCGTGGACGCCGCCATCATCCGACTCGAGTGCGGCCCAATCATCTGCTGCACAGCAGCCTGCCAACGCCGGAAGCCCGAAGTGCTATTTTTGCGGCCAGGGTAAGCATCCCAGACAACGCTGCCCTGCACGGAACGCGGCTTGCAACGGGTGTGGGAGGAATGGCCACTTTGCGAAAGCCTTCCAGGTCCGAGCTCGCCCTAAAACACCTGGGCTAAGCAGCGCTGCCAGCTGCCCATCGGAGCTGCCCCCAGCTGCCGCGCCACCCGCCGTGTGCGACCCGTGGGCGCTGCCATCTTCGCGCCATTTTCGATTTCGCCCGCCACGCGGGACCCATGGAGGCCGACTTCTTTGCCGCTATCTTGTACTCCACCCGCCATGCGTGAACTAGGGGGCCGCCATCTTTGACGCCATCTCCGATGCCACCCACTATGCGCGACTCATGGGGGCCACCATCTTGGGACTACTCCGCAGCCTCCCAGGTGCCCTGCTCACCCGGTAGTACACTGGCGGCCTCTACCTCCGACACGCCTACCCATCACCTTCGGAAGCTCGCCACCATCACGCTCGACCAGTCCCGGCCTCATCACCTCACAAAATGTACAATGACCGTCCGGATCAACGGGCACGAGACGGTCTGCCTTTCCGACTCCCGGAGCACATACAGCTTCATACACCCAGATACGGTAAGGCACTGCTCCCTCCCAATTTTACCCACTAACACAAAATCTCCCTGGCTTCTGGATCACATTCAGTAGAAATCCGGGGTACTGTGTCGCGACCTTTACTGTACAAGGCGTACAGTTCACTCACTTTAAACTCTACGCCGTTCCCCATCTCTGCTCTGCACTATTTCTGGGGCTCGCCTTCCAGTGCCACCTCCAACGCCTTACTTTAAAGTTCGATAGACCCGTGCCCCCCCCTCACCGTCTGTAGCCTCGCGACCCTTAAGGTCGCCCACCCTCGCTCTTTGCTAACCTCACCCCGGACTGTAAGCCCATCACTACTAGGAGCTGACGATACAGTGCCCGGGACGGGGCCTTTATCGGATCAGAGGTCCAGCGACTCCTACGAGAGAAGATCATTGAGGCTAGTACCAGCCCCTGCAAAGCCCAAGTGGTGGTCGTCAAGACTGGGGAGAAGCACCAGATGGTCAGCGACTACAGTCAGACCATCAATCAGTACACACAGCTCGATGCGTACCCTCTCGCATATCTGGCATGGTCAACCAGATTGTGCAGTATCGAGTCGTCTCCACAGTTGACTTGATGTCAACATAGAACCAGCTCCCCATCCGCCCGGATGACTGCCTTTGAGACCGAGGCCGATGACCGCCTCTACCACTTCCTCAGGGTTCCCTTTGGCGTCACCAATGGGGTCTCGGTTATCCAATGAGAAATGGACCGAATGGTTGACCAGTGCGGGCTGCGGGCCACGTTCCCGTAATTAGATAATGT
Source organism: Scyliorhinus torazame (assembly GCF_047496885.1). Taxonomy (NCBI): domain Eukaryota; kingdom Metazoa; phylum Chordata; class Chondrichthyes; order Carcharhiniformes; family Scyliorhinidae; genus Scyliorhinus; species Scyliorhinus torazame. The sequence goes on from NC_092726.1 coordinate 66,634,595, forward strand.
CACCATCTGCAGCCATGACCAGCAGGACCATGACGAAAACCTTCGGCACTTCCTCCACACCGCTAAACTCCTGAAACTCACCTATAATAATGAAAATGCGTTTTCCGCACAACCCGCCTAGCCATCCTTGGCTAAGTTGTGGAAAACGGATTCCTAGGGCCCGACCCCGACCGCATGCACCCGCTCCTGGAACTCCCCCTCCCCCACGGCCACATGACTTGAAGACATGCCTGGGGTTCTTCTCTTACTATGATCAGTGTATCCCCAATTATGCGGACAAGGCCCGTCCACATATTAAATGCACCATTATTCCCGTGACGGCTGAGGCCCGCCTGGTCTTCAACCGCATCAAGGCAGATATTGCCAAAGCCGCAATGCATGCTGTGGATGAGTCCATTCCGTTCCAGGTGGAGAGCGATGCGTCTGAATTTGCTCTGGCCGCTACCCTCAACCAGGCGGGCAGGCCCGTGGCTTTCTTCTCCCGTACCCTCCATGCCTCCGAAATTCGACACTCCTCCATCAAAAAGGAAGCCCAAGCCATTGTGGAAGCTGTGCGATATTGGAGGCATTACCTGGCCGGCAGGCGATTCACTCTTCTCACTGACCAATGGTCGGTTGCCTTCAGGTTTAACAATACACAGCAGGGCAAAATCAAGGACGACAAGATTCTGTGGCGGAGGATCGAGCTCTCCACCTACAACTACGATATCTTGTATCGACCCGGGAAGATCAATGTGCCCCCAGATGCCCTATCCCACGGTACATGTGCCAGCGCACAAGTAGACCGACTTCGGGCCCTCCACAATGACCTCTATCACACGGGGTTCACCCGTGTTTTTTACTTTATCAAGGCATGCAACCTGCCTTTCTCCATCGAGGAGATCAGGACCGTGACCAGGGGCTGCCAGGTCTGCGCGGAGTGCAAACCACACTTCTATCGGCCAGGCAGGGCGCACCGGGTAAAGGCCTCTCGCCACTTTTTAAAGGCCTCAGTATCGACTTCAAAGGGCCCCTCCACTGGCCGTAACATGTACTTCCTCAACGTCGTTGATGAGTACTCAGGTTTCCCTTTCGCCATAACGTGCCCTGACATGACCGCTGCCACCATCATCAAGGCCCTGCATAGTATTTTCCTCGTGTTTGGGTTCCCCACCTCCATCCATAGCGATCCGGGTTCCTCCTTCGCGAGCGGCGAGTTGCGTCAGTTCCTGCTTAGCCAGGGCATCGCCTCTAGCAGGGCGACCAGCTACAACCCCCGGGGCAACAGGCAGGTGGAGAGGGAGAACGCGACGGTCTGAGAGGCCGTCCTCCTGGCCCTATGGTCTAGAAGTCTCCTCGTCTCCCGCTGGCAGGAGGTCCTCCCCGATGCGCTCCACTCCATCTGGTCGCTCCTGTGCACTGCCACCAACGAGACCCATCACAAACATATGTTTGCCTTCCCCACGAAGTCCACCTCCAGGGTCGCGCTCCCGTCCTGGCTGACAGTCCAAGGGCCCGTCCTTCTCCGGAAGCATGCAAGGAGCCATAACTCAGATCCCCTCGTCGAGAAGGTCCTGCTCCTCCAGGCCAACCCACAATATGCCTACGTGGCACATCATGACGGGCGGCAGGACACAGTTTCCCTCCGGGATTTGGCACCTGCAGGTTCCCCAGCGACCACCCCCACCACCCCCGACCCTACACCGTATACCCCCATCTCTACCCACCTACCTCAAGGACTGGCACCCGCAGGCCCACCGGCGAGCATCACCACCACCCCCGCCCATACAACCCCCCCCCCCTCCATCGACTCAACTACTGGGTGAGGAAGAGGACAACACGCTCCCGGTGTACGTCTCGACACCGGTGCCCACACCACAGCCGGGACTGAGGCGATCACGGCAGAAGGTCAAGGCCCCCGACAGAATTAATCTAAAAGTCCATTTCACCCCCGCTGGACTCTTCTTTTTAACAGGGGGTGAATGTGGTAAACAACTGTAGTGTATAATATGTGTATTGTGGTAAACGTCTACTTTATTACATATAATGTGGTAAACCACTGCCCGATGGCTCCGCCTCACCTCGCGCTCGGTATAAAGGTGGCTGGCTCCGCCTCCCCTCTGGCTCGGTATATAGGTGACTGGCTCCGCCTCCCCTCTGGCTCGGTATCAGTGTGGCTGGTCTCCGCCTCTGACCCAGTTCGGCATCAGAGGCCAGGAGGCTTTCTGTATAGTCTATTAAAGCGTCAGTTACGTCCACTACTCGTCTTGTGTTCATTGATGGCGCATCATGGGGGAGGGGGCTCGGACCCCAGGGGGAACCAGGGGGGACCTCCGATGTTGCCTGGCCCGCGATCGGGACCCACCGATTGGCGGGTGGGCCTCTGTGGCTGGGGGCCTCCTTTCCTGCGCGCCGGCCCCTGTCCCTGTGCCAAGTTGCATCGCAGCCGGCGCATTGAAGGAGGCCTCTGCGCGTGGGCTATTTGGCTCTGGAGCCACTGTGCATGTCCTCGTTGGTGCCGATGAAACTGCGCATGCGCGTATCCTGTGGTGCCCAGTTCGAAAATGAAATGAAATGAAATGAAAATCGTTTATTGTCACGAGTAGGCTTCAATGAAGTTACTGTGAAAAGCCCCTAGTCGCCACATTCCGGCGCCTGTTCGGGGAGACTGGTACGGAAATCGAACCTTTCTCCTGGCCTTTCCTTGGTCTGCTTTCAAAAGCAGCGATTTAGCCCAGTGTGCTAAACCAGCCCCAGTTCGCGCCGGGATCTGCAGCTGGAGCGGCGCGAACCGCTCCAACACCTTGTTGGGGCCAGAATTAGACGTGGGAGCGACCCCTTCACGTAAAATGCGATGGCGTTTACGATGGGTGGACACGGCCGTGGGATTAGAGACTCCAGCCCCCTGTATTGATTGTCCTGAGAACATGCTTACACTTCAAACATGTTTTTGTCGATCTGCAACAATGGTCTTTATATTTGAAGTCAAGGTGTTATTCTAATAACAGAAAGAAACAGCGAATGAGGCAGTTCAGAGGAGCAGTTCAAACTGACATGCTGCAGTCTATGTGGGCTGATTTAGAATATGGTTCGAGATGCCAGAAGCCGGACGGGTAGTAGAGATGGAATTGAAACATTGCCGCAGAGAAGAGAATCATCAGTTGCATTGTGCTGCAGGATGAACACGTGATGGAGGTGAAATGGGGGAGGGTGCTGAACTCCCACGTGGTTTACGCTGTAGACCCTCATTGTAATAGCTTCTGGGGGACGGCAACAATATGTTGAAGTGGAACGGCGGTGGTCAATATCGAATAGTAATTGCTGGAGAGATACGTCATTGGGAGTAGGCCAAGCTGCGGGTTCCTTGGAGAGCGTGAAAATGGTCCGGTGAAGGGAAGAAAATGAGATGGATGTTGCATGATGAGTGGAGGAATGATAGTGGAGGTGTGGAGGTGGTTATTGAGTAGGCAGAAGAGGTGAAAAAGTGGATAATGAAGGCAATGAAACGGCGTGGCTTAAATTGCGTATATTCGTTTTTCAAAGGTTTGGTAGCCGTAAGGGAACGGATTAAGGCATTGTTGTGTGGAGAATGTGCAAGTGTGGGTGTGGACAGGGGAGTGATATTAGGAGCGGTGGAGTGGAAAGCTTTGGTCAAGTATTTTGTGGACAGGATGGCTGATTATTTGGAGGGGCTAATAGATTACTTGAAGATATGAGACAGAGGGTGTGGATAGGTATGGAGGGTAACCGACGATAATGGTGTGCAGTGTGAAGATATGTAGGGGGGAAGGGGTGTGACAACAGAAGGTCAAGACGCCGAGGAGTTTTGTACAGGACCGTGCTAGGACTGATTGGATAGATTGCGCTGGGGAGTCTCTGGACGACAGTGGACTATGGAGTTGGGAATAGACGGAACAGAAGGATTAAAGCAGTTCTGGCTGCATTCCCTCGAGAGCAAAAACATCCTTCCTCAGAGAAGGAGACCAAACTGCACACAATACTCCAAGTGTGGCCTCACCAAGGCCCTGTACAATTGCAGCAACACATCCCTGCTTCTGTATTCGAAACCTCTCGCAATGAAGACCAACATACCTTTAGCCATCTTTTTTTTAAATTTAGAGGACCCAATTCATTTTTCCAGCTAAGGGGCAATTGGGTGTGTTCAATCCACCTACATTGCACATCTTTGGGTTGTGGGGGCGCAATCCACGCAAACACGGGGAGTCTGTGCAAACTCCACGCGGACAGTGACCCAGAGCCAGGATCGAACCTGGGACCTCGGCGCCGTGAGGCAGCAGTGCTACCACTGCACCACCGTGCTGCCCACCATTAGCCTTCTTTAACGCCTGCTGCACCTGCATGCTTGCCTTCAGCGACAGGTGCGCAGGAACACCCAGGTCCCACTGCACACTCCCCTCTCCCAACCATTCAGGTAGTAATCTGCCTTACTGTTTTTGTTCCAAAATGAATAACCTCACACTTATCCAAATTATACTGCATCAGCCATTAGTTTGCCCTGATGTGGAGATGCCGGCGTTGGACAGGGGTGAGCACAGTACGAAGTCTTACAACACCAGGTTAAAGTCCAACAGGTTTATTTCGATGTCACTAGCTTTCGGAGCGCTGCTCCTTCCTCAGGTGAATGAAGAGGTATCCTCTTCATTCACATGAGGAAGGAGCAGCGCTCCGAAAGCTAGTGACATCGAAATAAACCTGTTGGACTTTAACCTGGTGTTGTAAGACTTCGTACTGTAATCAGTTTGCCCACTCGCCCAACCTCCAGAACTTGCTGTAGGATCCCTGCATCCTCGTCACAATTCACCTAATTTGTATCCTCTGCAAACTTTGAGATGTTACATTTTGTTCCCTCATCCAAATCATTAATATATATTGTGAATAGCTGGGGTCCCAGCGCCGATCCCTGTGGTACCCCACTGGTTACTGTCTGCCAACTTGAAAAGGACCCATCAATCCCTACTATTTGTTTCATCTCTGCCAATCAGTTTTCTATCTACTTCAATACATTTCCTCCAATCCCATGCGCTTTACTTTTGCACAATAATCTCTTATGCGGGACATTGTGAAACGCCTTGTGAAAGTCCAAATATATCACATCGACTGGCTCCCCCTTGTCAACTGTTCTGGTTACCTCTTCAACAATTATAACAGATTTATTAAGCATGACTTTCCCTTCATAACTCCACGCTGACTCTCACTGATCCTGCCACTGTTTTCTAAATATTCCGCTATTAAGTCCTTGATAATGGATTCAAGCATTTTCTCCACTACAGATGTTAGTCTGACTGATCTATAATTCCCTGCTTTCTCTCTACCTCCCTTTTTGAATGTCGGAGAGACGTGAACTACCCTCCAATCTGCAGGACAGTTCCAGAGTTTATAGAATCCCGGAACATGACCACCAATACATCCACTGTTTCCAGAGCCACCTCTTTAAGCACTCCGGGATGCAGATTCTCAGGCCCTGGGGATTTATCCGCATTCAATTCCATCAGTTTTCCAGCACCATTTATCTACTAATGTTTATCTCCCTCAGTTCTTCCTCTTACTAAACCTTTCATTCTCCAACATTTCGGGGAAATGATTTGTGTCCTCATTTGTGAATATAGAACCAAATTATGTATTCAATTGCTGAGCCATTTCTTTTTCCCTTATTATGCATTCCCCTGTTTCTGTCTGCAGTGGGCCTACGTTTCATTTTACCAATCTCTTTCTCGTCACATATCTGTCGAAACCTTAAGAGCCTGTCTTTATATTCTCTTCTAGCTTCCTTTCCTATTGTACTTTCCCTTCTTAATCAATCCCTTCGTCCTTCTTTGCTGAATTCTAAACTTCTCCCCATCTTCAGCCCTATTATTTTTCTTGGCCGATCTGTATGCTTCTTCCTTGTATCGTATGCTATTTCTAATTTCCTTTGTAAGGCATGGATTGGCCCTCTTACCCCCTTTCCTTTTGTGCCAGACAGGAATGAACAGTTGCTGTCGTTCCTCCAGGCGTTTCTTGAATGTTTGCCATTGTCTATCCACTGTCATCCTTTAACGTAACTCTCCCCAATCCACCAAGGCCGCCTCACGGCTCATATCCTCATAGTTCCCTTTATTATGATTCAGCACAGTAGTCTCCGAATCAACTATATATGACACGCACTACTGTTTTTTGTCCCTTGGTATGTCTCAGCTCATACAGATTCCACATTGCCAGAGCTATATCCTTTCTCATTATGATGTTAGTTTCCTCTTAAACCAGCAGTGCCACACCAGGTTATTTTCTTTTCTACCTGTTCTTCCGAAATACTGAGAACCACGTGAGCTAGGAAGGACCTAAAGAGAGAGCTAAGAAGAGCCAGGAGGGGACATGAGAATTCTTTGGCGGTAGGATCAAGGATAACCCTAAAGCTTTCTATAGATATGTCAGGAATAAAAGAATGACTAGGGTAAGAATAGGGCCAGTCAAGGACAGTAGTGGGATGTTGTGCTTGGAGTCCGAGGAGATAGGAGAGGTGCTAAATGAATATTTTTCGTCAGTATTCACACAGGAAAAAGACAATGTTGTCGAGGAGAATACTGAGATTCAGGCTACTAGACTAGAAGGGCTTGAGGTTCATAAGGAGGCGGTGTTAGCAATTCTGGAAAGATTGGAAATAGATAAGTCACCTGGCCGGATGGGAATTATCCCAGGATTCTCTGGGAAGCAAGGGAGGAGATTGCTGAGCCTTTGGCCTTGATCTTTGAGTCACCTTTGTCTACAGGAATAGTGCCAGAACACTGGAGGATAGCAAATGTTGTCCCCTTGTTCAAGAAGGGGGAGTAGAGATAACCCTGGTAAGTATAGACCAGTGAGCCTTACTTCTGTTGTGGGAAAAACCTTGGAAAGGTTTCTAAGGAATAGGATGTAAATCATCTGGAAGGAATAATTTGATTAGAGATAGTCAACACAGTTTTGTGAAGGGTAGGTCGTGCCTCACAAATCTTATAGAGTTCTTTGAGAAGGTGACCAAACAGGTGGATGAGGGTAAAGCAGTTGATGTGGTGTATATGGATTTCAGTAAAGCATTTGATAAGGTTCCCCATGGTAGGCTACTGCAGAAAATACGGAGGCATGGGATTCAGGGTGATTTAGCAGTTTGGATCAGAAATTGGCTAGCTGGAAGAAGTCAAAGCGTGGTGGTTGATGGGAAACGTTCAAACTGGAGTCCAGTTACTAGTGGTGTACCACAAGGATCTGTTTTGGGACCAGTACTGTTTGTCGTTTTTATGAATGACCTGGAGGAGGGCTTAGAAGGATGGGTGAGTAAATTTGCAGATGGCACTAATGTCGGTGGTGTTGTGGACAGTGCGGAAGGATGTTACAAGTTACAGAGGGACATAGATAAGATGCAGCGCTGGGCTGAGAGGTGGCAAATGGAGTTTAATGCAGAAAAGTGTGAGGTGATTAATTTTGGAAGGAATAACAGGAAGACAGAGTACTGGGCTAATGGTATGATTCTTGACACGGAGGATGAGCAGAGAGATTTCGGTGTCCATGCACATAGATCCCTGAAAGTTGCCACCCAGGTTGAGAGAGATGTTAAGAAGGCGTACGGTGTGTTAGCTGTTATTGGTAGAGGTATTGAGTTTTGGAGCTATGAGGTCATGTTGCAACTATACAACGCTCTGATGCGGTCGCATTTGGAGTATTGCGTGCAATTCTGGTCGCCGCATAATAGGAAGGATGTGGAAGCATTGGAAAGGGTGCAGAGGAGATTTACCAGAATGTTGCCTGGTATGGAGGGAAGATCTTATGAGGAAAGGCTGAGGGACTTGAGGCTGTTTTCGTTAGAGAGAAGAAGGTTAAGAGGTGACTTCATTGAGGCATTCAAGATGATCAGAGGATTGGATAGGGTGGACAGTGAGAGCCTTTTTCCTCGGATGGTGATGTCTAGCACGAGGGGACATACCTTTCAATTGAGGGAGATGGATATAAGACAGTTGTCAGAGGTGGGTTCTTTACTCAGAGAGTAGTAAGGGCGTGGAGTGCCCTGCCTGCAATAATAGTGGACTCTCCAACACTAAGGACATTCAAATGGTCATTGGATAGACATATGGACGATAAAGGAATAGTGTAGATGGGCTTTAGAGTGGTTTCACAGGTCAGCGCAACATCGAGGGCCGAAGCGCCTGTACTGCGCTGTAATGTTCTATGTTCTATGTTCTAACCCTGGGGAATTCAGTTCCCATCCATGTTCACCCTGCAGCCATGTCTCCATAGTCCCAATTATATCATGCGCATTTATATCGATCTGCACGATTGTTCATCCACTTTATTGCAAATGTTCCGTGCATTAAGGCACAGAACTTCAAAGTTGGTCTTTTTCACAATGTTTGTCTTGCTCCCAATATTTTTCTCCACTGCCCTGTTTGAAATTTGGCCTTGGTTTCTCCACCTATCTCTTTTCTCATTTACTTTTCTACCTTTTACTTTTGACCTTGCTCCTTCGTTCTCTGTCTCCTTTCTTAGGTCCCCATCCCCCTGACATATTAGTTTAAACCATCCCCAACCGGTCTAGGAAATACCGCCCCCGCCCCCTCCCCCCCCACACTCACCAGACATCAATTTCAGACCTGCCCAGGATTAACCGGTCCGATTTTCCAGGTCCCACCTCGACCAGAACCGGTCCCTATTCGCCAGGAACGTGGAATCCTCCTCCTGACACCATCTCTTCAGCCACGAATTCGCCCTATATATCCTGTCATTTCTACTCTGACTAGCACGTGGCACCGGGAGATATCCTGAGATCACTACCTTTGAGGTCCAATCTATTTGTGGAATGATCCAGAGCCACAGGGAGATGCTGGGTCAGTGGGATCTGTCTGTGGAATAATCCAGAACAATAGGGAGAATCTGGGGCAGTGGGATCTGTTTGTGGAATGATCCAGAACAATAGGGAGAATCTGGGGCAGTGGGATCTGTTTCTGTAATGATACAGGACAATAGGGAGAGGCTGGCGCAGTGGGATCCGTTTGTGGAAGGATTAGGGAGAAGCCATAGGCAGTGGGATCTGTTTGTGGAATGATCCAGAACAATAGGGAGAATCTGGGGCAGTGGGATCTGTTTCTGGAATGATCCAGCACAATAGAGAGAGGCTGGGGCAGTGGGATCTGTTTGTGGAATGATCCAGGACAATAGGGAGAGTCTGGGGCAGTGGGATCTATTTGTGGAATGATCCACGACAAAAGAGAGAGGCTGGGGCAGTGGGATCTTTTTGTGGAATGTTCCAGGACAATAGAGAGAGGCTGGGGCAGTGGGATCTGTTTGTGGAATGATCCAGGACTATAGAGAGAGGTTGGGGCAGTGGGATCTGTTTGTGGAATGATCCACGACAATAGATAGAGGCTGGGGCAGTGGGATCTGTTTGTGGAATGTTCCAGGACAATGGAGAGAGGCTGGGGCAGTGGGATCTGTTTGTGGAATGATCCAGGACAATAGAGAGAGGCTGGGGAGTGGGATCTGTTTGTGGAATGATCCAGGGCAATAGGGAGAGTCTGGGGCAGTGGGATCTGTTTGTGGAATGATCCAGGACAATAGAGAGTGGCTGGGGCAGTGGGATCTGTTTGTGGAATTATCCAGTACAATAGAGAGAGGCTGGGACCGTGGGATCTGTTTGTGGAATGATCCAGGACAATAGAGAGAGGCTGGGGCAGTGGGATCTGTTTGTAGAATGATCCAGGACTATAGGGAGAGGCTGGGGCAGTGGGATCTGTTTGTGGAATGATCCAGGATAATAGGGAGAGTCTGGGACAGTGGGATCTGTTTGTGGATTGATACAGGGAAACAGGGAGAGGCTGGGGCAGTGGGAACTGTTTGTGGAATGATCCAGCTCAATAGGGAGAGGCTGGGGCAGTGGGACCTGTTTGTGGAATGATCCAGGACAATAGGGAGAGTCTGGGGCAGTGTGATCTGTTTGTGGAATGATCCAGGACAATAGGGAGAGGCTGGGGCAGTGAGATCTGTTTGTGGAAAGATCCAGGACAATAGAGAGAGGCTGGGGCAGTGGGATCTGTTTGTGGAATGGTCCAGAACAATAGGAAGAATCCGGGGCAGTGGGATCTGTTTGTGGAATTATCCAGGACAATAGGGAGAGTCTGCGGCAGTGGGAGCTGTTTGTGGAATGATCCAGAACAATAGGGAGAATCCGGGGCAGTGGGATCTGTTTGTGGAATGATCCAGGACAATAGGGAGAGTCTGGGGCAGTGGGGTCTGTTTGTGGAATGATCCAGGACAATAGGGAGAGTCTGGGGCAGTGGGATCTGTTTGTGGAATGATCCAGGACAATAGGGAGAGGCTGAGGCAGTGGGATCTGTTTGTGGAATTATCGAGGACAATAGGGAGAGGTTGGGGCAGTGGGATCTGTTGTGGAATGATCCAGGACAATAGGGAGAGGCTGGGTCAGTGGGAACTGTTTGTGGAATGATCCAGGACAATAGGGAGAGTCTGCGGCAGTGGGAGCTGTTTGTGGAATGATCCAGAACAATAGGGAGAATCCGGGGCAGTGGGATCTGTTTGTGGAATTATCCAGGACAATAGGGAGAATCCGGAGCAGTGAGATCTGTTTGTGGAATTATCCAGGACAATAGGGAGAGTCTGGGGCAGTGGGATCTGTTTGTGGAATGATCCGGTACAATAGGGAGAGGCTGGGGCAGTGGGAACTGTTTCTGGAATGATCCAGACCAATAGGGAGAGGCTGAGGCAGTGGGATCTGTTTGTGGAATGATCCAGGACAATAGGGAGATGCTGGGGCAGTGGGATCTGTTTGTGGAATGATCCAGGACAATAGGGAAAGTCTGGGGCAGTGGGGTCTGTTTGTGGAATGATCCAGGACAATAGGGAGAGTCTGGGGCAGTGGGATCTGTTTGTGGAATGATCCAGGACAATAGAGAGAGGCTGAGGCAGTGGGATCTGTTTGTGGAATTATCGAGGACAATAGGGAGAGGCTGGGGCAGTGGGATCTGTTGTGGAATGATCCAGGACAATAGGGAGAGGCTGGGTCAGTGGGAACTGTTTGTGGAATGATCCAGGACAATAGGGAGAGTCTGCGGCAGTGGGATCTGTTTGTGGAATGATCCAGGACACTAGAGAGAGGCTGGGGCAGTGGGAACTGTTTCTGGAATGATCCAGAACAATAGGGAGAGGCTGGGGCAGTGGGATCTGTTTGTGGAATGAGCCAGGACAATAGGGAGAGGCTGGGGCAGTGGGAACTGTTTCTGGAATGATCCAGAACAATAGGGAGAGGCTGGGGCAGTGGGATCTGTTTGTGGAATGAGCCAGGACCATCGGGAGAGGCTGGGGCAGTGGGATCTGTTTGTGGAATTATCCAGGACAATAGGGAGAGTCTGGGGCAGTGGGATCTGTTTGTGGAATGATCCAGTACAATAGGGAGAGGCTGGGGCAGTGGGAACTGTTTCTGGAATGATCCAGACCAATAGGGAGAGGCTGAGGCAGTGGGATCTGTTTGTGGAATGATCCAGGACAATAGGGAGATGCTGGGGCAGTGGGATCTGTTTGTGGAATGATCCAGGACAATAGGGAGAGTCTGGGGCAGTGGGGTCTGTTTGTGGAATGGTCCAGGAAAATAGGGAGAGTCTGGGGCAGTGGGATCTGTTTGTGGAATATTGCAGGACAATAGGGAGAGGCTGAGGCAGTGGGATCTGTTTGTGGAATTATCGAGGACAATAGCGAGAGGCTGGGGCAGTGGGATCTGTTGTGGAATGATCCAGGACAATAGGGAGAGGCTGGGTCAGTGGGAACTGTTTGTGGAATGATCCAGGACAATAGGGAGAGTCTGCGGCAGTGGGATATGTTTGTGGAATGATCCAGGACAATAGAGAGAGGCTGGGGCAGTGGGAACTGTTTCTGGAATGATCCAGAACAATAGGGAGAGGCTGGGGCAGTGGGATCTGTTTGTGGAATGAGCCAGGACCATCGGGAGAGGCTGGGGCAGTGGGATCTGTTTGTGGAATTATCCAGGACAATAGAGAGAGGCTGGGGCTGTGGGATCTGTTTGTGGAATGTTCCAGGACAATGGAGAGAGGCTGGGGCAGTGGGATCTGTTTGTGGAATGATCCAGGACAATAGAGAGAGGCTGGGGAGTGGGATCTGTTTGTGGAATGATCCAGGACAAAAGGGAGAGTCTGGGGCAGTGGGATCTGTTTGTGGAATGATCCACGACAATAGAGAGAGGCTGGGGCAGTGGAATCGGTTTGTGGAATGTTCCAGGACAATAGAGAGAGGCTGGGGCAGTGGGATCTGTTTGTGGAATGATCCAGGACAATAGAGAGAGGCTGGGGCAGTGGGATCTGTTTGTGGAATTATCCAGTACAATAGAGAGAGGCTGGGACAGTGGGATCTGTTTGTGGAATGATCCAGGACAATAGAGAGAGGCTGGGGCAGTGGGATCTGTTTGTGGAATGATCCAGGACAATAGGGAGAGGCTGGGGCAGTGGGATCTGTTTGTGGAATGATCCAGGATAATAGGGAGAGTCTGGGACAGTGGGATCTGTCTGTGGATTGATACAGGGAAACAGGGAGAGGCTGGGGCAGTGGGAACTGTTTGTGGAATGATCCAGGACAATAGGGAGAGGCTGGGGCAGTGGGATCTGTTTGTGGAATGATCCAGGACAATAGGGAGAGGCTGGGGCAGTGAGATCTGTTTGTGGAATGATCCAGGACAATAGATAGAGGCTGGGGCAGTGGAATCTGTTTGTGGAATGATCCAGAACAATAGGGAGAATCCGGGGCAGTGGGATCTGTTTGTGGAATTATCCAGGACAATAGGGAGAATCCGGAGCAGTGAGATCTGTTTGTGGAATTATCCAGGACAATGGGGAGAGTCTGGGGCAGTGGGATCTGTTTGTGGAATGATCCAGTACAATAGGGAGAGGCTGGGGCAGTGGGAACTGTTTCTGGAATGATCCAGACCAATAGGGAGAGGCTGAGGCAGTGGGATCTGTTTGTGGAATGATCCAGGACAATAGGGAGATGCTGGGGCAGTGTGATCTGTTTGTGGAATGATCCAGGACAATAGGGAGAGTCTGGGGCAGTGGGGTCTGTTTGTGGAATGGTCCAGCAAAATAGGGAGAGTCTGGGGCAGTGGGATCTGTTTGTGGAATATTGCAGGACAATAGGGAGAGGCTGAGGCAGTGGGATCTGTTTGTGGAATTATCGAGGACAATAGCGAGAGGCTGGGGCAGTGGGATCTGTTGTGGAATGATCCAGGACAATAGGGAGAGGCTGGGTCAGTGGGAACTGTTTGTGGAATGATCCAGGACAATAGGGAGAGTCTGCGGCAGTGGGATATGTTTGTGGAATGATCCAGGACAATAGAGAGAGGCTGGGGCAGTGGGAACTGTTTCTGGAATGATCCAGAACAATAGGGAGAGGCTGGGGCAGTGGGATCTGTTTGTGGAATGAGCCAGGACCATCGGGAGAGGCTGGGGCAGTGGGATCTGTTTGTGGAATTATCCAGGACAATAGAGAGAGGCTGGGGCTGTGGGATCTGTTTGTGGAATGTTCCAGGACAATGGAGAGAGGCTGGGGCAGTGGGATCTGTTTGTGGAATGATCCAGGACAATAGAGAGAGGCTGGGGAGTGGGATCTGTTTGTGGAATGATCCAGGACAATAGGGAGAGTCTGGGGCAGTGGGATCTGTTTGTGGAATGATCCACGACAATAGAGAGAGGCTGGGGCAGTGGAATCGGTTTGTGGAATGTTCCAGGACAATAGAGAGAGGCTGGGGCAGTGGGATCTGTTTGTGGAATGATCCAGGACAATAGAGAGAGGCTGGGGCAGTGGGATCTGTTTGTGGAATTATCCAGTACAATAGAGAGAGGCTGGGACAGTGGGATCTGTTTGTGGAATGATCCAGGACAATAGAGAGAGACTGGGGCAGTGGGATCTGTTTGTGGAATGATCCAGGACAATAGGGAGAGGCTGGGGCAGTGGGATCTGTTTGTGGAATGATCCAGGATAATAGGGAGAGTCTGGGACAGTGGGATCTGTCTGTGGTTTGATACAGGGAAACAGGGAGAGGCTGGGGCAGTGGGAACTGTTTGTGGAATGATCCAGGACAATAGGGAGAGGCTGGGGCAGTGGGATCTGTCTGTGGATTGATACAGGGAAACAGGGAGAGGCTGGGGCAGTGGGAACTGTTTGTGGAATGATCCAGGACAATAGGGAGAGGCTGGGGCAGTGGGACCTGTTTGTGGAATGATCCAGGACAATAGGGAGAGTCTGGGGCAGTGAGATCTGTTTGTGGAATGATCCAGGACAATAGGGAGAGGCTGGGGTAGTGAGATCTGTTTGTGGAAAGATCCAGGACAATAGAGAGAGGCTGGGGCAGTGGGATCTGTTTGTGGAATGGTCCAGAACAATAGGAAGAATCCGGGGCAGTGGGATCTGTTTGTGGAATTATCCAGGACAATAGGGAGAGTCTGCGGCAGTGGGAGCTGTTTGTGGAATGATCCAGAACAATAGGGAGAATCCGGGGCAGTGGGATCTGTTTGTGGAATGATCCAGGACAATAGGGAGAGTCTGGGGCAGTGGGGTCTGTTTGTGGAATGATCCAGGACAATAGGGAGAGTCTGGGGCAGTGGGATCTGTTTGTGGAATGATCCAGGACAATAGGGAGAGGCTGAGGCAGTGGGATCTGTTTGTGGAATTATCGAGGACAATAGGGAGAGGTTGGGGCAGTGGGATCTGTTGTGGAATGATCCAGGACAATAGGGAGAGGCTGGGTCAGTGGGAACTGTTTGTGGAATGATCCAGGACAATAGGGAGAGTCTGCGGCAGTGGGAGCTGTTTGTGGAATGATCCAGAACAATAGGGAGAATCCGGGGCAGTGGGATCTGTTTGTGGAATTATCCAGGACAATAGGGAGAATCCGGAGCAGTGAGATCTGTTTGTGGAATTATCCAGGACAATAGGGAGAGTCTGGGGCAGTGGGATCTGTTTGTGGAATGATCCGGTACAATAGGGAGAGGCTGGGGCAGTGGGAACTGTTTCTGGAATGATCCAGACCAATAGGGAGAGGCTGAGGCAGTGGGATCTGTTTGTGGAATGATCCAGGACAATAGGGAGATGCTGGGGCAGTGGGATCTGTTTGTGGAATGATCCAGGACAATAGGGAAAGTCTGGGGCAGTGGGGTCTGTTTGTGGAATGATCCAGGACAATAGGGAGAGTCTGGGGCAGTGGGATCTGTTTGTGGAATGATCCAGGACAATAGAGAGAGGCTGAGGCAGTGGGATCTGTTTGTGGAATTATCGAGGACAATAGGGAGAGGCTGGGGCAGTGGGATCTGTTGTGGAATGATCCAGGACAATAGGGAGAGGCTGGGTCAGTGGGAACTGTTTGTGGAATGATCCAGGACAATAGGGAGAGTCTGCGGCAGTGGGATCTGTTTGTGGAATGATCCAGGACAATAGAGAGAGGCTGGGGCAGTGGGAACTGTTTCTGGAATGATCCAGAACAATAGGGAGAGGCTGGGGCAGTGGGATCTGTTTGTGGAATGAGCCAGGACAATAGGGAGAGGCTGGGGCAGTGGGAACTGTTTCTGGAATGATCCAGAACAATAGGGAGAGGCTGGGGCAGTGGGATCTGTTTGTGGAATGAGCCAGGACCATCGGGAGAGGCTGGGGCAGTGGGATCTGTTTGTGGAATTATCCAGGACAATAGGGAGAGTCTGGGGCAGTGGGATCTGTTTGTGGAATGATCCAGTACAATAGGGAGAGGCTGGGGCAGTGGGAACTGTTTCTGGAATGATCCAGACCAATAGGGAGAGGCTGAGGCAGTGGGATCTGTTTGTGGAATGATCCAGGACAATAGGGAGATGCTGGGGCAGTGGGATCTGTTTGTGGAATGATCCAGGACAATAGGGAGAGTCTGGGGCAGTGGGGTCTGTTTGTGGAATGGTCCAGGAAAATAGGGAGAGTCTGGGGCAGTGGGATCTGTTTGTGGAATATTGCAGGACAATAGGGAGAGGCTGAGGCAGTGGGATCTGTTTGTGGAATTATCGAGGACAATAGCGAGAGGCTGGGGCAGTGGGATCTGTTGTGGAATGATCCAGGACAATAGGGAGAGGCTGGGTCAGTGGGAACTGTTTGTGGAATGATCCAGGACAATAGGGAGAGTCTGCGGCAGTGGGATATGTTTGTGGAATGATCCAGGACAATAGAGAGAGGCTGGGGCAGTGGGAACTGTTTCTGGAATGATCCAGAACAATAGGGAGAGGCTGGGGCAGTGGGATCTGTTTGTGGAATGAGCCAGGACCATCGGGAGAGGCTGGGGCAGTGGGATCTGTTTGTGGAATTATCCAGGACAATAGAGAGAGGCTGGGGCTGTGGGATCTGTTTGTGGAATGTTCCAGGACAATGGAGAGAGGCTGGGGCAGTGGGATCTGTTTGTGGAATGATCCAGGACAATAGAGAGAGGCTGGGGAGTGGGATCTGTTTGTGGAATGATCCAGGACAAAAGGGAGAGTCTGGGGCAGTGGGATCTGTTTGTGGAATGATCCACGACAATAGAGAGAGGCTGGGGCAGTGGAATCGGTTTGTGGAATGTTCCAGGACAATAGAGAGAGGCTGGGGCAGTGGGATCTGTTTGTGGAATGATCCAGGACAATAGAGAGAGGCTGGGGCAGTGGGATCTGTTTGTGGAATTATCCAGTACAATAGAGAGAGGCTGGGACAGTGGGATCTGTTTGTGGAATGATCCAGGACAATAGAGAGAGGCTGGGGCAGTGGGATCTGTTTGTGGAATGATCCAGGACAATAGGGAGAGGCTGGGGCAGTGGGATCTGTTTGTGGAATGATCCAGGATAATAGGGAGAGTCTGGGACAGTGGGATCTGTCTGTGGATTGATACAGGGAAACAGGGAGAGGCTGGGGCAGTGGGAACTGTTTGTGGAATGATCCAGGACAATAGGGAGAGGCTGGGGCAGTGGGATCTGTTTGTGGAATGATCCAGGACAATAGGGAGAGGCTGGGGCAGTGAGATCTGTTTGTGGAATGATCCAGGACAATAGATAGAGGCTGGGGCAGTGGGATCTGTTTGTGGAATGATCCAGAACAATAGGGAGAATCCGGGGCAGTGGGATCTGTTTGTGGAATTATCCAGGACAATAGGGAGAATCCGGAGCAGTGAGATCTGTTTGTGGAATTATCCAGGACAATGGGGAGAGTCTGGGGCAGTGGGATCTGTTTGTGGAATTATCCAGGACAATGGGGAGAGCCTGGGGCAGTGGGATCTGTTTGTGGAATGATCCAGTACAATAGGGAGAGGCTGGGGCAGTGGGAACTGTTTCTGGAATGATCCAGACCAATAGGGAGAGGCTGAGGCAGTGGGATCTGTTTGTGGAATGATCCAGGACAATAGGGAGATGCTGGGGCAGTGTGATCTGTTTGTGGAATGATCCAGGACAATAGGGAGAGTCTGGGGCAGTGGGGTCTGTTTGTGGAATGATCCAGGACAATAGGGAGAGTCTGGGGCAGTGGGATCTGTTTGTGGAATGAGCCAGGACCATCGGGAGAGGCTGGGGCAGTGGGATCTGTTTGTGGAATTATCCAGGACAATAGAGAGAGGCTGGGGCTGTGGGATCTGTTTGTGGAATGTTCCAGGACAATGGAGAGAGGCTGGGGCAGTGGGATCTGTTTGTGGAATGATCCAGGACAATAGAGAGAGGCTGGGGAGTGGGATCTGTTTGTGGAATGATCCAGGACAAAAGGGAGAGTCTGGGGCAGTGGGATCTGTTTGTGGAATGATCCACGACAATAGAGAGAGGCTGGGGCAGTGGAATCGGTTTGTGGAATGTTCCAGGACAATAGAGAGAGGCTGGGGCAGTGGGATCTGTTTGTGGAATGATCCAGGACAATAGAGAGAGGCTGGGGCAGTGGGATCTGTTTGTGGAATTATCCAGTACAATAGAGAGAGGCTGGGACAGTGGGATCTGTTTGTGGAATGCTCCAGGACAATAGAGAGAGGCTGGGGCAGTGGGATCTGTTTGTGGAATGATCCAGGACAATAGGGAGAGGCTGGGGCAGTGGGATCTGTTTGTGGAATGATCCAGGATAATAGGGAGAGTCTGGGACAGTGGGATCTGTCTGTGGATTGATACAGGGAAACAGGGAGAGGCTGGGGCAGTGGGAACTGTTTGTGGAATGATCCAGGACAATAGGGAGAGGCTGGGGCAGTGGGATCTGTTTGTGGAATGATCCAGGACAATAGGGAGAGGCTGGGGCAGTGGGATCTGTTTGTGGAATGATCCAGAACAATAGGGAGAATCCGGGGCAGTGGGATCTGTTTGTGGAATTATCCAGGACAATAGGGAGAATCCGGAGCAGTGAGATCTGTTTGTGGAATTATCCAGGACAATGGGGAGAGTCCGGGGCAGTGGGATCTGTTTGTGGAATGATCCAGTACAATAGGGAGAGGCTGGGGCAGTGGGAACTGTTTCTGGAATGATCCAGACCAATAGGGAGAGGCTGAGGCAGTGGGATCTGTTTGTGGAATGATCCAGGACAATAGGGAGATGCTGGGGCAGTGTGATCTGTTTGTGGAATGATCCAGGACAATAGGGAGAGTCTGGGGCAGTGGGGTCTGTTTGTGGAATGGTCCAGGAAAATAGGGAGAGTCTGGGGCAGTGGGATCTGTTTGTGGAATATTGCAGGACAATAGGGAGAGGCTGAGGCAGTGGGATCTGTTTGTGGAATTATCGAGGACAATAGCGAGAGGCTGGGGCAGTGGGATCTGTTGTGGAATGATCCAGGACAATAGGGAGATGCTGGGGCAGTGTGATCTGTTTGTGGAATGATCCAGGACAATAGGGAGAGTCTGGGGCAGTGGGGTCTGTTTGTGGAATGATCCAGGACAATAGGGAGAGTCTGGGGCAGTGGGATCTGTTTGTGGAATGAGCCAGGACCATCGGGAGAGGCTGGGGCAGTGGGATCTGTTTGTGGAATTATCCAGGACAATAGAGAGAGGCTGGGGCTGTGGGATCTGTTTGTGGAATGTTCCAGGACAATGGAGAGAGGCTGGGGCAGTGGGATCTGTTTGTGGAATGATCCAGGACAATAGAGAGAGGCTGGGGAGTGGGATCTGTTTGTGGAATGATCCAGGACAAAAGGGAGAGTCTGGGGCAGTGGGATCTGTTTGTGGAATGATCCACGACAATAGAGAGAGGCTGGGGCAGTGGAATCGGTTTGTGGAATGTTCCAGGACAATAGAGAGAGGCTGGGGCAGTGGGATCTGTTTGTGGAATGATCCAGGACAATAGAGAGAGGCTGGGGCAGTGGGATCTGTTTGTGGAATTATCCAGTACAATAGAGAGAGGCTGGGACAGTGGGATCTGTTTGTGGAATGATCCAGGACAATAGAGAGAGGCTGGGGCAGTGGGATCTGTTTGTGGAATGATCCAGGACAATAGGGAGAGGCTGGGGCAGTGGGATCTGTTTGTGGAATGATCCAGGATAATAGGGAGAGTCTGGGACAGTGGGATCTGTCTGTGGATTGATACAGGGAAACAGGGAGAGGCTGGGGCAGTGGGAACTGTTTGTGGAATGATCCAGGACAATAGGGAGAGGCTGGGGCAGTGGGATCTGTTTGTGGAATGATCCAGGACAATAGGGAGAGGCTGGGGCAGTGGGATCTGTTTGTGGAATGATCCAGAAAGTAGGGAGAATCCGGGGCAGTGGGATCTGTTTGTGGAATTATCCAGGACAATAGGGAGAATCCGGAGCAGTGAGATCTGTTTGTGGAATTATCCAGGACAATGGGGAGAGTCCGGGGCAGTGGGATCTGTTTGTGGAATGATCCAGTACAATAGGGAGAGGCTGGGGCAGTGGGAACTGTTTCTGGAATGATCCAGACCAATAGGGAGAGGCTGAGGCAGTGGGATCTGTTTGTGGAATGATCCAGGACAATAGGGAGATGCTGGGGCAGTGTGATCTGTTTGTGGAATGATCCAGGACAATAGGGAGAGTCTGGGGCAGTGGGGTCTGTTTGTGGAATGGTCCAGGAAAATAGGGAGAGTCTGGGGCAGTGGGATCTGTTTGTGGAATATTGCAGGACAATAGGGAGAGGCTGAGGCAGTGGGATCTGTTTGTGGAATTATCGAGGACAATAGCGAGAGGCTGGGGCAGTGGGATCTGTTGTGGAATGATCCAGGACAATAGGGAGAGGCTGGGTCAGTGGGAACTGTTTGTGGAATGATCCAGGACAATAGGGAGAGTCTGCGGCAGTGGGATATGTTTGTGGAATGATCCAGGACAATAGAGAGAGGCTGGGGCAGTGGGAACTGTTTCTGGAATGATCCAGAACAATAGGGAGAGGCTGGGGCAGTGGGATCTGTTTGTGGAATGAGCCAGGACCATAGAGAGAGGCTGGGGCTGTGGGATCTGTTTGTGGAATGTTCCAGGACAATGGAGAGAGGCTGGGGCAGTGGGATCTGTTTGTGGAAGGATCCAGGACAATAGAGAGAGGCTGGGGAGTGGGATCTGTTTGTGGAATGATCCAGGACAATAGGGAGAGTCTGGGGCAGTGGGATCTGTTTGTGGAATGATCCACGACAATAGAGAGAGGCTGGGGCAGTGGAATCGGTTTGTGGAATGTTCCAGGACAATAGAGAGAGGCTGGGGCAGTGGGATCTGTTTGTGGAATGATCCAGGACAATAGAGAGAGGCTGGGGCAGTGGGATCTGTTTGTGGAATTATCCAGTACAATAGAGAGAGGCTGGGACAGTGGGATCTGTTTGTGGAATGATCCAGGACAATAGAGAGAGGCTGGGGCAGTGGGGTCTGTTTGTGGAATGATCCAGGACAATAGGGAGAGGCTGGGGCAGTGGGATCTGTTTGTGGAATGATCCAGGATAATAGGGAGAGTCTGGGACAGTGGGATCTGTCTGTGGATTGATACAGGGAAACAGGGAGAGGCTGAGGCAGTGGGAACTGTTTGTGGAATGATCCAGGACAATAGGGAGAGGCTGGGGCAGTGGGATCTGTTTGTGGAATGATCCAGGACAATAGGGAGAGGCTGGGGCAGTGAGATCTGTTTGTGGAATGATTCAGGACAATAGATAGAGGCTGGGGCAGTGGGATCTGTTTGTGGAATGATCCAGTACAATAGGGAGAGGCTGGGGCAGTGGGAACTGTTTCTGGAATGATCCAGACCAATAGGGAGAGGCTGAGGCAGTGGGATCTGTTTGTGGAATGATCCAGGACAATAGGGAGATGCTGGGGCAGTGTGATCTGTTTGTGGAATGATCCAGGACAATAGGGAGAGTCTGGGGCAGTGGGGTCTGTTTGTGGAATGATCCAGGACAATAGGGAGAGTCTGGGGCAGTGGGATCTGTTTGTGGAATGATCCAGGACAATAGGGAGAGGCTGAGGCAGTGGGATCTGTTTGTGGAATTATCGAGGACAATAGGGAGAGGCTGGGGCAGTGGGATCTGTTGTGGAATGATCCAGGACAATAGGGAGAGGCTGGGTCAGTGGGAACTGTTTGTGGAATGATCCAGGACAATAGGGAGAGTCTGCGGCAGTGGGATCTGTTTGTGGAATGATCCAGGACAATAGAGAGAGGCTGGGGCAGTGGGAACTGTTTCTGGAATGATCCAGAACAATAGGGAGAGGCTGGGTCAGTGGGATCTGTTTGTGGAATGAGCCAGGACCATCTGGAGAGGCTGGGGCAGTGGGATCTGTTTGTGGAATTATCCAGGACAATAGAGAGAGGCTGGGGCAGTGGGATCTGTTTGTGGAATGATCCAGGACAATAGTGAGAGGCTGGGGCAGTGGGATCTGTTTGTGGTATTATCGAGGACAATAGGGGGAGGCTGGGGCAGTGGGATCTGTTTGTGGAATGATCCAGAACAATAGGGAGAGGCTGGGGCAGTGGGATCTGTTTGTGGAAAGATCCAGGACCATAGGGAGAGGCTGGGGCAGTGGGATCTGTTTGTGGAATTATCCAGGACAATGGAGAGAGGCTGAGGCAGTGGGATCTGTTTGTGGAATGATCCAGGACAATAGGTGGAGGCTGGGGCAGTGGGATCTGTTTGTGGAATGATCCAGGACAATAGGGAGAGGCTGGCGCAGTGGGATCTGTTTGTGGAATGATCCAGGACAATAGGGAGAGGCTGGAGCAGTGGGATCTGTTTGTGGAATGATCCAGGACAATAGAGAGAGGCTGGGGCAGTGGGATCTGTTTGTAGAATGATCCAGGACAATAGGGAGAGGCTGGGGCAGTGGGATCTGTTTGTGGAACGATCCAGGACAATAGGGAGAGGCTGGCGCAGTGGGATCAGTTTGTGGAATGATCCAGGACAATAGGGAGAGGCTGGAGCAGTGGGATCTGTTTGTGGAATGATCCACGACAATAGAGAGAGGCTGGGGCAGTGGGATCTGTTTGTGGAATGATCCAGGACATTAGGGAAAGGCTGGGGCAGTGGGATCTGTTTGTGGAATGATCCAGGACAATAGAGAGAGGCTGAGGCAGTGGGATCTGTTTGTGGAATGATCCAGGACAATAGGGAGATGCTGGGGCAGTGTGATCTGTTTGTGGAATGATCCAGGACAATAGGGAGAGTCTGGGGCAGTGGGGTCTGTTTGTGGAATGATCCAGGACAATAGGGAGAGTCTGGGGCAGTGGGATCTGTTTCTGGAATGATCCAGGACAATAGGGAGAGGCTGAGGCAGTGGGATCTGTTTGTGGAATTATCGAGGACAATAGGGAGAGGCTGGGGCAGTGGGATCTGTTGTGGAATGATCCAGGACAATAGGGAGAGGCTGGGTCAGTGGGAACTGTTTGTGGAATGATCCAGGACAATAGGGAGAGTCTGCGGCAGTGGGATCTGTTTGTGGAATGATCCAGGACAATAGAGAGAGGCTGGGGCAGTGGGAACTGTTTCTGGAATGATCCAGAACAATAGGGAGAGGCTGGGGCAGTGGGATCTGTTTGTGGAATGAGCCAGGACCATCTGGAGAGGCTGGGGCAGTGGGATCTGTTTGTGGAATTATCCAGGACAATAGAGAGAGGCTGGGGCAGTGGGATCTGTTTGTGGAATGATCCAGGACAATAGGGAGAGGCTGGGGCAGTGGGATCTGTTTGTGGTATTATCGAGGACAATAGGGGGAGGCTGGGGCAGTGGGATCTGTTTGTGGAATGATCCATAACAATGTGGAGAGGCTGGGGCAGTGGGAACTTTTTCTGGAATGATCGAGAACAATAGGGAGAGGCTGGGGCAGTGGGATCTGTTTGTGGAAAGATCCAGGACCATAGGGAGAGGCTGGGGCAGTGGGATCTGTTTGTGGAATTATCCAGGACAATAGAGAGAGGCTGAGGCAGTGGGATCTGTTTGTGGAATGATCCAGGACAATAGGTGGAGGCTGGGGCAGTGGGATCTGTTTGTGGAATGATCCAGGACAATAGGGAGAGGCTGGCGCAGTGGGATCTGTTTGTGGAATGATCCAGGACAATAGGGAGAGGCTGGAGCAGTGGGATCTGTTTGTGGAATGATCCAGGACAATAGAGAGAGGCTGGGGCAGTGGGATCTGTTTGTGGAATGATCCAGGACAATAGGGAGAGGCTGGGGCAGTGTGATCTGTTTGTGGAATGATCCAGGACAATAGGGAGAGGCTGGCGCAGTGGGATCTGTTTGTGGAATGATCCAGTACAATAGGGAGAGGCTGGAGCAGTGGGATCTGTTTGTGGAATGATCCAGGACAATATAGAGAGGCTGGGGCAGTGGGATCTGTTTGTGGAATGATCCAGGACATTAGGGAGAGGCTGGGGCAGTGGGATCTGTTTGTGGAATGATCCAGGACAATAGAGAGAGGCTGAGGCAGTGGGATCTGTTTGTGGAATTATCCAGGACAATAGAGAGAGGTTGGGGCAGTGGGATATGTTTGTGGAATGATCCAGGACCATAGAGAGAGGCTGGTTGCAGTGGGGTCTGTTTGAGGAATGATCCAGGACAATAGGGAGAGGCTGGGGCAGTGGGATCTGTTTGTGGAATGATCCCGGACAATAGGGAGAGGCTGGGACAGTGAGATCTGTTTGTGAAATGATCCAGGACAATAGAGAGAGGCTGGGGCAGTGGGATCTGTTTGTGGAATGATCCAGAACAATAGGGAGAATCCGGGGCAGTGGGATCTGTTTGTGGAATTATCCAGGACAATAGGGAGAATCCGGGGCAGTGAGATCTGTTTGTGGAATTATCCAGGACAATAGGGAGAGTCTGGGGCAGTGGGATCTGTTTCTGGAGTGATCCAGTACAATAGGGAGAGGCTGGGGCAGTGGGAACTGTTTCTGGAATGATCCAGAACAATAGGGAGAGGCTGGGGCAGTGGGAACTGTTTGTGGAATGATCCAGGACAATAGAGAGAAGCTGGGGCAGTGGGATCTGTTTGTGGAATTATCCAGGACAATAGAGAGAGGCTGGGGCAGTGGGAACTGTTTGTGGAATGATCCAGGACAATAGGGAGAGGCCGGGGCAGTGGGATCTGTTTGTGGAATTATCGAGGACAATAGGGGGAGGCTGGGGCAGTGGGATCTGTTTGTGGAATGATCCATAACAATAGGGAGAGGCTGGGGCAGTGGGAACTGTTTCTGGAATGATCCAGAACAATAGGGAGAGGCTGGGGCAGTGGGATATGTTTGTGGAAAGATCCAGGACCATAGGGAGAGGCTGGGGCAGTGGGATCTGTGTGTGGAATGATCTAGGACAATAGGGAGAGGCTGGGGCAGTGGGATCTGTTTGTGGAATGATCCAGGACAATAGGGAGAGGCTGGGGCAGTGGGATCTGTTTGAGGAATGATCCAGGACCATAGAGAGAGGCTGGGGCAGTGGGATCTGTTTGAGGAATGATCCAGGACAATAGGGAGAGGCTGGGGCAGTGGGATCTGTTTGTGGAATGATCCCGGACAATATTGAGAGGCTGGGGCAGTGGGATCTGTTTGTTGAATAATCCAGGACATTAGGGAGAGGCTGGGACAGTGGGGTCTGTTTGTGGAATGATACAGGGAAACAGTGAGAGGCTGGGGCAGTGGGATCTGTTTGTGGAATGATCCAGGAAAATTGGGAGAGGCTGGGGCAGTGGGATCTGTTTGTGGAATGATCCAGGACAATAGGGAGAGGCTGGGGCAATGAGATCTGTTTGTGGAATGATCCAGGACAATAGGGAGAGGCTGGGGCAGTGGGATCTGTTTGTGGAATGATGCAGAAAAATAGGGAGAATCCGGGGCAGTGGGATCTGTTTGTGGAATTATCCAGGACAATAGGGAAGAGGCGGTACTGGACCTGGTATTGGGGAATGAGCCCGGCCAGGTGGTAGATGTTTCAGTAGGGGAGCATTTCGGTAACAGTGACCACAATTCAGTAAGTTTTAAAGTACTGGTGGACAAGGATAAGAGTGGTCCGAGGATGAATGTGCTAAATTGGGGGAAGGCTAATTATAACAATATTAGGCGGGAACTGAAGAGCATAGATTGGGGGCGGATGTTTGAGGGCAAATCAACATCTGACATGTGGGAGGCTTTCAAGTGTCAGTTGATAGGAATACAGGACAGGCATGTTCCTGTGAGGAAGAAAGACAAATACGGCAATTTTCGGGAACCTTGGATGACGAATGATATTGTAGGCCTCGTCAAAAAGAAAAAGGAGGCATTTGTCAGGGCTAAAAGGCTGGGAACAGACGAAGCCTGTGTGGCATATAAGGAAAGTAGGAAGGAACTTAAGCAGGGAGTCAGGAGGGCTAGAAGGGGTCATGAAAAGTCATTGGCAAATAGGGTTAAGGAAAATCCCAAGGCTTTTTACACTTACATAAAAAGCAAGAGGGTAGCCAGGGAAAGGGTTGGCCCACTGAAGGATAGGCAAGGGAATCTATGTGTGGAGCCAGAGGAAATGGGCGAGGTACTAAATGAATACTTTGCATCAGTATTCACCAAAGAGAAGGAATTGGTAGATGTTGAGTCTGGAGAAGGGGGTGTAGATAGCCTGGGTCACATTGTGATCCAAAAAGACGAGGTGTTGGGTGTCTTAAAAAATATTAAGGTAGATAAGTCCCCAGGGCCGGATGGGATCTACCCCAGAATACTGAAGGAGGCTGGAGAGGAAATTGCTGAGGCCTTGACAGAAATCTTTGGATCCTCGCTGTCTTCAGGGGATGTCCCGGAGGACTGGAGAATAGCCAATGTTGTTCCTCTGTTTAAGAAGGGTGGCAGGGATAATCCCGGGAACTACAGGCCGGTGAGCCTTACTTCAGTGGTAGGGAAATTACTGGAGAGAATTCTTCGAGACAGGATCTACTCCCATTTGGAAGCAAATGGACGTATTAGTGAGAGGCAGCACGGTTTTGTGAAGGGGAGGTCGTGTCTCACTAACTTGATAGAGTTTTTCGAGGAGGTCACTAAGATGATTGATGCAGGTAGGGCAGTAGATGTTGTCTATATGGACTTCAGTAAGGCCTTTGACAAGGTCCCTCATGGTAGACTAGTACAAAAGGTGAAGTCACACGGGATCAGGGGTGAACTGGCAAGGTGGATACAGAACTGGCTAGGCCATAGAAGGCAGAGGGTAGCAATGGAGGGATGCTTTTCTAATTGGAGGGCTGTGACCAGTGGTGTTCCACAGGGATCAGTGCTGGGACCTTTGCTCTTTGTAGTATATATAAATGATTTGGAGGAAAATGTAACTGGTCTGATTAGTAAGTTTGCAGACGACACAAAGGTTGGTGGAATTGCGGATAGCGATGAGGACTGTCTGAGGATACAGCAGGATTTAGATTGTCTGGAGACTTGGGCGGAGAGATGGCAGATGGAGTTTAACCTGGACAAATGTGAGGTAATGCATTTTGGAAGGGCTAATGCAGGTAGGGAATATACAGTGAATGGTAGAACCCTCAAGAGTATTGAAAGTCAAAGAGATCTAGGAGTACAGGTCCACAGATCACTGAAAGGGGCTACACAGGTGGAGAAGGTAGTCAAGAAGGCATACGGCATGCTTGCCTTCATTGGCCGGGGCATTGAGTATAAGAATTGGCAAGTCATGTTGCAGCTGTATAGAACCTTAGTTAGGCCACACTTGGAGTATAGTGTTCAATTCTGGTCGCCACACTACCAGAAGGATGTGGAGGCTTTAGAGAAGGTGCAGAAGAGATTTACCAGAATGTTGCCTGGTATGGAGGGCATAAGCTATGAGGAGCGATTGAATAAACTCGGTTTGTTCTCACTGGAACGAAGGAGGTTGAGGGGCGACCTGATAGAGGTATACAAAATTATGAGGGGCATAGACAGAGTGGATAGTCAGAGGCTTTTCCCCAGGGTAGAG
This sequence comes from Scyliorhinus torazame, assembly GCF_047496885.1. Lineage (NCBI taxonomy): Eukaryota > Metazoa > Chordata > Chondrichthyes > Carcharhiniformes > Scyliorhinidae > Scyliorhinus > Scyliorhinus torazame. The sequence goes on from NC_092726.1 coordinate 66,661,936, forward strand.
GGGTCAATTACTAGGGGGCATAGGTTTAAGGTGAGAGGGGCAAAGTTTAGAGTAGATGTACGAGGCAAGTTTTTTACGCAGAGGGTAGTGGGTGCCTGGAACTCACTACCGGAGGAGGTAGTGGAGGCAGGGACGATAGGGACATTTAAGGGGCATCTTGACAAATATATGAATAGGATGGGAATAGAAGGATACGGACCCAGGAAGTGTAGAAGATTGTAGTTTAGTCGGGCAGTATGGTCGGCACGGGCTTGGAGGGCCGAAGGGCCTGTTCCTGTGCTGTACATTTCTTTGTTTGTTGTTTGTTTGTTTGTATAGGGAGAATCCGGGGCAGTGAGATCTGTTTGTGGAATTATCCAGGACAATAGGGAGAGTCTGGGGCAGTGGGATCTGTTTGTGGAGTGATCCAGTACAATAGGGAGAGGCTGGCGCAGTGGGAACTGTTTCTGGAATGATCCAGAACAATAGGGAGAGGCTGGGGCAGTGGGATCTGTTTGTGGAATGATCCAGGACAATAGGGAGATGCTGGGGCAGTAGGATCTGTTTGTGGAATGATCGAGGACAATAGGGAGAGTCTGGGGCAGTGGGATCTGTTTGTGGAATGATCCAGGACAATAGGGAGAGGCTGGGGCAGTGGGATCTGTTTGTGGAATTATCGAGGACAATAGGGAGAGGCTGGGGCAGTGGGATCTGTTGTGGAATGATCCAGGACATTAGGGAGAGGGTGGGTCAGTGGGATCTGTTTATGGAATGAACCAGGACAATAGGGAGAGTCTGCGGCAGTGGGATCTGTTTGTGGAATGATCCAGGAGTATAGAGAGAGGCTGGGGCAGTGGGAACTTTTTCTGGAATGATCCAGAACAGTAGGGAGAGGCTGGGGCAGTGGGATCTGTTTGTGGAATGATCCAGGACAATAGAGAGAGGCTGGGGCAGTGGGATCTGTTTGTGGAATGATCCAGAACAATAGGGAGAATCCGGGGCAGTGGGATCTGTTTGTGGAATTATCCAGGACAATAGGGAGAATCCGGGGCAGTGAGATCTGTTTGTGGAATTATCCAGGACAATAGGGAGAGTCTGGGGCAGTGGGATCTGTTTGTGGAGTGATCCAGTACAATAGGGAGAGGCTGGGGCAGTGGGAACTGTTTCTGGAATGATCCAGAACAATAGGGAGAGGCTGGGGCAGTGGGATCTGCTTGTGGAATGATCCAGGACAATAGAGAGAGGCTGGGGCAGTGGGAACTGTTTCTGGGATGATCCAGAACAATAGGGAGAGTCTGGGGCAGTGGGATCTGTTTGTGGAATGAGCCAGGACCATCGGGAGAGGCTGGGGCAGTGGGATCTGTTTGTGGAATTATCCAGGACAATAGAGAGAGGCTGGGGCAGTGGGAACTGTTTGTGGAATGATCCAGGACAATAGGGAGAGGCCGGGGCAGTGGGATCTGTTTGTGGAATTATCGAGGACAATAGGGGGAGGCTGGGGCAGTGGGATCTGTTTGTGGAATGATCCATAACAATAGGGAGAGGCTGGGGCAGTGGGAACTGTTTCTGGAATGATCCAGAACAATAGGGAGAGGCTGGGGCAGTGGGATATGTTTGTGGAAAGATCCAGGACCATAGGGAGAGGCTGGGGCAGTGGGATCTGTGTGTGGAATGATCCAGGACAATAGGGAGAGGCTGGGGCAGTGGGATCTGTTTGTGGAATGATCCAGGACAATAGGGAGAGGCTGGCGCAGTGGGATCTGTTTGTGGAATGATCCAGGACAATAGGGAGAGGCTGGGGCAGTGGGATCTGTTTGAGGAATGATCCAGGACCATAGAGAGAGGCTGGGGCAGTGGGATCTGTTTGAGGAATGATCCAGGACAATAGGGAGAGGCTGGGGCAGTGGGATCTGTTTGTGGAATGATCCCGGACAATAGTGAGAGGCTGGGGCAGTGGGATCTGTTTGTTGAATAATCCAGGACATTAGGGAGAGGCTGGGGCAGTGGGGTCTGTTTGTGGAATGATACAGGGAAACAGTGAGAGGCTGGGGCAGTGGGATCTGTTTGTGGAATGATCCAGGAAAATAGGGAGAGGCTGGGGCAGTGGGATCTGTTTGTGGAATGATCCAGGACAATAGGGAGAGGCTGGGGCAATGAGATCTGTTTGTGGAATGATCCAGGACAATAGGGAGAGGCTGGGGCAGTGGGATCTGTTTGTGGAATGATGCAGAAAAATAGGAGAATCCGGGGCAGTGGGATCTGTTTGTGGAATTATCCAGGACAATAGGGAGAATCCGGGGCACTGAGATCTGTTTGTGGAATTATCCAGGACAATAGGGAGCGTCTGGGGCAGTGGGATCTGTTTGTGGAGTGATCCAGTACAATAGGGAGAGGCTGGGGCAGTGGGAACTGTTTCTGGAATGATCCAGAACAATAGGGAGAGGCTGGGGCAGTGGGATCTGTTTGTGGAATGATCCAGGACAATAGGGAGATGCTGGGGCAGTAGGATCTGTTTGTGGAATGATCGAGGACAATAGGGAGAGTCTGGGGCAGTGGGATCTGTTTGTGGAATGATCCAGGACAATAGGGAGAGGCTGGGGCAGTGGGATCTGTTTGTGGAATTATCGAGGACAATAGGGAGAGGCTGGGGCAGTGGGATCTGTTGTGGAATGATCCAGGACATTAGGGAGAGGCTGGGTCAGTGGGATCTGTTTATGGAATGATCCAGGACAATAGGGAGAGTCTGCGGCAGTGGGATCTGTTTGTGGAATGATCCAGGAGTATAGAGAGAGGCTGGGGCAGTGGGAACTTTTTCTGGAATGATGCAGAACAGTAGGGAGAGGCTGGGGCAGTGGGATCTGTTTGTGGAATGAGCCAGGACCATAGGGAGAGGCTGGGGCAGTGGGATCTGCTTGTGGAATGATCCAGGACAATAGGGAGAGGCTGGGGCAGTGGGATCTGTTTGTGGAATGATCCAGGACAACAGGGAGAGGCTGGGGCAGTGGGATCTGTTTGTGGAATTATCGAGGACAATCGGGAGAGGCTGGGGCAGTGGGATCTGTTTGTGGAATGATCCAGAACAATAGGGAGAGGCTGGGTCAGAGGGATCTGTTTGTGGAATGATCCAGGACAATAGGGAGAGTCTCCGGCAGTGGGATCTGTTTGTGGAATGATCCAGGACAATAGAGAGAGGCTGGGGCAGTGGGAACTGTTTCTGGAATGATCCAGAACAATAGGGAGAGGCTGGGGCAGTGGGATCTGTTTGTGGAATGATCCAGGACCATAGGGAGAGGCTGGGGCAGTGGGATCTGTTTGTGGAATTATCCAGGACTATAGAGAGAGGCTGGGGCAGTGGGATCTGTTTGTGGAATGATCCAGGACAATAGGGAGAGGCTGGGGCAGTGGGATCTGTTTGTGGAATTATCGAGGACAATAGGGAGAGGCTGGGGCAGTGGGATCTGTTGTGGAATGATCCAGGACATTAGGGAGAGGCTGGGTCAGTGGGATCTGTTTGTGGAATGATCCAGGACAATAGAGAGAGGCTGGGGCAGTGGGAAGTGTTTCTGGAATGATCCAGAACAATAGGGAGAGGCTGGGGCAGTGGGATCTGTTTGTGGAATGATCCAGGACCATAGGGAGAGGCTGGGGCAGTGGGATCTGTTTGTGGAATTATCCAGGACAATAGAGAGAGGCTGGGGCAGTGGGATCTGTTTGTGGAATTATCCAGGACAATAGGGAGAGGCTGGGGCAGTGGGATCTGTTTGTGGAATTATCGAGGACAATAGGGAGAGGCTGGGGCAGTGGGATCTGTTGTGGAATGATCCAGGACAATAGGGAGAGTCTGCGGCAGTGGGATCTGTTTGTGGAATGATCCAGGAGAATAGAGAGAGGCTGGGGCAGTGGTAACTTTTTCTGGAATGAACCAGGACAATAGGGAGAGGCTGGGGCAGTGGGATCTGTTTGTGGAATGAGCCAGGACCATAGGGAGAGGCTGGGGCAGTGGGATCTGTTTGTGGAATTATCCAGGACAATAGAGAGAGGCTGGGGCAGTGGGATCTGTTTGTGGAATGATCCAGGACAATAGGGAGAAGCTGGGACAGTGGGATCCGTTTTTGGAATGATCCAGGAGATTAGGGAGAGTCTGGTGCAGTGGGATCTGTTTGTGGAAAGATCCAGGACAATAGGGAGAGGCAGGGGCAGTGGGATCTGTTTGTGGAATGATCCAGGACAATAGGGAGAGGCTGGGGCAGTGGGATCTGTTTGTGGCATGATCCAGGACAATAGGGAGAGACTGGGACAGTGGGATCCGTTTTTGGAATGATCCAGGATATTAGGGAGAGGCTGGGGCAGTGGGATCTGTTTGTGGAATGATCCAGGACAATAGGGAGAGGCTGGCGCAGTGGGATCTGTTTGTGGAATGATCCAGAACAATAGGGAGAGGCTGGGGCAGTGGGATCTGTTTGTGGAAAGATCCAGGACCATAGGGAGAGGCTGGGGCAGTGGGATCTGTTTGTGGAATTATCCAGGACAATAGAGAGAGGCTGAGGCAGTGGGATCTGTTTGTGGAATGATCCAGGACAATAGGTGGAGGCTGGGGCAGTGGGATCTGTTTGTGGAATGATCCAGGACAATAGGGAGAGGCTGGCGCAGTGGGATCTGTTTGTGGAATGATCCAGGACAATAGGGAGAGGCTGGAGCAGTGGGATCTGTTTGTGGAATGATCCAGGACAATAGAGAGAGGCTGGGGCAGTGGGATCTGTTTGTAGAATGATCCAGGACAATAGGGAGAGGCTGGGGCAGTGGGATCTGTTTGTGGAACGATCCAGGACAATAGGGAGAGGCTGGCGCAGTGGGATCAGTTTGTGGAATGATCCAGGACAATAGGGAGAGGCTGGAGCAGTGGGATCTGTTTGTGGAATGATCCACGACAATAGAGAGAGGCTGGGGCAGTGGGATCTGTTTGTGGAATGATCCAGGACATTAGGGAAAGGCTGGGGCAGTGGGATCTGTTTGTGGAATGATCCAGGACAATAGAGAGAGGCTGAGGCAGTGGGATCTGTTTGTGGAATGATCCAGGACAATAGGGAGATGCTGGGGCAGTGTGATCTGTTTGTGGAATGATCCAGGACAATAGGGAGAGTCTGGGGCAGTGGGGTCTGTTTGTGGAATGATCCAGGACAATAGGGAGAGTCTGGGGCAGTGGGATCTGTTTGTGGAATGATCCAGGACAATAGGGAGAGGCTGAGGCAGTGGGATCTGTTTGTGGAATTATCGAGGACAATAGGGAGAGGCTGGGGCAGTGGGATCTGTTGTGGAATGATCCAGGACAATAGGGAGAGGCTGGGTCAGTGGGAACTGTTTGTGGAATGATCCAGGACAATAGGGAGAGTCTGCGGCAGTGGGATCTGTTTGTGGAATGATCCAGGACAATAGAGAGAGGCTGGGGCAGTGGGAACTGTTTCTGGAATGATCCAGAACAATAGGGAGAGGCTGGGGCAGTGGGATCTGTTTGTGGAATGAGCCAGGACAATAGGGAGAGGCTGGGGCAGTGGGATCTGTTTGTGGTATTATCGAGGACAATAGGGAGAGGCTGGGGCAGTGGGATCTGTTGTGGAATGATCCAGGACAATAGGGAGAGGCTGGGTCAGTGGGAACTGTTTGTGGAATGATCCAGGACAATAGGGAGAGTCTGCGGCAGTGGGATCTGTTTGTGGAATTATCCAGGACAATAGAGAGAGGCTGGGGCAGTGGGATCTGTTTGTGGAATGATCCAGGACAATAGGGAGAGGCTGGGGCAGTGGGATCTGTTTGTGGTATTATCGAGGACAATAGGGGGAGGCTGGGGCAGTGGGATCTGTTTGTGGAATGATCCATAACAATGTGGAGAGGCTGGGGCAGTGGGAACTTTTTCTGGAATGATCGAGAACAATAGGGAGAGGCTGGGGCAGTGGGATCTGTTTGTGGAAAGATCCAGGACCATAGGGAGAGGCTGGGGCAGTGGGATCTGTTTGTGGAATTATCCAGGACAATAGAGAGAGGCTGAGGCAGTGGGATCTGTTTGTGGAATGATCCAGGACAATAGGTGGAGGCTGGGGCAGTGGGATCTGTTTGTGGAATGATCCAGGACAATAGGGAGAGGCTGGCGCAGTGGGATCTGTTTGTGGAATGATCCAGGACAATAGGGAGAGGCTGGAGCAGTGGGATCTGTTTGTGGAATGATCCAGGACAATAGAGAGAGGCTGGGGCAGTGGGATCTGTTTGTGGAATGATCCAGGACATTAGGGAGAGGCTGGGGCAGTGGGATCTGTTTGTGGAATGATCCAGGACAATAGAGAGAGGCTGACGCAGTGGGATCTGTTTGTGGAATTATCCAGGACAATAGAGAGAGGTTGGGGCAGTGGGATATGTTTGTGGAATGATCCAGGACCATAGAGAGAGGCTGGTTGCAGTGGGGTCTGTTTGAGGAATGATCCAGGACAATAGGGAGAGGCTGGGGCAGTGGGATCTGTTTGTGGAATGATCCCGGACAATAGGGAGAGGCTGGGACAGTGAGATCTGTTTGTGAAATGATCCAGGACAATAGAGAGAGGCTGGGGCAGTGGGATCTGTTTGTGGAATGATCCAGAACAATAGGGAGAATCCGGGGCAGTGGGATCTGTTTGTGGAATTATCCAGGACAATAGGGAGAATCCGGGGCAGTGAGATCTGTTTGTGGAATTATCCAGGACAATAGGGAGAGTCTGGGGCAGTGGGATCTGTTTGTGGAGTGATCCAGTACAATAGGGAGAGGCTGGGGCAGTGGGAACTGTTTCTGGAATGATCCAGAACAATAGGGAGAGGCTGGGGCAGTGGGAACTGTTTGTGGAATGATCCAGGACAATAGAGAGAAGCTGGGGCAGTGGGATCTGTTTGTGGAATTATCCAGGACAATAGAGAGAGGCTGGGGCAGTGGGAACTGTTTGTGGAATGATCCAGGACAATAGGGAGAGGCCGGGGCAGTGGGATCTGTTTGTGGAATTATCGAGGACAATAGGGGGAGGCTGGGGCAGTGGGATCTGTTTGTGGAATGATCCATAACAATAGGGAGAGGCTGGGGCAGTGGGAACTGTTTCTGGAATGATCCAGAACAATAGGGAGAGGCTGGGGCAGTGGGATATGTTTGTGGAAAGATCCAGGACCATAGGGAGAGGCTGGGGCAGTGGGATCTGTGTGTGGAATGATCTAGGACAATAGGGAGAGGCTGGGGCAGTGGGATCTGTTTGTGGAATGATCCAGGACAATAGGGAGAGGCTGGCGCAGTGGGATCTGTTTGTGGAATGATCCAGGACAATAGGGAGAGGCTGGGGCAGTGGGATCTGTTTGAGGAATGATCCAGGACCATAGAGAGAGGCTGGGGCAGTGGGATCTGTTTGAGGAATGATCCAGGACAATAGGGAGAGGCTGGGGCAGTGGGATCTGTTTGTGGAATGATCCCGGACAATAGTGAGAGGCTGGGGCAGTGGGATCTGTTTGTTGAATAATCCAGGACATTAGGGAGAGGCTGGGACAGTGGGGTCTGTTTGTGGAATGATACAGGGAAACAGTGAGAGGCTGGGGCAGTGGGATCTGTTTGTGGAATGATCCAGGAAAATAGGGAGAGGCTGGGGCAGTGGGATCTGTTTGTGGAATGATCCAGGACAATAGGGAGAGGCTGGGGCAATGAGATCTGTTTGTGGAATGATCCAGGACAATAGGGAGAGGCTGGGGCAGTGGGATCTGTTTGTGGAATGATGCAGAAAAATAGGGAGAATCCGGGGCAGTGGGATCTGTTTGTGGAATTATCCAGGACAATAGGGAGAATCCGGGGCAGTGAGATCTGTTTGTGGAATTATCCAGGACAATAGGGAGAGTCTGGGGCAGTGGGATCTGTTTGTGGAGTGATCCAGTACAATAGGGAGAGGCTGGCGCAGTGGGAACTGTTTCTGGAATGATCCAGAACAATAGGGAGAGGCTGGGGCAGTGGGATCTGTTTGTGGAATGATCCAGGACAATAGGGAGATGCTGGGGCAGTAGGATCTGTTTGTGGAATGATCGAGGACAATAGGGAGAGTCTGGGGCAGTGGGATCTGTTTGTGGAATGATCCAGGACAATAGGGAGAGGCTGGGGCAGTGGGATCTGTTTGTGGAATTATCGAGGACAATAGGGAGAGGCTGGGGCAGTGGGATCTGTTGTGGAATGATCCAGGACATTAGGGAGAGGGTGGGTCAGTGGGATCTATTTATGGAATGAACCAGGACAATAGGGAGAGTCTGCGGCAGTGGGATCTGTTTGTGGAATGATCCAGGAGTATAGAGAGAGGCTGGGGCAGTGGGAACTTTTTCTGGAATGATCCAGAACAGTAGGGAGAGGCTGGGGCAGTGGGATCTGTTTGTGGAATGATCCAGGACAATAGAGAGAGGCTGGGGCAGTGGGATCTGTTTGTGGAATGATCCAGAACAATAGGGAGAATCCGGGGCAGTGGGATCTGTTTGTGGAATTATCCAGGACAATAGGGAGAATCCGGGGCAGTGAGATCTGTTTGTGGAATTATCCAGGACAATAGGGAGAGTCTGGGGCAGTGGGATCTGTTTGTGGAGTGATCCAGTACAATAGGGAGAGGCTGGGGCAGTGGGAACTGTTTCTGGAATGATCCAGAACAATAGGGAGAGGCTGGGGCAGTGGGATCTGCTTGTGGAATGATCCAGGACAATAGAGAGAGGCTGGGGCAGTGGGAACTGTTTCTGGGATGATCCAGAACAATAGGGAGAGGCTGGGGCAGTGGGATCTGTTTGTGGAATGAGCCAGGACCATCGGGAGAGGCTGGGGCAGTGGGATCTGTTTGTGGAATTATCCAGGACAATAGAGAGAGGCTGGGGCAGTGGGAACTGTTTGTGGAATGATCCAGGACAATAGGGAGAGGCCGGGGCAGTGGGATCTGTTTGTGGAATTATCGAGGACAATAGGGGGAGGCTGGGGCAGTGGGATCTGTTTGTGGAATGATCCATAACAATAGGGAGAGGCTGGGGCAGTGGGAACTGTTTCTGGAATGATCCAGAACAATAGTGAGAGGCTGGGGCAGTGGGATATGTTTGTGGAAAGATCCAGGACCATAGGGAGAGGCTGGGGCGGTGGGATCTGTGTGTGGAATGATCCAGGACAATAGGGAGAGGCTGGGGCAGTGGGATCTGTTTGTGGAATGATCCAGGACAATAGGGAGAGGCTGGCGCAGTGGGATCTGTTTGTGGAATGATCCAGGACAATAGGGAGAGGCTGGGGCAGTGGGATCTGTTTGAGGAATGATCCAGGACCATAGAGAGAGGCTGGGGCAGTGGGATCTGTTTGAGGAATGATCCAGGACAATAGGGAGAGGCTGGGGCAGTGGGATCTGTTTGTGGAATGATCCCGGACAATAGTGAGAGGCTGGGGCAGTGGGATCTGTTTGTTGAATAATCCAGGACATTAGGGAGAGGCTGGGGCAGTGGGGTCTGTTTGTGGAATAATACAGGGAAACAGTGAGAGGCTGGGGCAGTGGGATCTGTTTGTGGAATGATCCAGGAAAATAGGGAGAGGCTGGGGCAGTGGGATCTGTTTGTGGAATGATCCAGGACAATAGGGAGAGGCTGGGGCAATGAGATCTGTTTGTGGAATGATCCAGGACAATAGGGAGAGGCTGGGGCAGTGGGATCTGTTTGTGGAATGATGCAGAAAAATAGGGAGAATCCGGGACAGTGGGATCTGTTTGTGGAATTATCCAGGACAATAGGGAGAATCCGGGGCACTGAGATCTGTTTGTGGAATTATCCAGGACAATAGGGAGCGTCTGGGGCAGTGGGATCTGTTTGTGGAGTGATTCAGTACAATAGGGAGAGGCTTGGGCAGTGGGAACTGTTTCTGGAATGATCCAGAACAATAGGGAGAGGCTGGGGCAGTGGGATCTGTTTGTGGAATGATCCAGGACAATAGGGAGATGCTGGGGCAGTAGGATCTGTTTGTGGACTGATCGAGGACAATAGGGAGAGTCTGGGGCAGTGGGATCTGTTTGTGGAATGATCCAGGACAATAGGGAGAGGCTGGGGCAGTGGGATCTGTTTGTGGAATTATCGAGGACAATAGGGAGAGGCTGGGGCAGTGGGATCTGTTGTGGAATGATCCAGGACATTAGGGAGAGGCTGGGTCAGTGGGATCTGTTTATGGAATGATCCAGGACAATAGGGAGAGTCTGCGGCAGTGGGATCTGTTTGTGGAATGATCCAGGAGTATAGAGAGAGGCTGGGGCAGTGGGAACTTTTTCTGGAATGATCCAGAACAGTAGGGAGAGGCTGGGGCAGTGGGATCTGTTTGTGGAATGAGCCAGGACCATAGGGAGAGGCTGGGGCAGTGGGATCTGCTTGTGGAATGATCCAGGACAATAGGGAGAGGCTGGGGCAGTGGGATCTGTTTGTGGAATGATCCAGGACAACAGGGAGAGGCTGGGGCAGTGGGATCTGTTTGTGGAATTATCGAGGACAATCGGGAGAGGCTGGGGCAGTGGGATCTGTTTGTGGAATGATCCAGAACAATAGGGAGAGGCTGGGTCAGAGGGATCTGTTTGTGGAATGATCCAGGACAATAGGGAGAGTCTCCGGCAGTGGGATCTGTTTGTGGAATGATCCAGGACAATAGAGAGAGGCTGGGGCAGTGGGAACTGTTTCTGGAATGATCCAGAACAATAGGGAGAGGCTGGGGCAGTGGGATCTGTTTGTGGAATGATCCAGGACCATAGGGAGAGGCTGGGGCAGTGGGATCTGTTTGTGGAATTATCCAGGACTATAGAGAGAGGCTGGGGCAGTGGGATCTGTTTGTGGAATGATCCAGGACAATAGGGAGAGGCTGGGGCAGTGGGATCTGTTTGTGGAATTATCGAGGACAATAGGGAGAGGCTGGGGCAGTGGGATCTGTTGTGGAATGATCCAGGACATTAGGGAGAGGCTGGGTCAGTGGGATCTGTTTGTGGAATGATCCAGGACAATAGAGAGAGGCTGGGGCAGTGGGAAGTGTTTCTGGAATGATCCAGAACAATAGGGAGAGGCTGGGGCAGTGGGATCTGTTTGTGGAATGATCCAGGACCATAGGGAGAGGCTGGGGCAGTGGGATCTGTTTGTGGAATTATCCAGGACAATAGAGAGAGGCTGGGGCAGTGGGATCTGTTTGTGGAATTATCCAGGACAATAGGGAGAGGCTGGGGCAGTGGGATCTGTTTGTGGAATTATCGAGGACAATAGGGAGAGGCTGGGGCAGTGGGATCTGTTGTGGAATGATCCAGGACAATAGGGAGAGTCTGCGGCAGTGGGATCTGTTTGTGGAATGATCCAGGAGAATAGAGAGAGGCTGGGGCAGTGGTAACTTTTTCTGGAATGAACCAGGACAATAGGTAGAGGCTGGGGCAGTGGGATCTGTTTGTGGAATGAGCCAGGACCATAGGGAGAGGCTGGGGCAGTGGGATCTGTTTGTGGAATTATCCAGGACAATAGAGAGAGGCTGGGGCAGTGGGATCTGTTTGTGGAATGATCCAGGACAATAGGGAGAATCCGGGGTAGTGGGATCTGTTTGTGGAATTATCCAGGACAATAGGGAGAATCCGGGGCAGTGAGATCTGTTTGTGGAATTATCCAGGACAATAGGGAGAGTCTGGGGCAGTGGGATCTGTTTGTGGAGTGATCCAGTACAATAGGGAGAGGCTGGGGCAGTGGGAACTGTTTCTGGAATGATCCAGAACAATAGGGAGAGGCTGGGGCAGTGGGATCTGCTTGTGGAATGATCCAGGACAATAGAGAGAGGCTGGGGCAGTGGGAACTGTTTCTGGGATGATCCAGAACAATAGGGAGAGGCTGGGGCAGTGGGATCTGTTTGTGGAATGAGCCAGGACCATCGGGAGAGGCTGGGGCAGTGGGATCTGTTTGTGGAATTATCCAGGACAATAGAGAGAGGCTGGGGCAGTGGGAACTGTTTGTGGAATGATCCAGGACAATAGGGAGAGGCCGGGGCAGTGGGATCTGTTTGTGGAATTATCGAGGACAATAGGGGGAGGCTGGGGCAGTGGGATCTGTTTGTGGAATGATCCATAACAATAGGGAGAGGCTGGGGCAGTGGGAACTGTTTCTGGAATGATCCAGAACAATAGTGAGAGGCTGGGGCAGTGGGATATGTTTGTGGAAAGATCCAGGACCATAGGGAGAGGCTGGGGCGGTGGGATCTGTGTGTGGAATGATCCAGGACAATAGGGAGAGGCTGGGGCAGTGGGATCTGTTTGTGGAATGATCCAGGACAATAGGGAGAGGCTGGCGCAGTGGGATCTGTTTGTGGAATGATCCAGGACAATAGGGAGAGGCTGGGGCAGTGGGATCTGTTTGAGGAATGATCCAGGACCATAGAGAGAGGCTGGGGCAGTGGGATCTGTTTGAGGAATGATCCAGGACAATAGGGAGAGGCTGGGGCAGTGGGATCTGTTTGTGGAATGATCCCGGACAATAGTGAGAGGCTGGGGCAGTGGGATCTGTTTGTTGAATAATCCAGGACATTAGGGAGAGGCTGGGGCAGTGGGGTCTGTTTGTGGAATAATACAGGGAAACAGTGAGAGGCTGGGGCAGTGGGATCTGTTTGTGGAATGATCCAGGAAAATAGGGAGAGGCTGGGGCAGTGGGATCTGTTTGTGGAATGATCCAGGACAATAGGGAGAGGCTGGGGCAATGAGATCTGTTTGTGGAATGATCCAGGACAATAGGGAGAGGCTGGGGCAGTGGGATCTGTTTGTGGAATGATGCAGAAAAATAGGGAGAATCCGGGGCAGTGGGATCTGTTTGTGGAATTATCCAGGACAATAGGGAGAATCCGGGGCACTGAGATCTGTTTGTGGAATTATCCAGGACAATAGGGAGCGTCTGGGGCAGTGGGATCTGTTTGTGGAGTGATTCAGTACAATAGGGAGAGGCTTGGGCAGTGGGAACTGTTTCTGGAATGATCCAGAACAATAGGGAGAGGCTGGGGCAGTGGGATCTGTTTGTGGAATGATCCAGGACAATAGGGAGATGCTGGGGCAGTAGGATCTGTTTGTGGACTGATCGAGGACAATAGGGAGAGTCTGGGGCAGTGGGATCTGTTTGTGGAATGATCCAGGACAATAGGGAGAGGCTGGGGCAGTGGGATCTGTTTGTGGAATTATCGAGGACAATAGGGAGAGGCTGGGGCAGTGGGATCTGTTGTGGAATGATCCAGGACATTAGGGAGAGGCTGGGTCAGTGGGATCTGTTTATGGAATGATCCAGGACAATAGGGAGAGTCTGCGGCAGTGGGATCTGTTTGTGGAATGATCCAGGAGTATAGAGAGAGGCTGGGGCAGTGGGAACTTTTTCTGGAATGATCCAGAACAGTAGGGAGAGGCTGGGGCAGTGGGATCTGTTTGTGGAATGAGCCAGGACCATAGGGAGAGGCTGGGGCAGTGGGATCTGCTTGTGGAATGATCCAGGACAATAGGGAGAGGCTGGGGCAGTGGGATCTGTTTGTGGAATGATCCAGGACAACAGGGAGAGGCTGGGGCAGTGGGATCTGTTTGTGGAATTATCGAGGACAATCGGGAGAGGCTGGGGCAGTGGGATCTGTTTGTGGAATGATCCAGAACAATAGGGAGAGGCTGGGTCAGAGGGATCTGTTTGTGGAATGATCCAGGACAATAGGGAGAGTCTCCGGCAGTGGGATCTGTTTGTGGAATGATCCAGGACAATAGAGAGAGGCTGGGGCAGTGGGAACTGTTTCTGGAATGATCCAGAACAATAGGGAGAGGCTGGGGCAGTGGGATCTGTTTGTGGAATGATCCAGGACCATAGGGAGAGGCTGGGGCAGTGGGATCTGTTTGTGGAATTATCCAGGACTATAGAGAGAGGCTGGGGCAGTGGGATCTGTTTGTGGAATGATCCAGGACAATAGGGAGAGGCTGGGGCAGTGGGATCTGTTTGTGGAATTATCGAGGACAATAGGGAGAGGCTGGGGCAGTGGGATCTGTTGTGGAATGATCCAGGACATTAGGGAGAGGCTGGGTCAGTGGGATCTGTTTGTGGAATGATCCAGGACAATAGAGAGAGGCTGGGGCAGTGGGAAGTGTTTCTGGAATGATCCAGAACAATAGGGAGAGGCTGGGGCAGTGGGATCTGTTTGTGGAATGATCCAGGACCATAGGGAGAGGCTGGGGCAGTGGGATCTGTTTGTGGAATTATCCAGGACAATAGAGAGAGGCTGGGGCAGTGGGATCTGTTTGTGGAATTATCCAGGACAATAGGGAGAGGCTGGGGCAGTGGGATCTGTTTGTGGAATTATCGAGGACAATAGGGAGAGGCTGGGGCAGTGGGATCTGTTGTGGAATGATCCAGGACAATAGGGAGAGTCTGCGGCAGTGGGATCTGTTTGTGGAATGATCCAGGAGAATAGAGAGAGGCTGGGGCAGTGGTAACTTTTTCTGGAATGAACCAGGACAATAGGTAGAGGCTGGGGCAGTGGGATCTGTTTGTGGAATGAGCCAGGACCATAGGGAGAGGCTGGGGCAGTGGGATCTGTTTGTGGAATTATCCAGGACAATAGAGAGAGGCTGGGGCAGTGGGATCTGTTTGTGGAATGATCCAGGACAATAGGGAGAAGCTGGGACAGTGGGATCCGTTTTTGGAATGATCCAGGAGATTAGGGAGAGTCTGGTGCAGTGGGATCTGTTTGTGGAAAGATCCAGGACAATAGGGAGAGGCAGGGGCAGTGGGATCTGTTTGTGGAATGATCCAGGACAATAGGGAGAGGCTGGGGCAGTGGGATCTGTTTGTGGCATGATCCAGGACAATAGGGAGAGACTGGGACAGTGGGATCCGTTTTTGGAATGATCCAGGATATTAGGGAGAGGCTGGGGCAGTGGGATCTGTTTGTGGAATGATCCAGGACAATAGACAGAGGCTGGGGCAGTGGGATCTGTTTGTGGAATGATCCAGGACAATAGAGGGAGGCTGAGGCAGTGGGATCTGTTTGTGGAATGATCCAGGGCAATAGGGAGAGGCTAGGGCAGTGGGACCTTTTTGTGGAATGATCCAGGACAATAGTGAGAGGCTGGGGCAGTGGGATCTGTTTGTGGAATGATCCAGGACAATAGGGAGAGGCTGGGGCAGTGGGACCTATTTGTGGAATGATCCAGGACAATAGGGAGAGTCTGGGGCAGTGAGATCTGTTTGTGGAATGATCCACGACAACAAGGAGAGGCTGGGGCAGTGGGATGTGTTTTTGGAATGATCCAGGACAATAGAGAGAGGCTGGGGCAGTAAGATCTGTTTGTGGAATGATCCAGGACATTAGCGAGAGTCTGGGGCAGTGGGATCTGTTTGTGGAATAATCCAGGACAATAGGGAGAGGCTGATGCAGTGGGATCTGTTTGTGGAATGATCCAGAACAATAGGGAGAGGCTGGGGCAGTGGGATCTGTTTGTGGAATGATCCCGGACAATAGTGAGAGGCTGGGGCAGTGGGATCTGTTTGTTGAATAATCCAGGACATTAGGGAGAGGCTGGGACAGTGGGGTCTGTTTGTGGAATGATACAGGGAAACAGTGAGAGGCTGGGGCAGTGGGATCTGTTTGTGGAATGATCCAGGAAAATAGGGAGAGGCTGGGGCAGTGGGATCTGTTTGTGGAATGATCCAGGACAATAGGGAGAGGCTGGGGCAATGAGATCTGTTTGTGGAATGATCCAGGACAATAGGGAGAGGCTGGGGCAGTGGGATCTGTTTGTGGAATGATGCAGAAAAATAGGGAGAATCCGGGGCAGTGGGATCTGTTTGTGGAATTATCCAGGACAATAGGGAGAATCCGGGGCAGTGAGATCTGTTTGTGGAATTATCCAGGACAATAGGGAGAGTCTGGGGCAGTGGGATCTGTTTGTGGAGTGATCCAGTACAATAGGGAGAGGCTGGGGCAGTGGGAACTGTTTCTGGAATGATCCAGAACAATAGGGAGAGGCTGGGGCAGTGGGATCTGTTTGTGGAATGATGCAGAAAAATAGGGAGAATCCGGGGCAGTGGGATCTGTTTGTGGAATTATCCAGGACAATAGGGAGAATCCGGGGCACTGAGATCTGTTTGTGGAATTATCCAGGACAATAGGGAGCGTCTGGGGCAGTGGGATCTGTTTGTGGAGTGATTCAGTACAATAGGGAGAGGCTGGGGCAGTGGGAACTGTTTCTGGAATGATCCAGAACAATAGGGAGAGGCTGGGGCAGTGGGATCTGTTTGTGGAATGATCCAGGACAATAGGGAGATGCTGGGGCAGTAGGATCTGTTTGTGGAATGATCGAGGACAATAGGGAGAGTCTGGGGCAGTGGGATCTGTTTGTGGAATGATCCAGGACAATAGGGAGAGGCTGGGGCAGTGGGATCTGTTTGTGGAATTATCGAGGACAATAGGGAGAGGCTGGGGCAGTGGGATCTGTTGTGGAATGATCCAGGACATTAGGGAGAGGCTGGGTCAGTGGGATCTGTTTATGGAATGATCCAGGACAATAGGGAGAGTCTGCGGCAGTGGGATCTGTTTGTGGAATGATCCAGGAGTATAGAGAGAGGCTGGGGCAGTGGGAACTTTTTCTGGAATGATCCAGAACAGTAGGGAGAGGCTGGGGCAGTGGGATCTGTTTGTGGAATGAGCCAGGACCATAGGGAGAGGCTGGGGCAGTGGGATCTGCTTGTGGAATGATCCAGGACAATAGGGAGAGGCTGGGGCAGTGGGATCTGTTTGTGGAATGATCCAGGACAACAGGGAGAGGCTGGGGCAGTGGGATCTGTTTGTGGAATTATCGAGGACAATCGGGAGAGGCTGGGGCAGTGGGATCTGTTTGTGGAATGATCCAGAACAATAGGGAGAGGCTGGGTCAGAGGGATCTGTTTGTGGAATGATCCAGGACAATAGGGAGAGTCTCCGGCAGTGGGATCTGTTTGTGGAATGATCCAGGACAATAGAGAGAGGCTGGGGCAGTGGGAACTGTTTCTGGAATGATCCAGAACAATAGGGAGAGGCTGGGGCAGTGGGATCTGTTTGTGGAATGATCCAGGACCATAGGGAGAGGCTGGGGCAGTGGGATCTGTTTGTGGAATTATCCAGGACTATAGAGAGAGGCTGGGGCAGTGGGATCTGTTTGTGGAATGATCCAGGACAATAGGGAGAGGCTGGGGCAGTGGGATCTGTTTGTGGAATTATCGAGGACAATAGGGAGAGGCTGGGGCAGTGGGATCTGTTGTGGAATGATCCAGGACATTAGGGAGAGGCTGGGTCAGTGGGATCTGTTTGTGGAATGATCCAGGACAATAGAGAGAGGCTGGGGCAGTGGGAAGTGTTTCTGGAATGATCCAGAACAATAGGGAGAGGCTGGGGCAGTGGGATCTGTTTGTGGAATGATCCAGGACCATAGGGAGAGGCTGGGGCAGTGGGATCTGTTTGTGGAATTATCCAGGACAATAGAGAGAGGCTGGGGCAGTGGGATCTGTTTGTGGAATTATCCAGGACAATAGGGAGAGGCTGGGGCAGTGGGATCTGTTTGTGGAATTATCGAGGACAATAGGGAGAGGCTGGGGCAGTGGGATCTGTTGTGGAATGATCCAGGACAATAGGGAGAGTCTGCGGCAGTGGGATCTGTTTGTGGAATGATCCAGGAGAATAGAGAGAGGCTGGGGCAGTGGTAACTTTTTCTGGAATGAACCAGGACAATAGGGAGAGGCTGGGGCAGTGGGATCTGTTTGTGGAATGAGCCAGGACCATAGGGAGAGGCTGGGGCAGTGGGATCTGTTTGTGGAATTATCCAGGACAATAGAGAGAGGCTGGGGCAGTGGGATCTGTTTGTGGAATGATCCAGGACAATAGGGAGAAGCTGGGACAGTGGGATCCGTTTTTGGAATGATCCAGGAGATTAGGGAGAGTCTGGTGCAGTGGGATCTGTTTGTGGAAAGATCCAGGACAATAGGGAGAGGCAGGGGCAGTGGGATCTGTTTGTGGAATGATCCAGGACAATAGGGAGAGGCTGGGGCAGTGGGATCTGTTTGTGGCATGATCCAGGACAATAGGGAGAGACTGGGACAGTGGGATCCGTTTTTGGAATGATCCAGGATATTAGGGAGAGGCTGGGGCAGTGGGATCTGTTTGTGGAATGATCCAGGACAATAGACAGAGGCTGGGGCAGTGGGATCTGTTTGTGGAATGATCCAGGACAATAGAGGGAGGCTGAGGCAGTGGGATCTGTTTGTGGAATGATCCAGGGCAATAGGGAGAGGCTAGGGCAGTGGGACCTTTTTGTGGAATGATCCAGGACAATAGTGAGAGGCTGGGGCAGTGGGATCTGTTTGTGGAATGATCCAGGACAATAGGGAGAGGCTGGGGCAGTGGGACCTATTTGTGGAATGATCCAGGACAATAGGGAGAGTCTGGGGCAGTGAGATCTGTTTGTGGAATGATCCACGACAACAAGGAGAGGCTGGGGCAGTGGGATGTGTTTTTGGAATGATCCAGGACAATAGAGAGAGGCTGGGGCAGTAAGATCTGTTTGTGGAATGATCCAGGACATTAGCTAGAGTCTGGGGCAGTGGGATCTGTTTGTGGAATAATCCAGGACAATAGGGAGAGGCTGATGCAGTGGGATCTGTTTGTGGAATGATCCAGAACAATAGGGAGAGGCTGGGGCAGTGGGATCTGTTTGTGGAATGATCCAGGACAATAGGGAGAGGCTGGGGCAATGAGATCTGTTTGTGGAATGATCCAGGACAATAGGGAGAGGCTGGGGCAGTGGGATCTGTTTGTGGAATGATGCAGAAAAATAGGGAGAATCCGGGGCAGTGGGATCTGTTTGTGGAATTATCCAGGACAATAGGGAGAATCCGGGGCAGTGAGATCTGTTTGTGGAATTATCCAGGACAATAGGGAGAGTCTGGGGCAGTGGGATCTGTTTGTGGAGTGATCCAGTACAATAGGGAGAGGCTGGGGCAGTGGGAACTGTTTCTGGAATGATCCAGAACAATAGGGAGAGGCTGGGGCAGTGGGATCTGTTTGTGGAATGATCCAGGACAATAGGGAGATGCTGGGGCAGTAGGATCTGTTTGTGGAATGATCGAGGACAATAGGGAGAGTCTGGGGCAGTGGGATCTGTTTGTGGAATGATCCAGGACAATAGGGAGAGGCTGGGGCAGTGGGATCTGTTTGTGGAATTATCGAGGACAATAGGGAGAGGCTGGGGCAGTGGGATCTGTTGTGGAATGATCCAGGACATTAGGGAGAGGGTGGGTCAGTGGGATCTGTTTATGGAATGATCCAGGACAATAGGGAGAGTCTGCGGCAGTGGGATCTGTCTGTGGAATGATCCAGGAGTATCGAGAGAGGCTGGGGCAGTGGGAACTTTTTCTGGAATGATCCAGAACAGTAGGGAGAGGCTGGGGCAGTGGGATCTGTTTGTGGAATGATCCAGGACAATAGAGAGAGGCTGGGGCAGTGGGATCTGTTTGTGGAATGATCCAGAACAATAGGGAGAATCCGGGGCAGTGGGATCTGTTTGTGGAATTATCCAGGACAATAGGGAGAATCCGGGGCAGTGAGATCTGTTTGTGGAATTATCCAGGACAATAGGGAGAGTCTGGGGCAGTGGGATCTGTTTGTGGAGTGATCCAGTACAATAGGGAGAGGCTGGGGCAGTGGGAACTGTTTCTGGAATGATCCAGAACAATATGGAGAGGCTGGGGCAGTGGGACCTGTTTGTGGAATGATCCAGGACAATAGAGAGAGGCTGGGGCAGTGGGAACTGTTTCTGGGATGATCCAGAACAATAGGGAGAGGCTGGGGCAGTGGGATCTGTTTGTGGAATGAGCCAGGACCATCGGGAGAGGCTGGGGCAGTGGGATCTGTTTGTGGAATTATCCAGGACAATAGAGAGAGGCTGGGGCAGTGGGAACTGTTTGTGGAATGATCCAGGACAATAGGGAGAGGCCGGGGCAGTGGGATCTGTTTGTGGAATTATCGAGGACAATAGGGGGAGGCTGGGGCAGTGGGATCTGTTTGTGGAATGATCCATAACAATAGGGAGAGGCTGGGGCAGTGGGAACTGTTTCTGGAATGATCCAGAACAATAGGGAGAGGCTGGGGCAGTGGGATATGTTTGTGGAAAGATCCAGGACCATAGGGAGAGGCTGGGGCAGTGGGATCTGTGTGTGGAATGATCCAGGACAATAGGGAGAGGCTGGGGCAGTGGGATCTGTTTGTGGAATGATCCAGGACAATAGGGAGAGGCTGGCGCAGTGGGATCTGTTTGTGGAATGATCCAGGACAATAGGGAGAGGCTGGGGCAGTGGGATCTGTTTGAGGAATGATCCAGCACCAGAGAGAGAGGCTGGGGCAGTGGGATCTGTTTGAGGAATGATCCAGGACAATAGGGAGAGGCTGGGGCAGTGGGATCTGTTTGTGGAATGATCCCGGACAATAGTGAGAGGCTGGGGCAGTGGGATCTGTTTGTTGAATAATCCAGGACATTAGGGAGAGGCTGGGGCAGTGGGGTCTGTTTGTGGAATGATACAGGGAAACAGTGAGAGGCTGGGGCAGTGGGATCTGTTTGTGGAATGATCCAGGAAAATAGGGAGAGGCTGGGGCAGTGGGATCTGTTTGTGGAATGATCCAGGACAATAGGGAGAGGCTGGGGCAATGAGATCTGTTTGTGGAATGATCCAGGACAATAGGGAGAGGCTGGGGCAGTGGGATCTGTTTGTGGAATGATGCAGGAAAATAGGGAGAATCCGGGGAAGTGGGATCTGTTTGTGGAATTATCCAGGACAATAGGGAGAATCCGGGGCAGTGAGATCTGTTTGTGGAATTATCCAGGACAATAGGGAGAGTCTGGGGCAGTGGGATCTGTTTGTGGAGTGATCCAGTACAATAGCGAGAGGCTGGGGCAGTGGGAACTGTTTCTGGAATGATCCAGAACAATAGGGAGAGGCTGGGGCAGTGGGATCTGTTTGTGGAATGATCCAGGACAATAGGGAGATGCTGGGGCAGTAGGATCTGTTTGTGGAATGATCGAGGACAATAGGGAGAGTCTGGGGCAGTGGGATCTGTTTGTGGAATGATCCAGGACAATAGGGAGAGGCTGGGGCAGTGGGATCTGTTTGTGGAATTATCGAGGACAATAGGGAGAGGCTGGGGCTGTGGGATCTGTTGTGGAATGATCCAGGACATTAGGGAGAGGCTGGGTCAGTGGGATCTGTTTATGGAATGATCCAGGACAATAGGGAGAGTCTGCGGCAGTGGGATCTGTTTGTGGAATGATCCAGGAGTATAGAGAGAGGCTGGGGCAGTGGGAACTTTTTCTGGAATGATCCAGAACAGTAGGGAGAGGCTGGGGCAGTGGGATCTGTTTGTGGAATGAGCCAGGACCATAGGGAGAGGCTGGGGCAGTGGGATCTGTTTGTGGAATTATCCAGGACAATAGAGAGAGGCTGGGGCAGTGGGATCTGTTTGTGGAATGATCCAGGACAATAGGGAGAGGCTGGGGCAGTGGGATCTGTTTGTGGAATGATCCAGGACAATAGGGAGAGGCTGGGGCAGTGGGATCTGTTTGTGGAATTATCGAGGACAATCGGGAGAGGCTGGGGCAGTGGGATCTGTTTGTGGAATGATCCAGAACAATAGGGAGAGGCTGGGTCAGAGGGATCTGTTTGTGGAATGATCCAGGACAATAGGGAGAGTCTCCGGCAGTGGGATCTGTTTGTGGAATGATCCAGGACAATAGAGAGAGGCTGGGGCAGTGGGAACTGTTTCTGGAATGTTCCAGAACAATAGGGACAGGCTGGGGCAGTGGGATCTGTTTGTGGAATGATCCAGGACCATAGGGAGAGGCTGGGGCAGTGGGATCTGTTTGTGGAATTATCCAGGACAATAGAGAGAGGCTGGGGCAGTGGGATCTGTTTGTGGAATGATCCAGGACAATAGGGAGAGGCTGGGGCAGTGGGATCTGTTTGTGGAATTATCGAGGACAATAGGGAGAGGCTGGGGCAGTGGGATCTGTTGTGGAATGATCCAGGACATTAGGGAGAGGCTGGGTCAGTGGGATCTGTTTGTGGAATGATCCAGGACAATAGAGAGAGGCTGGAGCAGTGGGAACTGTTTCTGGAATGATCCAGAACAATAGGGAGAGGCTGGGGCAGTGGGATCTGTTTGTGGAATGATCCAGGACCATAGGGAGAGGCTGTGGCAGTGGGACCTGTTTGCGGAATTATCCAGGACAATAGAGAAAGGCTGGGGCAGTGGGATCTGTTTGTGGAATGATCCAGGACAATAGGGAGAGGCTGGGGCAGTGGGATCTGTTTGTGGAATTATCGAGGACAATAGGGAGAGGCTGGGGCAGTGGGATCTGTTGTGGAATGATCCAGGACAATAGGGAGAGTCTGCGGCAGTGGGATCTGTTTGTGGAATGATCCAGGAGAATAGAGAGAGGCTGGGGCAGTGGTAACTTTTTCTGGAATGAACCAGGACAATAGGGAGAGGCTGGGGCAGTGGGATCTGTTTGTGGAATGAGCCAGGACCATAGGGAGAGGCTGGGGCAGTGGGATCTGTTTGTGGAATTATCCAGGACAATAGAGAGAGGCTGGGGCAGTGGGATCTGTTTGTGGAATGATCCAGGACAATAGGGAGAAGCTGGGAAGTGGGATCCGTTTTTGGAATGATCCAGGAGATTAGGGAGAGTCTGGGGCAGTGGGATCTGTTTGTGGAAACATCCAGGACAATAGGGAGAGGCAGGGGCAGTGGGATCTGTTTGTGGAATGATCCAGGACAATAGGGAGAGGCTGGGGCAGTGGGATCTGTTTGTGGCATGATCCAGGACAATAGGGAGAGACTGGGACAGTGGGATCCGTTTTTGGAATGATGCAGGATATTAGGGAGAGGCTGGGGCAGTGGGATCTGTTTGTGGAATGATCCAGGACAATAGACAGAGGCTGGGGCAGTGGGATCTGTTTGTGGAATGATCCAGGGCATTGGGAGAGGCTAGGGCAGTGGGACCTTTTTGTGGAATGATCCAGGACAATAGTGAGAGGCTGGGGCAGTGGGATCTGTTTGTGGAATGATCCAGGACAATAGGGAGAGGCTGGGGCAGTGGGACCTATTTGTGGAATGATCCAGGACAATAGGGAGAGTCTGGGGCAGTGAGATCTGTTTGTGGAATGATCCAGGACAATAAGGAGAGGCTGGGGCAGTGGGATGTGTTTTTGGAATGATCCAGGACAATAGAGAGAGGCTGGGGCAGTAAGATCTGTTTGTGGAATGATCCAGGACATTAGCGAGAGTCTGGGGCAGTGGGATATGTTTGTGGAATAATCCAGGACAATAGGGAGAGGCTGATGCAGTGGGATCTGTTTGTGGAATGATCCAGAACCATAGGGAGAGGCTGGGGCAGTGGGATCTGATTGTGGAATGATCCGGGACATTAGGGAGAGGCTGGGTCAGTGGGATCTGTTTATGGAATGATCCAGGACAATAGGGAGAGTCTGCGGCAGTGGGATCTGTTTGTGGAATGATCCAGGACAATAGAGAGAGGCTGGGGCAGTGTGAACTTTTTCTGGAATGATCCAGAACAGTAGGGAGAGGCTGGGGCAGTGGGATCTGTTTGTGGAATGAGCCAGGACCATAGGGAGAGGCTGGGGCAGTGGGATCTGTTTGTGGAATTATCCAGGACAATCGAGATAGGCTGGGGCAGTGGGATCTGTTTGTGGAATGATCCAGGACAATAGGGAGAGGCTGGGGCAGTGGGATCTGTTTGTGGAATGATCCAGGCAATAGGGAGAGGCTGGGGCAGTGGGATCTGTTTGTGGAATTATCGAGGACAATAGGGAGAGGCTGGGGCAGTGGGATCAGTTTGTGGAATGATCCAGAACAATAGGGAGAGGCTGGGTCAGTGGGATCTGTTTGTGGAATGAGCCAGGACAATAGGGAGAGTCTCCGGAAGTGGGATCTGTTTGTGGAATGATCCAGGACAATAGAGAGAGGCTGGGGCAGTGGGATCTGTTTGTGGAATGATCCATGACCATAGGGAGAGGCTGAGGCAGTGGAATCTGTTTGTGGAATTATCCAGGTCAATAGAGAGAGGCTAGGGCAGTGGGATCTGTTTGTGGAATGATCCAGGACAATAGAGAGAGGCTGGGGCAGTGGGATCTGTTTGTGGAATGATCCAGGACAATAGGGAGAGGCTGGAGCAGTGGGATCTGTTTGTGGAATGATCCAGGACAATAGGGAAAGGCTGGGGCAGTGGGATATGTTTGTGGAATGATCCAGGACAATAGAGAGAGGCTGGGGCAGTGGGATCTGTTTGTGGAATTATCCAGGACAATAGAGAGAGGCTGGGGCAGTGGGATCTGTTTGCGGAATGATCCAGGACAATAGGGAGAGTCTGGGGCATTGGGATCTGTTTGTGGAATGATCCAGAACAATAGGGAGAGGCTGGGGCAGTGGGATCTGTTTGTGTAATGATCCAGGACCATATAGAGAGGCTGGGGCAGTTGGATTTGTTTGATGAATGATCCAGGACAATAGGGAGAGGCTGGGGCAGTGGGATCTGTTTGTGGAATGATCCAGGACAACAGGGAGAGGCTGGGGCAGTGGGACCTGTTAGTGGAATGATCCAGGACAACAGGGAGAGGCTGGGGCAGTGGGATCTGTTTGTGGAATGATCCAGGACATTAGGGAGAGGCTGGGGCAGTGGGATCTGTTTGTGGAATGATCCAGGACAATAGGGAGAGGCTGGGGCAGTGGGATCAGTTTGTGGAATGATCCAGGACAATAGGGAGAGGCTGGGGCAGTGGGATCTGTTTGTGGAATGATCCAGGACAATAGGGAGAGGCTGGGGCAGTGGGATCTGTTTGTGGAAAGATCCAGGACAATAGGAAGAGGCTGGGTCAGTGGGATCTGTTTGTGGAATGATCCAGGACAATAGGGAGAGGCTGGGGCAGTGGGATCTGTTTGTGGAATTATCCAGGACAATAGAGAGAGGCTGGGGCAGTGGGATCTGTTTGTGGAATGATCCAGGACAATAGGGAGAGTCTGGGGCAGTGGGATCTGTTTGTGGAATGATCCAGAACAATAGAGAGAGGCTGGGGCAGTGGGATCTGTTTGTGGAATGATCCAGAACAACAGGGAGAGGCTGGGGCAGTGGGATCTGTTTGTGGAATGATCCAGGACCATATAGAGAGGCTGGGGCAGTGGGATCTGTTTGAGGAATGATCCAGGACAATAGGGAGAGGAAGGGGCAGTGGGATCTTTTTGTGGAATTATCCAGGACAATAGGGAGAGTCTGGGGCAGTGGGACCTGTTAGTGGAATGATCCAGGACATTAGGGAGCGGCTGGGCAGTGGGATCTGTTTGTGGAATGATCCAGGACAATAGAGAGAGGCTGGGGCAGTGGGATCTGTTTGTGGAATAATCCAGGACAATAGGGAGAAGCTGGGACAGTGGGATCCGTTTTTGGAATGATCCAGAATATTAGGGAGAGTCTGGGGCAGTGGGATCTGTTTGTGGAAAGATCCAGGACAATAGGGAGAGGCTGGGTCAGTGGGATCTGTTTGTGGAATGATCCAGGACAATAGTGAGAGGCTGGGGCAGTGGGATCTGTTTGTGGAATGATCCAGGACAATAGGGAGAGGCTGGGGCAGTGGGATCTGTTTGTGGCATGATCCAGGACAATAGGGAGAGACTGGGACAGTGGGATCCGTTTTTGGAATGATCCAGGATATTAGGGAGAGGCTGGGGCAGTTGGATCTGTTTGTGGAATGATCCAGGACAATAGACAGAGGCTGGGGCAGTGGGATCTGTTTGTGGAATGATCCAGGACAATAGAGGGAGGCTGAGGCAGTGGGATCTGTTTGTGGAATGATCCAGGGCAATAGGGAGAGGCTAGGGCAGTGGGACCTTTTTGTGGAATGATCCAGGACAATAGTGAGAGGCTGGGGCAGTGGGATCTGTTTGTGGAATGATCCAGGACAATAGGGAGAGGCTGGGGCAGTGGGACCTATTTGTGGAATGATCTAGGACAATAGGGAGAGTCTGGGGCAGTGAGATCTGTTTGTGGAATGATCCAGGACAATAAGGAGAGGCTGAGGCAGTGGGATATGTTTTTGGAATGATCCAGGACAATAGAGAGAGGCTGTGGCAGTAAGATCTGTTTGTGGAATGATCCAGGACATTAGCGAGAGTCTGGGGCAGTGGGATCTGTTTGTGGAATAATCCAGGACAATAGGGAGAGGCTGATGCAGTGGGATCTGTTTGTGGAATGATCCAGAACAATAGTGAGAGGCTGGGGCAGTGGGATCTGATTGTGGAATGATCCGGGACATTAGGGAGAGGCTGGGGCAGTGGGAACTTTTTCTGGAATGATCCAGAACAATAGGGAGAGGCTGGGGCAGTGGGATCTGTTTGTGGAATGAGCCAGGACCATAGGGAGAGGCTGGGGCAGTGGGATCTGTTTGTGGAATTATCCAGGACAATAGAGAGAGGCTGGGGCAGTGGGATCTGTTTGTGGAATGATCCAGGACAATAGGGAGAGGCTGGGGCAGTGGGATCTGTTTGTGGAATGATCCAGGACAATAGGGAGAGGCTGGGGCAGTGGGATCTGTTTGTGGAATTATCGAGGACAATAGGGAGAGGCTGGGGCAGTGGGATCTGTTTGTGGAATGATCCAGAACAATAGGGAGAGGCTGGGTCAGTGGGATCTGTTTGTGGAATGAGCCAGGACAATAGGGAGAGTCTCCGGCAGTGGGATCTGTTTGTGGAATGATCCAGGACAATAGAGAGAGGCTGGTGCAGTGGGATCTGTTTGTGGAATGATCCAGGACCATAGGGAGAGGCTGGGGCAGTGGGATCTGTTTGTGGAATTATCCAGGTCAATAGAGAGAGGCTGGGTCAGTGGGATCTGTTTGTGGAATGATCCAGGACAATAGGGAGAGGCTGGGGCAGTGGGATCTGTTTGTGGAATGATCCAGGACAATAGGGAGAGAATGGGGCAGTGGGATCTGTTTGTGGAATGATCCAGGACAATAGGGAAAGGCTGGGGCAGTGGGATATGTTTGTGGAATGATCCAGGACAATAGAGAGAGGCTGGGGCAGTGGGATCTGTTTGTGGAATTATCCAGGACAATAGAGAGAGGCTGGGGCAGTGGGATCTGTTTGTGGAATGATCCAGGACAATAGGGAGAGTCTGGGGCAGTGGGATCTGTTTGTGGAATGATCCACAACAATAGGGAGAGGCTGGGGCAGTGGGATCTGTTTGTGTAATGATCCAGGACCATATAGAGAGGCTGGGGCAGTGGGATCTGTTTGATGAATGATCCAGGACAATAGGGAGAGGCTGGGGCAGTGGGATCTTTTTGTGGAATTATCCAGGACAATAGGGAGAGGCTGGGGCAGTGGGACCTGTTAGTGGAATGATCCAGGACAACAGGGAGAGGCTGGGGCAGTGGGATCTGTTTGTGGAATGATCCAGGACATTAGGGAGAGGCTGGGGCAGTGGGATCTGTTTGTTGAATGATCCAGGACAATAGAGAGAGGCTGGGGCAGTGGGATCTGTTTGTGGAATGATCCAGGACAATAGGGAGAAGCTGGGACAGTGGGATCCGTTTTTGGAATGATCCAGGATATTAGGGAGAGGCTGGGGCAGTGGGATCTGATTGTGGAATGATCCGGGACATTAGGGAGAGGCTGGGGCAGTGGGAACTTTTTCTGGAATGATCCAGAACAATAGGGAGAGGCTGGGGCAGTGGGATCTGTTTGTGGAATGAGCCAGGACCATAGGGAGAGGCTGGGGCAGTGGGATCTGTTTGTGGAATTATCCAGGACAATAGAGAGAGGCTGGGGCAGTGGGATCTGTTTGTGGAATGATCCAGGACAATTGGGAGAGGCTGGGGCAGTGGGATCTGTTTGTGGAATGATCCAGGACAATAGGGAGAGGCTGGGGCAGTGGGATCTGTTTGTGGAATTATCGAGGACAATAGGGAGAGGCTGGGGCAGTGGGATCTGTTTGTGGAATGATCCACAACAATAGGGAGAGGCTGGGTCAGTGGGATCTGTTTGTGAAATGAGCCAGGACAATAGGGAGAGTCTCCGGCAGTGGGATCTGTTTGTGGAATGATCCAGGACAATAGAGAGAGGCTGGGGCAGTGGGATCTGTTTGTGGAATGATCCAGGACCATAGGGAGAGGCTGGGGCAGTGGGATCTGTTTGTGGAATTATCCAGGTCAATAGAGAGAGGCTGGGTCAGTGGGATCTGTTTGTGGAATGATCCAGGACAATAGGGAGAGGCTGGGGCAGTGGGATCTGTTTGTGGAATGATCCAGGACAATAGGGAGAGAATGGGGCAGTGGGATCTGTTTGTGGAATGATCCAGGACAATAGGGAAAGGCTGGGGCAGTGGGATATGTTTGTGGAATGATCCAGGACAATAGAGAGAGGCTGGGGCAGTGGGATCTGTTTGTGGAATTATCCAGGACAATAGAGAGAGGCTGGGGCAGTGGGATCTGTTTGTGGAATGATCCAGGACAATAGGGAGAGTCTGGGGCAGTGGGATCTGTTTGTGGAATGATCCACAACAATAGGGAGAGGCTGGGGCAGTGGGATCTGTTTGTGGAATGATCCAGGACAATAGAGGGAGGCTGGGGCAGTGGGATCTGTTTGTGGAATGATCCAGGGCAATAGGGAGAGGCTGGGGCAGTGGGACCTTTTTGTGGAATGATCCAGGACAATAGTGAGAGGCTGGGGCAGTGGTATCTGTTTGTGGAATGATCCAGGACAATAGGGAGAGGCTGGGGCAGTGGGACCTATGTGTGGAATGATCCAGGACAATAGGGAGAGTCTGGGGCAGTGAGATCTGTTTGTGGAATGATCCAGGACAATAAAGAGAGGCTGGGGCAGTGGGATATGTTTGTGGAATGATCCAGGACAATAGAGAGAGGCTGGGGCAGTAAGATCTGTTTCTGGAATGATCCAGGACATTAGCGAGAGCCTGGGGCAGTGGGATCTGGTTGTGGAATAATCCAGGACAATAGGGAGAGGTTGATGCAGTGGGATCTGTTTGTGGAATGATCCAGAACAATAGGGACAGGCTGGGGCAGGGGGATCTGATTGTGGAATGATCCGGGACAATAGAGAGAGGCTGGGGCAGTGGGATCTGTTTGTGAAATTATCCAGGACATTAGGGAGAGGCTGGAGCAGTGGGATCTGTTTGTGGAATGATCCAGGACAATAGAGAGAGGCTGCAGCAGTGGGATCTGTTTGTGGAATTATCCAGGACAATAGGGAGAGGCTGGGCAGTGGGATCTGTTTGTGGAATGATCCAGGACAATAGAGAGAGGCTGGGGCAGTGGGATCTGTTTGTGGAATGATCCAGGAACATAGAGAGAGGCTGGGGCAGTGGGATCAGTTTGTGGAATGATCCAGGACAATAGAGAGAGGCGGCGGCAGTGGGATCTGTTTGTGGAATTATCGAGGACAATAGGAAGAGGCTGGGGCAGTGGGATCTGTTTGTGGAATTATCGAGGACAATAGGAAGAGGCTGGGGCAGTGGGATCTGTTTGTGGAATTATCGAGGACAATAGGGAGAGGCTGGGGCAGTGGACTCGCACCGGTTGAAAATCGGGAGGGGGGATTTTTACACAGTTCTCTTACCGAAAATGGGTAGGTCGATCTCGAAGTCGGGGAGGGTGTCGGCGTTGCTGAGGGAACTGAGTGGATTTATGGAGCATCTGGCAGGGTGTATTGGGGGGGGGGGTCCGAGTAGGATAGGTCGACCGAGGGCAAAGGAATTCCTGTTTCTCTCCCACGTGAATAGGGTGTACTCCCGGATCGACTATTTTGTGTTGGACAAGACGTTGTTGGCGAGGTTGGTTGCTGCGGAGTACTCGGGAGATCATGCGCCCATTGGATGGATTTGTCGGTGAATCGGTGGGGAGGGGGGGGGGGGGCGCCGCACTGGAGTTTAATGTGGGGCTGTTGGCAGATGAGGAGTTTTGTGAGCGGGTTTCCAGCGATACGTGGAGCTGAACGACACGAGTGAGATTTTGGCTGCCACACTATGGGAGACACTGAAGGCAGTATTGGAGGGGGGGGGGGTGGAGTTTATCTCTGTACGGGCGCACATAGATCAGATGGGGCGGGCAGAGATAGTGAGGTTGGTGGATGGGATCATGCGGGTGGATAGGGGATGTTCGGAAGCCCCGGGGCGGGATTGCTGATAGAGCAATAGCAACTCCAGATGGAGTTTGGACTGATACCCATGGGAAAGGCAGTTGGGCAATTGAAGAGAGCTGAGGGGCGGTCTGTCAATACGGAGGAAAGGCAAGTAGGATGTTGGCCCAACAATTTTAGAAGCCGGAAGCAGCTAAGGAGATCGGATAAGTGAAGAATCTGCGGAGGAGGGGCCATGATCCTGGACTCGGTGGGGATGCATGGGGTATTTGAGGATTTTTTAAGCGACTGTATGAGTTGGAACCCTCGGTTGGGGTGGACGGAGTGAGGCGTTTTTTTTAAAGGTAATGGAGTTCTCTAGCGTGGAGGAGGACATGGTGGAGGGATTGGGAGCTCTCATTGGGCTGGTGGAGGTGGTGGTGGTTGAGGGTATGGGGCCGATGCGGGCAGGAAAGGCCTAGGGCCCGGATGGGTTCTCGGTGGAATTTTATAAAACGGATGATTTGGGACCCATGCTGGTCAGGGCGTTTAATGAGGCGAGTGAGCAGGGGCTGATCCCCCGACGTTATCACAGTCCTCGATCTCCGTAATTTTAAAGAAGGATAAGGATCCGGAGCAGTATGGGTCCGACAGGCCAATTTCGCTATTAAATGTGGATGATAAGATGCTGGCCAAGATTTTTGCCTCATGGATTGAGGACTGTGTGCCAGTGGTGATTCGGGAGGACCAGACGGGGTTTATTAAGGAAAGGCATTTGCCGGCCTACATCAGGCGCCTGCTGAATGATATAATGATGACCGCAGATGGAAGAAGTGTGAAATTGGTGGTCGACATGGATTCAGTGAAGGTCTTCAATCGGGTGGAGTGGGATAATTTGTGGGAGGAGTTGGGGCGCTTTGGGTTTGGGCAGTGGTTTATGGACTGGGTCTGGCTGTTGTACCGGGGGGCAGCAGGCAGTGTCCGAAGATACCAGGAGAGTTTGGCATATTTCAGGCTAATCCGGGGAACGAGGCAGTGATGCCCACTCTACCCTCGGCTATTTGCCTTGGCTGCAGAGCAATCGGAAATGGCGCTCAGAGCGTCAATGGACTGGCAGGGGTTAGTGCGGGGGGGGGGGGGGCATTAGGTCTCGTTGTAGGCGGGCGATTTACTGCTCTACATATCAAAGACTTTGGCAGGTATTGGGGGATTGTAGGTATATGGGAGGAATTCGGCCGGTGCTCGAGATATATATTGAATATGGGGAAGAGCGAGGATTTTGGAATTTCAGCGAGTGGGCAGGAGAAGTGGCTGGGGGAGTTGCCATTTAGATTGGTGGGGGCGAGCTTTCGTTATCTGCGTATTGAGGTGGCGCGGGTTGGGAGCAGCTGCACAAGCTCAATCTGGCTCTGCTGGTGGAGCAAATGATGGGGGATTTTGTCGCTCGCGGGACCGCTACTGTAGGTACAGATGACGGTTATCGCGAGGTTTTTATTTGTGTTTCAGGATCTCCCAATCTTCATTACTAAGGCTTTATTCAGGAGGGTGAATGCACTGATTTCGGTGTTTGTTTGGGCGGGTAAAGCCCCGCGGTGAAGATGGTGCTGCGGGAGTAGGGTCGGCCGGAGGGGGGCGGTGGTGAGTTAACTCTTCCAAATGTAATTTATTATCATTGGGCGGCGAATACAGCCATGGTTCGGTAGTGGTGGAAGAGTCGGTTTGGAAGTGGATTGAGGCAGCCTCATTTATGGGCTCGAGTTTGGGGGCACTGTTAATGGCGCCTTTACTGTTCTCGCCGGCCAGGTACTCCGCAGGCCTGGTCGTGGTTGCGAGCCTGCTGTATGCGGACACCTGATGCTGTAGGGGGCCTCGATTTAGGCACCGATCTGAGGGACCTAGAGGCTTGCTCCGGAGGGTTCGGGGGCGGACTTGACCGGGGGGGAGGTCGAGGTGTTAACGGACGGGGATTGAGCGGTGTGGGAATCCTTTCTTTCAAGGCAACTTATCGAGCTTGGAAGGGTTGGTGGAGGAATTTGAGTTGGCCGCCGGGAATTGGTTCCAGTATTTACAGGCGAGGGATTTTGTTCAGAAGCAAGCACCGTCCTTTCCCCATCTGTCGCCCCTGGGGCTACAGGGCAAGATGGTGTCACAAATAGGACTAGTGAAGGTAACGTGCCGGAAATATATAAGGAGTTGATGGATTGGGAGGGAGCCCCAGTGGGGGTAATGAAGCGTAAGTGGAAGAGTTGGGGAAGCGGGTGGAGGGGGCTTGGAGTTGGGGGGGGGGGTGAATGCATCCTCGGTGTGCGCCAGCCTTAGCCTTATTCAGATTATGATTATTTCCTATCATGCCATTGTCGTTTCTGTCTCCATATCTGTGTCATATTTAACGTACAAACATTACCTTATTAGGGCGCACATGACGGTGACCAGGATGAGCACGTTTTTTGAAGGGATGGAAGATAGGGGTGGACATTGTGCGGATGGGCCCGCAAATCTTGCCTATATGTTTTGGGCTTGTCCGAAGCTTCGGGGATTCTAGCAGGGGATTTGCCGCCGTTAGGTCGGAAATCCTGAAGGTGAAGGTGGTTCCGAATCCAGAAGTTGCGATCTTTGAAGTGTTAGAAGACCCGGGTGTCCAGGAGGCGAGAGTGGGCGATGTCTTGGCCTTTGCCTCCCTGGTTGCTGGGAGACGGAACTTATTGGAATGGAGGGTACAGGGGCCTCCGGACCCGGGGGCGTGGGTGAGGGACCTGACAGAGTCTCTCAGGTCGGAATAGATTAAGTTAAACTTGAGAGGGCCTGTTGAGGAGTTTAGGCGGAGATGGTAGCCTTTCATCGACTTCTTTGAGATCCGTTCAGATGTCAGCAATGCGGGGGGCGGGGGGAGGGGTTTAAAAATAATAATCGCTTTTTGTCTCAAGTTGACTTCACATATTTAGTTAACTTGGTTATTTGCAGCTCTGTTGGCTTGTTGAGTTCTGTTTGTGTTTGATGTGGAAATATATAAATACATCAATAAAATATTTTTCAAAAGAAAATGTCTAATGGAGCAGAGGCGAAGGTCTGGGCCATTTGGCCCTTCGAGCCTGCTCCACCAATCAAACAGATATTGGCAGAGACGCATACATACACTCTCTCTCACACAGACAGAGATAGGGAGAAACTGGTTACCACCCGTGATAGGATGGAGAACCAGAGGACATCGGTATTAAAAAGGTTGCAAAAAATAAGTTAAAGCAATATGAGAGAAAACGTTATCGCACAGCGACCTGTCAAGGTGTGAAATGCACGGCCTGAACAGAGCGATGGAGGTATGTTCAAGAGTGAATGGAGTCATTATCTGAAACGGAAGAATGTGCAGGGGTAGGGAGGAAGACAGGGGAGTGGCAGGACTCGAATTGCTGATACGGAGAGCTGGAACAAGCGCCATGGGACGAAGGGCTTCCTTTTACCCTGCAACAATATTACGCCCCAGTGAGCGGATGAACAGACCGAGAAAGAAAATATGAGAAAGGGAATAGACCCCTGACTGAGACTCTGCAACCGGCAACACATATCCATCTTCAACTATCCTCACAGGGTCCATTGTTCTCATGTAAACTTTAATCAATTCGTCCTTGAAACTGCAAGATTCCCTATCATGCCATTGTCGTTTCTGTCTCCATATCTGTGTCATATTTAACGTACAAACATTACCTTAGTGAAGAGCCAACGCTATCATTAATGTCGCATTGCTTTGGTCACATAAAATAGCTGACTGATGTTTTTGGATTTTATTTACAGATTCCGAGAGAGAGAGAGAGATGGCGAGATCAGCAGGTGACACATGTGGAGCGAGTGAGAAAAGAGAGAGGCATTGCGAGAGGAAGAACATTTGTCCCTGCTCATGAACTCATTTTAACTTGGGGCCATTGCTGTGTCTGTAAATCTCAGATACTTCAACCAGTATTTTAATCCACATTTTACCTCGGTGTCTTCTGATATCGAGGAGAACAAAGGATAAACACAAATACAAGAACAACAATATTTATTAAACAATGTTAACCCGTAAATTAACCCAAGTATACGTGCAAGAATTATTCAAGATCCAGTGAGATTACCCGAAAAGATGGTCTGGTTGGTTTGTGGGACTCAGTCCTGATTCTCCCTGGTCTGTCATCACGGAAGTGGTTCTCGCTGGCAATATCTTTCTTCCTTCCTTCTCTGGTCAGTCTTCGTATGGTCAAGTTCATCTCGCCAGTCTACTTTTTGCTGCTGCTGTACCTTCCACATCTATTGTCAGCCTCCTCCCTCCCCGCCTTTTCCCGGAACAACTCTCCCGCCCGCCCAATGTGGTTCCCAACATCCAGTAGGTTTCTTGATGTTTGCTTAAGACGACACTGTGCCCTGCCCCCAGGTATACTTCTCTGTGGTGTTTTCTTGCACATAACCTGTTGCCATATCAGGTAGTAGGAGAAACTCTGGGAGCCCAAGAGTCTGGCTTGATCTGTTCAGTGACAGTGCGCTTCTGAATATGAAGAGACTGCGGTGATCTTTTGAAGCCCGTTGATAGGGCAGATCTAGACATGTCCAAGTAGTCTGTCTGAGTTCTGTATATTCGAACTTGACAAAGTGAATTCCCAACAGGACATTTACTGACATTGACTGCAGTTAATTTACAGTGTCCAATTCTTTAATTTAGGATGTCCAATTATAATCGGGCTCAATGCTAGCACGTGTTAAGTCACCACAGTGCCTCCTCTTGATCCAGCGATCGTCAGCGAACCGGAACACAAAAACCTAACCAAACCGAGCGAGCAAGTATCCGCATCTTGGGTAAACAATCTTCTGCCTAACCCACAATAGTGCAACAAATGTAATTAATATATTCCATGCAACAGTAAAGTTTTCATTCGATAATTATGTTGCACCAATTTACGATATTCAAAACAACCCAACATAAACGAGGGGGAATATGTACAAAAAAGAGCCACACGACAAATGATTCAATATATTGCAATACAAATGAAGGAGTGTGAAATTCTTCGTAGCACAGTCTGTCACAAAGCAGGATGACCTTTCTGAACATCAGGGCTATCAGAGGCTGTTGTTGTGGTCTTCAGTTGGCGCGGCCTCCGTTGGCCGGGTTTGCTGCGATCATTCTGAGATTGGGACACCCAGGTAGAACAGATATATGTACTGCACTCAGCGGAGTTAATCAAGGTAGCATTTGCTATATATATTGATAGCTGATTCTGTTTTTACTTTGCTGTATTTCCTGCGGTGGTGGTGTTTGTCACCAGACCAGTTTCCTTGAGAAATCCGTGTTCAATTGGGATGTGTTTTCGGGTTCGGAGATCAGTACCACGAAGGAGCCCCCCCCCCCCCTCCCACCCCCCCACAAATAAATGTATAAATATGTGAAGACTCAGTTGTAGCCCGAATGGATAACTGTGTTCTTGTAGCTCACATATGGACTGCTGTTAATTGGAGAGTCAACACACAGTATCGCGCGAGTGGATGGGAAATAAATTTGCAATTGCGGCTGAGATATGCTGATACCGCCGCAGAGGAGGAGCTCTACGTGGGCGGGCTTTGCCTACCACGGTACACAATGTCCCAGCACCTCTGGTAGTGAGCGGCGGATAAAACATTTTTGGGATTCCTTGTACCAGCGTTGTAATGGCGAGTAAGATGTGGCCTCCACAGCCTTCTACGGCAAAGCGTTCCACAGGTCGACCACCCTCTGGCTGAAGAAATTCCTCCTCGTCTCTGTTTTAAAGGATCGTCCCTTTAGTCTAAGATTGTGTCGTCTGCTTCTAGTATTTACTACATGTGGAAACATTACGTCCACACTATCCAGACCTCGCAGTATTCTGTAAGTGTCAATAAGACCCCCCCCCCGCTCCATCTAAAGCGTTTTACATTTATTTTTAAAATTAATTGACGACTTAATTAAGGCAATGTCAGTTAGAAATGTGCAATGCTCTGACTGTGAGATGTGGCAGGTCCGGGAGGTTTCCAGCGTCCCGGATGCCTTCATCTGCAGAAGGTGCACCCAACTGAGGCTCCTCACAGACCGCATGGTTCGGTTAGAGCAGCAGTTGGATGCACTTCGGAGCATGCAGGTGGCAGAAAGCGTCATAGATTGCAGTCATATAAATGTGGTAACACCCAATGCGCAGGTAGAGAGATGGGTGACCACCAGAAGGGGCAGGAAGTCAGTGCAGGAATACACTGTGGTTGCCACCCTCTCGAACATGTATACCCCTTTGGATACTGTCGGGGGAATAGCCTATCAGTGGAAAACAGCAGCAGCCAGAGCAGTGGCACCACGGCTGGCTCTGATGTTCAGCTGGGAGGGTCAAAGCGCAGAAGAGCAATAGTCATAGTGGACTCTATAGTCAGGGACCTGGTGTTTCAGTTACCTGTGCGACTGGGAGCTCTTCCGGGGCAGGCATGACCCGTATAAGAAGGACGGGTTGCATCTAAACTGGAGATGAATAAATATCCTGGCCGTGAGGTTTGCTAGTGTCACACGGGAGGGTTTAAACTAGTACGGCAGGGGTGAGTGGGTACCGGAGAAATAGGTCAGAAGGTGCAAACATGGAGTGAGAATTAGGGAATAGGGCCAGTATGGCTCTGAGGAAGAGCAGGCGGGGATATGTTGCTGAGAACAGCGGGTCTTGTGGCCTGAAGTGCATCTGACGTAATGCAAGAAGTACAACAGGTAGGCAGATGAACATAAAGATTGGATTTGTACTTGGGACGATGATGTTGTTGTCATTAAAGAAACCTGGTTGAGGGAAGGACGGGATTGTCAGCTAACATTCCAGGCTTTAGATGTTTCAGACGGGATGGAGGGTGATGTAAAAGTGGCGGAGGAGTTGCGCTATTGGTTAGGGAGGGTAGGACAGCTGTACTGCGGGAGGACACCTCAGAGGGCAGCGAGGCTATATGGGTAGAAATCAGGAATAAGAAGGGTGCAGTCATTAGTTGGGGGTTTACTACAGGCCTCCCAACAGTGAGCGGCAGATAGAGGAGCAGATAGGTAGACATATTTTGGAAAGTAGTTGAAGCAACAGGGTTGTGGTGATGGAAGACTTTAACTTACCCAATATTGAATGGGACTCACTTAGTGCCAGGGGCTTGGAGGGAACAGAGTTTTTAACGGGCATCCAGGAGGGCTTCATAAAACAATATTTAGATAGTGCAACTACGGAAGGGGCTGCACTGGACATGATATTAGGGAATGAACCCGGCCAGGTGGCAAAGGTTTCAGTAGGGGAGCATTTCGGGAACAGTGATCACAATTCATTATGTTTTAAAGTGTTGGTGAACAAGGATAAGAGTGGTCCTAGAGTGAATGTTCTAAATTGGGGGAAGGCTAATTATAACAATATTGAAAATGAAAACCACTTATTGTCACAAGTAGGCTTCAAATGAAGTTACTGTGAAAAGCCCCTTAGTCGCCACATTCCGGCGCCTCTTCGGCGAGGCTTTTACGGGAATTTAACCGTGCTGCTGGCCTACCTTGGTCTGCTTTCAAAGCCAGCGATTTAGCCCAGTGTGAAATGAAGAACATACATTGTGGGCGGATGTTTGAGGGTAAATCAACATCTGGCATGTGGGTGGCTTTCAAATGTCAGTTGAAAGGAATTCAGAACCGGCATGTGAGGAAGAAGGATAAATACGGCAAATTTCGAGACCCTTGGCTAACGACAGATATTGTAGGCCTCGTCAAAAAGAAAAAGGAGGCATTTGTCAGAGCTAAAAGGCTGGGAACAGACGAAGCCTGCGTG
Source organism: Scyliorhinus torazame (assembly GCF_047496885.1). NCBI lineage: Eukaryota > Metazoa > Chordata > Chondrichthyes > Carcharhiniformes > Scyliorhinidae > Scyliorhinus > Scyliorhinus torazame. Next base: position 66,699,931 of record NC_092726.1, read on the forward strand.
GAATATAAGGAAAGTAGGAAGGAACTTAAGCAAGGAGTCAGGAGAACTAAAAGGGGTCACGAAAAGTCATTGGTAAATAGGATTAAGGAAAATCCCAAGGCTTTTTGCACGTTCATAAAAAGCAAAAGAGTAGCCAGGGAAAGGGTTGTCCCACTGAAGGAGAGGGGAGGGAATCTATGTGTGGAGCCAGAGGAAATGGGCGAGGTACTAAATGATCACTTTACATCAGTTATCATCAAATAGAAGGAATTGGTGGATGTTGAGTCTGGACAAGGGTATGTAGATAGCCTGGGTCACATTGAGATCCAAAAAGACGAGGTGTTGGGCGGCTTGAAAAATATTAATGTAGATAAGTCCCCAGGACCTGATGGGGTCTAGGCCAGAATACTGAAGGAGGCTAGAGAGGAAATTGCGGAGGCTTTGACAGAATTCTATTGATCCTCACTGTCATCAGGTGATGTCCCGGAGGACTGGAAAATAGCCAATGTTGTTCCTTTGTTTAAGAAGGGTATCACGGATAATCCAGGGAACTACAGGTCGTTGAGCCTTACGTCAGAGGTAGGAAAGTTACTGGAGAGATTTCTTCCAAGCAGGATCTACTCCCATTTGGAAGCAAGTGTTAATATTAGCGAAAGGCAGCACGGTTTTGTGAAGGGAGGTCGTGTCTCACTAACTTGGCAGAGATTTTCGAGGAGGTCACAAAGATGACTGATGAAGGTAGGGCAGTGGTTGTTGTCTATATGGACCTTAGAATTGCCTTTGACAAGGTCCCTCATGCCACACTGGTACAAAAGGTGAAGTGACAGGGGATCAGAGGTGAGCTGGCAAGGTGGATACAGAACTGGCTAGGTGGTAGAAGGCAGAGAGTAGCAATGGAAGGATGCGTTTCTGATTGGAGGGCTGTGACTAGTGGTGTTCCGCAGTGCTGGGACCTTTGCTGGTCGGAGAATATATAAATGATTTGGAGGAAAATGTAACTGGTCTGATCAGTAGGTTTGCGGATGACACAAAGGTTGATGTAATTGCAGATAGCGATGAGGACTGTCAGAGGATACAGCAGGATTTAGATCGTTTGGAGACTTGCGCTGCAAGGTGGCAGATGGCGTTTAATCCAGACACATGTGAGGTAATGCATTTTGGAATGTCTAATGGAGGTTGGCAATATACAGTGAATGGTAGAACCCTCAAGAGCATTGACAGTCAGAGAGATCTAGGTGTACAGGTCCACACGTCACTGAAAGGAACAACACAGGCGGAGATTGTAGTCAAGAAGGCATGTGGCATGCTTGCCTTCATTGGCCGAGATATTGGGTATCAAAATTGGCAAGTCATGTTGCAGCTGTATAGAAACTTAGTTAGGACACATTTGCAGTATAGCGTTTAGTTCTGGTCGCCACACTACCAGAAGGATGTGGAGGCTTTAGCGAGGATGCAGAAGAGATTTACCAGGATGTTGCCTGGTATGGAGGGCATTAGCTATGAGGAGCGATTGAATAGACTTGGTTTGTTCTCACTGGAATGAAGAAGGTTGAGGGACGACCTGATAGAGGTCTACAAAATTATGAGGGGCATAGACAGAGTGAATAGTCAGAGACATTTTCCCAGGGTAGAGGGGTCAATTACTGTGTGACATAGGTTAAAGGTTCGAGGGACAACAATTAGAGGAGATGCACGAGGTAAGTGGTTTACACTGAAGATAGTGTGTGCCTGGAACTCGCTGCCGGTAGAGGTTATGGGATCAGGGCCGACAGTGACATTTGCTATTGAAAACTCACCACTATTCTTAGAAGTCCCCCTGTACCAAAAAGGCACGACATTCTAAATGGTGATCAGGGATTCACACTCCCCGACTCCGATGCAAGCTTCAGTGGGTGCTATTCAGGTCAAACTATATTTTCAAGTTATCCCCCGGTATAACCCATACCTTCACCGAAGATTTAATGTACTTACCACTTAGTACCATCGATCCTGGGTAAGTAAGTAAAGCTGATTTTGGAATAACCACTATTTCAGGTTAAAACTTTTAAGTTATTTTATTATTATATATTTTTTCTCTTTTTAAAAGATGCACTCACTGTCTTTACAGAAAAGTACAAAGACCTTGCCTCTGGATCCTTCTGGTTGGTTGAAGGGACCTTCAGGCCCAACTTGACAATCAATCTTCTTTAAAGTCTGGTCTTCTTTAGATGTATCAGCTATTTTAGCTGGGCTGCTCTGCCCGGTCCATTTCCCATGGCCGAGCTGTCTGTGACTAGCTGCTTGTTCCTTCTCTCTATCTCTGAGTTCTGCTTCTGGATCTGGATCTGGATCTGAATCTGATAGTTCCTGCCCTGTCTCAAGGTTTATATTTGCTTTCTAACAATTAAGTTTTTTGATGTTATTGTAAAGTAACTCTTATTTTCTTTGTTTGTAAAAAGGACCTTTGATCTGAACCTTTTAATCCAACTAAGTATTCGTTTTGACATGACTTCATCTCATAGATCTGATTACATTGTTTCCTTTGTGATGTTCAAAATGCTTTGATTTCAAGAGGTGTTACTTTTAATTCCTGTAATGTTTATAGTTTTATTTTCCAATTGTGTCAGCTCAATTTTGACTTTGATTTTGGCTTTATATTAAGTTTCTCGTAGACTGGTAAGTCTCCAGTTTTCTTTAATTTACCTGGTATTAGCACATTTTCACACCTAGAACCTCATCCTTTCCTTTCCAGATCCTTACTAAGTTAGTTACTTTCAATGAAGGTGTGAGCCATTGTTTTTGGCTTCATTCAACATCCTGTTCGTCTTGTTTGCTCAGCCTGCTTGACCAAGGCTATCTGCATTTTACAATCCTCCTGGCAGCTGCTGTTAACCCTTTGTGGGATCTTTCCCTGTATCCTCTCATGTTTCTCTCAGACCAGATATTGCCAGACTTCCATGTTTCAAAGACACATCTTTCCATATTTTCAATAGCACCCTGTGTTGACATTTGAAACATAACTATATCATTTGATCAATTAGCCCCCCCATCTAATTGTACTGACTAACATTTATCCCCGATCTTTCTCATTTGTATGTATGTTTTGTGATTTTAAATTGTGCACCGAAATCACCTCGTAAATGTATCCATATCACAGACCAGTGTCTTTTTTCGTTCTTTCCTCAAGTCCAATTACCGTGAACCATAGCCGCAGTTGCTCAGGAAGGTAACACAATAGCAAGACCCGGGTTCCACTACCTCCAAAGCATTTTACTTCCTTGGGGTAGCAGCACCGTAGAAGTCTCCTCATGTCCCTTAGAAAAAGCACACAACTCAGTCCATCAGGAACCAAAAAGTATTTTGTCCATCACTGGCTGTTAAGTGTCTCATTTTTCTGTCATCCAAATTGCTTTCCGTTTCTCATCGGAATGGTAAATTATGATATCATGTATCAACCCTTGCTTCATTAATTTTCAGGTTCAACCAATCCTGCTTCTACCCCTGACTTCTCCCACATTAATGTCTAACATTGTCCTGAACCATGTATGACTGCCAACCCCTGGTGTACATGAGAGAATATATTTCTGACGAACTTCCTTCAAATCCCTTTTGTCTATTATAATTTCCCTTACAACATTTGCAATACAATATGCCAACAGTATTCGCAAAACCACATCGAACTGTCATTCTTTCCAAAAAAATCTCCCTATTGTTAAATACACAGTTAAAAAAAAAATTAAGTCTTATCTTAACACATTACTCATTACCTAACCACACAAATAGACCGTGTGTTACAACTTTACATATTTGTAACTGTTTTCACAATTCCAATACTAAAAATAAAGTACAATATCGACACATCCCTTCTCGGCTTTGGAACCAATCGTCACTACATACTAAATATGGCGCGTTAACAACATCAATATTATTCGTGATGTTCTATGTAGTTAAATCAAGAAAACACACTAAACTACCACTATCCCCCTCTATTAAAACATTCACTGCTCAGGTTCCTTGAACGGCACACATATCCCCAATATCATACATAACAGTCCCTACCAATTTACATTACATTACTTCTTTAATAACGATTACAGCTCTTCAATGCAATATTGTTTGCTGCATTGGTAATAATTTTCCCGCCGTGGCATCAAGCTACAAAAATTCTTAAACTTTTATCATTTATCATAATGGGGTTCCTCGTAAGTCGCTGCTGTCTGCCGAGACCCTTAATAACTCCATCGTGTAGTACATACCCCTTGGAGACCTCAGATCATCCACCGCTAAACTCCTGAACCTCACCTATAATAAGGAAAAATGCATTTTCTGCACAACCTTGGCTAAGTTGTGGAAACCGGATTCCTAGGGCCCGACCCCGACCGCATGCGCCCCCTCTTGGAACTACCCCTCCCCCACTGCCACAAGACCCTGAAGACATGCCTGCGGTTCTTCTCTTACTGTGATCAGTGGGTCCCCAATTATGCGGACAAGGCCCATCCACTTATTAAATGCACCATTATTCCCCTGACGGCTGAGGCCCGCCTGGTCTACAACCGCATCAAGGCAGATATTGCCAAAGCTGCGATGCACGCTGTGGATGAGTCCATTCCGTTCCAGGTGGAGAGCGATGCGTCTGACTTTGACTTGGCCGCTACCCTCAACCAGGCGGGCAGGCCCGTGGCTTTCTTCTCCCGTACCCTCCATGCCTCCGAAATTCGACACTCCTCCATCAAAAAGGAAGCCCAAGCCATTGTAGAAGCTCTGAGACATTGGAAACATTACCTGGCCGGCAGGCGATTCACTTTCCTCACTGACCAACGGTCGGTTGCCTTCAGGTTTAACAATACACAGCAGGGCAAAATCAAGAACGACAAGATTCTGCGGTGGAGGATCGAGCTCTCCACCTTCAACTATGATATCTTGATTCGATCTGTGAAGCTCAATGCGCCCCCAGATGCCCTATCCCACGGTACATGTGCCAGCGCACAAGTCGACCGACTTCGGGCCTTCCACAGTGACCTCCGTCACACGGGGGGTCATCAGTTTTTTTCACTTTATCAAGGCTCGCAACCAGCCTTACACCACCGAGGAGATCAGGACCGTGACCAGGGGCTGCCAGGTCTGCGCAGACTGCAAACTACACTTCTATCGGTCAGACAGAGCGCACCTGCTAAAGGCCTCTCGCCATTTTGAGCGCCTCAGCATCGACTTCAAAGGGCCCCTCCACTGACCGTAACATGTACTTCCTCAACGTCATTGATGAGTACTCAGGTTCCCCTTTCGCCATAACGTGCCCTGACATGACCGCTGCCACCGTCATCAAAGCCCTGCACAGTCTTTTCATCTATTTTCGGTTCGCCACATCCATCGATAGCGATCCGGTTCCTCCTTCATGAGCGACGAGTTGTGTCAGTTCCTGCTTAGCCAGGGCATCGCCTCTAGCAGGGCGACCAGCTACAACCCCGGGTCAACAGACAGGTGGAGAGGGAGAACGCGGCGATCTGAGAGGCCGTCCTCCTGGCCCTACGGTCTAGAAGTCTCCTCGTCTCCCGCTGGCAGGAGGTCCTCCCCGATGCGCTCCACTCCATCCGGTCGCTCCTGTGCACTGCCACCAACGAGATCCCTCACAAACATATGTTTGCCTTCCCCACGAATTCCACCTCCAGGGTCGCGCTCCCGTCCTGGCTGACAGCCCCAGGGCCCGTCCATCTCGGGAAGCATGTGAGGAGCCATGAATCAGATCACCTCATCGAGAAGGTCCTGCTACTCCAGACCAACCCACCATATGCCCACGTGGCACATCAAAACGGGCGACAGGACACAGTCCCCCCCCCGCCCCCCGGGATCAGGTTCCCCAGCGACCATCACCACCAGCCCCGACCCTACACCGACTCCCTCCACCTCCACCCAGCTATTTCCAGATCTGGCACCCGCAGGCCCACCGGCGACCATCACCACCACCCCCGCCCATACATCGCCCCCCTCTTCTCCAATCGACTCAACTACTGGGTGAGGAAGAGGACAACACGCTCCCGGACGCGTACGTCTCGACATCGGTGCCCACACGATAGCCGGGACTGAGGTGATCACGGCGTAAGGTCAAGGCCCCTGACAGACTTAATCTTTAAGTCCACTTCAACCCCGCTGGACTCTTCTTTTTAACAGGGGGTAAATGTGGTAAACCACTGTAGTGTGTAATATGTGTATTGTGGTAAACGGCTACTGTATTACATATAATGTGGTAAACGACTGCCCGATGGCTCCGCCTCCCCTCGGGTTCGGTATAAAGGTGGCTGGTCTCCGCCTCTGACCCAGTTCGGGATCAGAGGCCAGGAGGTGTTCTGTTTAGTCTATTATAGCTTCAGTTACGTTCACTACTCGTCTTGTGTTCATTGATGGCACATCAGAGGGGAGGGGGTTCCGACCCCAGGGGGGACCAGGGGGGACCTCCGATGTTGCCTGGCCCGCGATCGGAACCCACCGATCGGCGGTCCGGCCTCTGTGGCTGGGGGCCTCCTTTCCTGCGCTCCGGCTCCTCTAGCCCTGTGCCATGTTGCTTCGCGGCCGGTGCGTTGAAGGAGACACTGCGCATGAGCGCCACTGTGCATGTCCTCGTTGGTGCCGGCGCAACTGCGCATGCGCGGATCCTGCGGTGCCCAGTTCGTGCCGGGTGCTGCAGCTGGAGCGGGGCCAGAATTAGACGTGGGACCGACCCCTTCACGTAAAATGCGATGGCGTTTACGATGGCGTGGACACTCGGCCGTGGGATCGGAGAATCCCGCCCCCTGTATTGATTGTCCTGAGAACATGCTTACATTTCAAACATTTTTTTTGTCGATCTGCAACAATGGTCATTACATTTGAAGTCAAGGTGTTATTCTAATAACAGAAAGAAACAGCGAATGAGGCAGTTCAGAGGAGCAGTTCAAACTGACATGCTGCAGTCTATGTGGGCTGATTTAGAATATGGTTCGAGATGCCAGAAGCCGGACGGGTAGTAGCGATGGAATTGAAACTTTGCCGCAGAGAAGAGAATCATCAGTTGCATTGTGCTGCAGGATGAACACGTGATGGAGGTGAGATGGGGGAGGGTGCTGAACTCCCACGTGGTTAACGCTGTAGACCCTCATTGTAAGAGCTTCTGGGGGAGGGCAACAATATGTTGAAGTGGATCGGCGGTGGTCAATATCGAATAGTAATTGCTGGAGAGATACGTCATTGGGAGTAGGCCAAGCTGCGGGTTCCTTGGAGAGCTTGAAAATGGTCCGGTGAAGGGACGAAAATGAGATGGATGTTGCATGATGAGTGGAGGAATGATAGTGGAGGTGTGGAGGTGGTTATTGAGTTGGCAGAAGAGGTGAAGGCAATGAAACGGCCTGGCTATAATTGCGTATATCCGAGTTTCAAAGGTTTGGTAGCCGTAAGGGAACGGATTAAGGCATTGTTGTCTCGAGAAAGTGCAAGTGTGGGCGTGGACAGGGAGTGACATTAGGAGCGGTGGAGTGGAAAGCTTTGGTCAAGCGTTTTTTGGACAGGATGGCTGATTATTTGGAGGGTTTAATAAATGACTTGAAGATATGAGACAGAGGGTGTGGATAGGTCTGGAGGGTAACCGACGACGATGATGTGCAGTGTGAAGGTATGTAGGGGGGAAGGGGTGTGACAACAGAAGGCCAAGGCGTTGAGGGTTTTTGTACAGGACCGTGCTAGGACTGATTGGATAGATTGCGCTGGGGAGTGTCTGGATGACAGTGGACTATGGGGTTGGGAATAGACGGAACAGAAGGATTTAAGCAGTTGGAGGTGGACGTATATAGGAGTGAGTGAATGTTGTTTGGGGAAGCAGGGTGCAGGTGCAGACGGGATGTTTAGATACATATAGAATACATAGAAGATAGGAGCAGGAAGAGAACATTTGTCCCTTCGAGCCTGCTGCGCCATTCATCACGATCAGGCTGATCATCCAACTCAATAGCCTAATCCTGCTTTCTCCCCATCGCCTTTGGTCCCATTCTCTCCAAGTACTATATTCAGCCGCCACTTGAATATATTCAAAGTTTTAGCATCAACTACTGCCTGTGGTAATGAATTCCACAGGCTCACCACTCTTTGTGTGAAGAAATGTATCCTTATGTCTGTCCGAAATGGTTTACCCTGAATCCTCAGGCTGTGACTCCTGGTTCTGGACACACACACCATTGGTAACATCTTCGCTGCATCTACCCTGTCTAGTCCTGTTAGGTTTCATCAGTCTCTATGAGATCCCCCCTCATTCTTCTGAACTCCAGCGAGAACAATCCTAACCTAGTCAAACTCTCCTCACATGACAGTCCCGCCATCCCTGGAAGTAAACTGGTAAATCTTCGCTGCAATCCCTCGCGAGCAAAAGCATCCTTCCTCAGAGAAAGAGACCAAAACTGTATACAATACTCCAAGTGTGGCCTCACCAAGGCCCTGTACAATTGCAGCAACACATCCCTGCTTCTGTATTCGAAACCTCTCGCAATGAAGGCCAACATATCATTAGCCTTCTTTTTTTTAAATTTGAAGTACCCAATTCATTTTTCCAGGTAAGGGGCAATTTGGTGTGTTCAATCCACCTAACCTGCACATCTTTGGGTTGTGGGGGCGAAATCCACGCAAACACGGGGAGAATGTGCAAACTCCTCACGGACAGTGACCCAGAGCCGGGATCGAACCTGGGACCTCGGCGCCATGAGACTGCAGTGCTACCACTGCGCCACCGTGCTGCCCACCATTAGCCTTCTTTAACGCCTGCTGCACAAGCATACTTGCCTTCAGCGAATGGTGCGCAGGAACACCCAGGCCCCACTGCACACTCCCCTCTCCCAACCATTCAGCTAGTAATGTGCCTTTCTGTTTTTACTTCCAAAATGAATAACCTCACATTTATCCAAATTATACTGCATCTGCCATTAGTTTGTTCACTCGCCCAACCTCCAGATCTTGCTGTAGGATCCCTGCATCCTCGTCACAATTCACCCTCCCACCTAATTTGGTAACCTCTGCAAACCTTGAGGTGTTACATTTTGTTCCCTCATCCAAATCATTAATATATATTGTGACTTGCTGGGGTCCCAGCACCGATACCTGTGATATCCAGCTGGTTACTGTCTGCCAACTTGAAAAGGATCTATCAACCCCTAGTCTTTGTTTCATCTCCGCCAATCAGTTTTCTATCTGTCTCAATACATTTCCTCCAATCCCATGCGTTTTAATTTTGCACAACAATCTCTCATGCGGGACATTGTCAACCGCCTTATGAAAGTCCAAATATATCACATCGACTGGCTTGCCCTTGTCAACTGTACTGGTGACCTCTTCAAAAATTAAACAGATTTATCAAGCATGACTTTCCCTTCATAACTCCATGCTGAGTCTCACTGATCTTGACACTGTCTTCGAAATGTTCCGCTATTAAGCCCTTGATAATGGATTCAAGCATTTTCTCCACTACCGATGTTAGGCTGACTTGTCTATACTTCCCTGCTTTCTCTCTACCTCCCTTTTTGAATGTGGGAGAGACGTGAACTGCCCTCCAATCTGCAGGACAGTTCCAGAGTTTATAGAATCCCGGAAGATGACCACCACTGATCCACTGTTTCCAGAGCCACCTCTTTAAGCACTCCGGGATGCAGATTCTCAGGCCCTGGGGATTTATTCGCATTCAATTCCATCAGTTTTCCCAGCACCATTTCTCTACTAATGTTTATCTCCCTCAGTTCTTCCTCTAACTGAACCTTTCATTCTCCAACATTTCTGGGATCTGATTGGTGTCCTCGTTTGTGAATATAGAACCAAATTATGTATTCAATTGCTGAGCCATTTCTTTGTCCCTTATTATGCATTCCCCTGTTTCTGTCTGTAGTGGGCCCACATTTCATTTTACCAATCTCTTTCTCTTCACATATCTGTCGAAACCTTAAGCGCCAGTCTTTATGGTCCCTTCTAGCTTCCTTTCCTATTGTACTTTCCCCTTCTTCATCAATCCCTTCGTCCTTCTTTGCTGAATTCTAAACTGCTCCCAATCCTCAGCCCTATTATTTTTCTTGGCCGATCTGTATGCTTCTTCCTTGTCTCGTATGCAATTTCTAATTTCCTTTGTAAGCCATGGATTGGCCCTCTTACCCCCTTTCCTTTTGTGCCAGACAGGAATGAACAGTTGCTGTCGTTCCTCCAAGCGTTTCTTGAAAATTTGACATTGTCTATCCACTGTCATCCTTTAACGTAACTCTCCCCAATCCATCAAGGCCGACTCACGGCTCATATCCTCATAGTTCCCTTTATTCTGATTCAGCACACTAGTCTCCGAATCAACTATATATGACACCCCCTAATGTTTTTTGTCCCTTGGTATTTCTCAGCTCATACAGATTCCACATTGTCAGAGCTATATCCTTTCTCACTATTGTGTTAATTTCCTCTTTAACCTGCAGTGCCACGCCAGGTCCTTTTCTTTTATACCTGTTCTTCCTAAATTCTGAGAACTCTGGGACATTCAGTTCCCATCCGTGTCCACCCTACAGCCATATCTCCGTAGTCCCAATTATATCATGCGCATTGATGAAGTTCTGCACGATTCTTCATCCACTTTATTGCAAATGCTCAGTGCATTAAGGCACAGAGCTTCAAAGTTGGTCTTTTTCACAATGTTTTTCTTGCTCCCAATATTTTTCTCCACCGCCTTGTTTGAATTGTGGCCTCTGTTTCTCCACCTATCACTTTTCTTATTCATTTTTCTACCTTTTGCTTTTGCCCTTGCGCCTTCGTGCGCTCTGTCTCCTTGCATGGGTTCGCACCCCCTTGGTATATTAGTTTAAACCGTCCCCAACCGGTCTCGGAAATACCGCCACCCCGCCCCCCCCCACTCACCAGACATCAATTCCAGACCTGCCCAGGTTTAGCCGGTCCAGTTTGTGCAGGTCCCACCCCCACCAGAACCGGTCCCAATTCGCCAGGAATCTGAAACCATCCTCCTGACACCATCTCTTCAGCCACGTATTCACCCTATATATCCTGTCATTTCTCCTCTGACAGTAACGTGGCACCGGGAGTTATCCTGAGATCACTACCTTTGAGGTCCAATCTATTTGTGGAATGATCCAGAGCCATAGGGAGAAGCCATAGGAAGTGGGATCTGTTCCTGGAATGATCCAGAACAACAGGGAGAGTCTGGTGCAGTGGGATATGTTTGTAGAATTATCCAGGACATTAGGGAGAGGCTGGGGCAGTGGGATCAGTTCGTGCAATTATACACGACATTAGGGATAGGTTGGGGCAGTGAGATCTGTTTGTGGAATGATCCAGGACATTAGGGAGTGGCTGGGGCAGTGGGATCTGTTTGTGGAATGATCCAGGACCATTGAGAGAGGCTGGGCAGTGGGATCTGTTTCTGTAATGATCCAGTACAATAGGGAGAGTCTGGGGCAGTGGGATCTGTTTTTGTAATGATCCAGTACAATAGAGAGAGTCTGGGCAGTGGGATCTGTTTGTGAAATTATCCAGGGCAATCGGGAGAGTCTGGGGCAGTGGGATATGTTTGTGGAATGATCCAGAACAATAGAGAGAGGCTCGGGCAGTGAGATCTGTTTGTTGAATGATCCAGGACCATAGAGAGAGGCTGGGGCAGTGGGATCTGTTTGTGGAATTAACCAGGACATTAGGGAAAGGCTAGGGCAGTGGGATCTGTTTGTGGAATGATCCAGTACAATAGGGAGAGTCTGGGGCAGTGGGATATGTTTGTGGAATGATCCAGGACAATAGAGAGAGGCTCGGGCAGTGACTTCTGTTTGTTGAATGATCCAGGACCATAGAGAGAGGCTGGGGCAGTGGGATCTGTTTGTGGAATGAACCAGGACATTAGGGAAAGGCTAGGGCAGTGGGATCTGTTTGTGGAATGATCCAGTACAATAGGGAGAGTCTGGGCAGTGGGATCTGTTTGTGGAATTAACCAGTACAATAGGGAGAGTCTGGGGCAGTGGGACCTGTTTGTGGAATGATCCAGTACAATAGGGAGAGTCTGGGGCAGTGAGACCTGTTTGTGGAATGATCCAGTACAATAGGGAGAGTCTGGGGCAGTGGGACCTGTTTGTGGAATGATCCAGTACAATAGGGAGAGTCTGGGGCAGTGGGACCTGTTTGTGGAATGATCCAGGACATTAGGGAGAGTCTGGGGCAGTGGGATCTGTTTGTGGAATTATCCAGGATATTAGGGAGAGACTGGGACAGTGGGACCTGTTTGTGGAATGATCCAGTTCAATAGGGAGAGTCTGGGGCAGTGGGATCTATTTGTGGAACGATTCAGGACAATAGGGAGAGGCTGGAGAAGTGGGATCAGTTTGTGGGATGGTCCAGGGCAACAGGGAGAGGCTGGGGGAGTGGGACTAGTTTGGGGATTGACACTGGGCTACGGGGAGGGTGGGGCAGGGGGATTAGTTTGGGGAAAGAGACAGGGCTATGTGGAGAGAGTGGGCCAGTGGGATTAGTTTGGGGCTTGACACAGGGCTATGGGGAGAGTGGGGCAGTGGGAAAAGTCTGGAGATTCATACAGGACAATGGAGGGGGAGAGTAGGGCAGCGTGATTAGTTTGTGGGCTGATACAGGACGATGGGGAGGGAGTCGAGCAGTGGGTTTAATTTGCGGCTTGACGCATGGCTTTTGGGAGTGAGCCGAGCAGTGGATTTAGTTTAGGGATTGATACAGGGCTCTGGGGAGCGCACGACAGTGGGATTAGTTTGTGGATTGATACCGGGCTATGGGAAGGGAGTCGAGCAGTGGGATTAGTTTGAGGATTGATACAGGTCAATGAAGAGGGAGCGGGGCAGTGGGATTAGTTTGGGGATTGATACAGGGTTATGGGGAGAGAGTGGGACAGTGGAATTAGTTTGGGATTGATACAATGCTAAGGCGACAGAGTGGGACAGTGGGATTAGTTTGGGGATTGATACAGGGCTATGGGGAGAGAGCAGGACAGTGGGATTAGTTTGGGGATTGATACAGGGCTATGGGGAGAGAGTAGGGCAGTGGGATTAGTTTGGGGATTGATACACGGCATGGGGAGGGAGTCGAGCAGTGGCTTTAGTTTGGGGATTGATACAGGTCAATGGGTAGCGAGTCATGCAGTGGGACTAGTTTGTGGAGTGATGCATCGCTATGGAGAGGGAGTCGAGCAGTGGGTTTAGATTGTCGATTGACACACGACTATGTGGAGAGATCGGGGCAGTGGGATTAGTTTGTGGATTGATACAGTGCTCGGGGGAGGGGGTCGAGCAGTTGGATTAGTTTGTAGATTGATACAGGTCTATTGGGGAGAGTTGGGCAGTGGGATTTGTTTGTGGATTGATACAGGGCTATGAGGAGAGGGTGGGGCAGTGGGATTAGATTGGGATTGATACAGGGCTATGGGGAGAGAGCGGGCAGTGGGATTAGTTTGTGACTGATACAGGGCTATGGGGAGAGAGCGGGGCAGTGGGATCGTTTGAGGATTGACACAGGGCTATATGGAGAGAGTTGGGCAGTGACATTAGTTTGTGGATTGATCCAGGGCTATGGAGAGAGAGCGGGGCAGTGGGATTAGTTTGTGGATTGATCCAGGGCTATGGAGAGAGAGCGGGGCAGTGGGACTAGTTTGTGGATTGATACAGCGCTGTGAGGAGAGAGCGGGGCAGTGTGATTAGTTTGGGGATTGATACACGGCCATGGGGGAGACAGTGGGGCAGTGGGTTTCGTTTGTGGATTTTTAGAGGGCTATGGGGAGAGAGTGGGGCAGTGGGATTAGTTTGGGATTGTCACAGGGCTATGGGGAGATAGTGGGGCAGAGAGATTAGTTTGGGGATTGATACAGGGCTATGGAGAGAGAGTGGGGCAGTGGGAATAGTTTGGGATTGATACAGGGCTATGGGGAGAGAGTGGGACAGTGGCGTTAGTTTGGGGATTGTTACAGGGGTATGGGGAGAGAGTGGGACAGTGGGGTTAGTTTTGGGATTGTTACAGGGCAATGGGGAGAGAGGGGGACAGTGGGGTTAGTTTGGGGATTGTTACAGGGCTATGGGCAGAGAGTGGGGCAGTGGGATTAGTTTCAGATTGTTACAGGGCTATGGTGAGAGAGTGGGGCAGTGGGATTAGTTTGGGATTGTTACAGGGCTATGGGGAGAGAGTGGGACAGTGGGGTTAGTTTGGGGATTGTTACAGGGCTATGGGGAGAGAGTGGGACAGTGGGGTTAGTTTGGGATTGATACAGGGCTATGGGGAGAGGGTGGGACAGTGGGGTTAGTTTGAGATTGTTACAGCGTGTTGGGGAGAGAGTGGGACAGTGGGGTTAGTTTGGGGATTGTTACAGGGCTATGGGGAGAGAGTGGGACAGTGGGGTTAGTTTGGGATTGATACAGGGCTATGGGGAGAGAGTGGGACAGTGGGGTTAGTTTCGGATTGATACAGGGCTATGGGGAGAGGGTGGGACAGTGGGGTTAGTTTGAGATTGTTACAGGGTGTTGTGAAAACTCAGAAGAATATGACATTTGAAACATGAAAGTAACACTGAGAATGCCTGAGGCTTTTAAATGAAAGGGAGAAGTCCCACAAGGGGTTAACAGCAGCAGCCTGTTTTCAGCGCTGACAACTTCACAGAGGGAAGAAAACAGATCGGAGCTTTATTTTAATTCACAAGTTAGAAAAGACATTTGATTGATTTAAAAACTCTCAAAGTTATGTGAAAGGGAACAGTATTTCACAAATCTTTGTAAGGAATTATTTTATTGAACAATTAGGTAAAGCAGCCAGAATCTTAAGTAAAATATAAGGAACAACTGTTAAGTGTGAAAAGTTGCTGACACTGGTAATAAAGTGAAACAACTGATTTACAAATTAAGAAAACTAGAAGGTGACAAGGTTACATTATAACGTACATCACATTTGAAGTTAAAACCCTTTGGAAGATGGCCAAAGCAGATAAAGTTAGACTCGGGGGGAGAACCCGAACATGACATTAGCTTCACCTGAACATGACCCGGGTCGAATCTGAGAAAATTCATTGAAAAATACATAAATCCAAAAGAGTGCGAACTAAGGCTCAGACAAATTTATGACATGTCAAGCAAAGCGAGGAAGGTCCAGCCCAGAATGGCGAGCTGGTGAGGATGAAGCTGCGCTGTCGCGGTTGAAGCAGCGCCACGCTTCTGAACTGTTAAAGCTTTCGGACTGTCAAGCAGGCAGTCTGAAGGGTGCCAGGTGCAGAGGTTAAGGGGCCCCAAATGCCTATAAAAACTGGGGAAAATGAGCAAATAATCAGGGAATCTTCCTCGGTGATGGGACAAGCAACATCGACAGGCCGAGCAGCCCAGAGAAGTCAGCAGAAGACCAAAAGCTGAAGAAAACTGATTGTCAAGAGAGACTTGAAAGTCTGCAACTGGTCCGAACAAGAAAATATCTTTCTCCCTTTCTGTAAAAGTAGTTATTCTCTTTTAACTTGAAAATAAAGTTAAGTTCACATTGATAACCTGAAGGAGTGGTTATTATTATTTTCTTTAAAAAGTTTACTTTACTTCACTTAGCAAGCTGGACCCGTGTGTAAGTTACTAAGTGGTAAGTAAATAAAGTCCTTCTACGAAGATACGGGTTATACCGTGGGATAACGAGGGTAGCACGGTAGCATTGTGGATAGCACAATTGTTTCACAGCTCCAGGGTCCCAGGTTCGATTCCGGCTTGGGTCACTGTCTGTGCGGAGTCTGCACATCCTCCCCGTGTGTGCGTGGGTTTCCTCCGGGTGCTCCGGTTTCCTCCCACAGTCCAAAGATGTGCAGGTTTGGTGGATTGGCCATGATAAATTGCCCTTAGTGTCCAGAATTACACATAGTGTTGGGTGTGGTTGCTGGGTTATGGCGATAGGGTGGAGGTGTGGACCTTGGGTAGGTTGCTCTTTCCAAGAGCCGGTGCAGACTCGATGGGCCGAATGGCCTCCTTCTGCACTGTAAATTCTATGAATCTATGAATTTATGAATAACTTGAAACGCTAGTTTGACCCGAATAGCACTCGCCAAAGTCTGCGTAAGAGTCGGGGAGTGAGAATCCCCAGAATAAATTGACCCCTTTTTTGGTACAGAGGGAATTCTAATAGTGGTGAGGTAAACACTACATGGCGCCCAAACCTGGTTGATTTTGAAAGTTGAAAGTTTGTGGGGCTTCAGGACCCAGCGGGTCATTCTAAATTACTCCATGGCACCCGGCGTGGAGGCCTAGAATATTCGAAGTTTCTAGTTTGGACCGCCTAGAATATTAGAAGTTTCTAGGCGAGGGGAGGCTAGACTATTGGAAGTTTCTAGTTGAGCGGGGCCGCCTCGAATATTGAACGTCTCTCGGCGAGGCTAGAATATTCGAAGTTTCTAGTTGAGCGGGGCCGCCTGGAAGATTAGTAGTTCCTCGGCGAGCAAACTATACCGGCCGAGTTTAGTTTGATAAGTCATGGGTGATTGACTTCGAAGGATTCTGTAGGATCTTGGGACATAAAACTCAATTGGGTGCGAGTGTTAGTAGACTAGAAGATACGAACCCTGAGTAAACGTCTGCAGGACGGCCTGGTAACTCGTACCGAGTGCCCTGCATCCAACTGGTAGAAGTAGGCCAGAAATAAATCCTCCTTGGAGTCAGGCAGATTGTGAGGATAGAACCTGGAGCGATAGGGACGCCTCGGAACTTTGCGGACCGATAAATCGACCCTTAACGAACACAGGAGGATAGTGCCTTAGGTACATTTGAGATAACTGCCCACAACGGGTACGTCTCCCTTAATTTCAGATCGTGACTGAAAGGGACCGCCAGTCGCAGTTATAACTAAATATAGTTTAAAAATCCGAAAAATGGCAATTAGTGTAATCCTCTTGCCCTGGAATGCGGGCGAGAGAGATGGAGCAATGGAACAGAAGTGGGGAGAATTAAAGAAGCAGAGGAAATCTTGGGAGAAAGTGATTGATCAGGAGGGTGACATATCATTTTTTGTAAGGGTGCCTAGAGCCCTGCCTAGTAGAGATATGGTCGGGATTCTGACAGCATTATGTAAATTTGCGTTTGAAAGAGAAGCTGAATCACTAGTTCTGTTCGGACCCAAGCAGAAGCAAGCAGCTGCTCAAGTGGGCAAGATATACTCTAGATTGGTTAAAATTTTTGATCAGGACAATATGAAAGAAATAACTCAAATTCCTAGTGAATACAAAATTAAGTCAAAACTGACAAAGAACAAGAACAAAAATGTACAGCACAGGAACAGACCTTTCGGCCCTCCAAGCCCGTGCCGACCATGCTGCCCGACTAAACTACAAACTTCTACACTTCCTGGGTCCGTATCCCTCTATTCCCATCCTATTCATGTATTTGTCAAGATGCCCCTTAAATGTCACTATCGTCCCTGCTTCCACCACCTCCTCCGGTAGCGAGTTCCAGGCACCCACTACCCTCTGTGTAAAAAAACTTGCCTCGTACATCTACTCTAAACCTTGTCCCTCTCAACTTAAACCTATACCCCCTAGTAATTGACCCCTCTACCCAGGGGAAAAGCCTCTGACTATCCACTCTGTCTATGCCCCTCATAATTTTGTAGACCTCTATCAGGTCGCCCCTCAACCTCCTTCGTTCCAGTGAGATCAAACCGAGTTTATTCAACCGCTCCTCATAGCTAATGCCCTCCATACCAGGCAACATTCTGTTAAATCTCTGCTGCACCCTCTCTAAAGCCTCGACATCCTTCTGGTCGTGTGGCGACCAGAATTGAACACTATACTCCAAGTGTTGCCTAACTAAGGTTCTATACAGTTGGAACATGACTTGCCAATTCTTATACTCAATGCACCGGTCAATGAAGGCAAGCATGCCGTATGCCTTCTTGACTACCTTCTCCACCTGTGTTGCCCCGTTCATTGACCTGTGGACCTGTACTCCTAGATCTCTCTGACTTTCATTACTCTTGAGGGTTCTACCATTCACTGTATATTCCCTACCTGCATTAGACCTTCCAAAATGCATAACCTCACATTTGTCCGGATTAAACTCCATCTGCCATCTCTCCGCCCAAGTCTCCAAACAATCTAAATCCTGCTATATCCTCTGACAGTCCGCATCGCTATCCGCAATTCCACCAACCATTGTGTCGTCTGCAAACTTACTAATCAGACCAGTTACATTTTCCTCCAAATCATTTATATAGACTACAAACAGCAAAGGTCCCAGCACTGATCCCTGTGGAACACCACTGGTCACCGCCCTCCAATTAGAAAAGCATCCTTCCATTGCGACTCTCTGCCTTCTATGACCTAGCCAGTTCTGTATCCACCTTGCCAGCTCACCCCTGACCACGTGTGTCTTCACCTTTTGTACTAGTCTACCATGAGGGGCCTTATCAAAGGCCTCACTGAAGACCAGATAGACAACATCCACTGCCCTACCTGCATCAATCATCTTTATGACCTCCACGAAAAACTATAAAGTTAGTGAGACACGACCTCCCCTTCACAAAACCATGCTGCCTCTCACTAATACGTCCATTTGCTTCCAAATGTGAGTAGATCCTGTATCGAAGAATTCTCTCCAGTAATTTCCCTACCACTGAAGTAAGGCTCACCGGCCTGTAGTTCCCTGGATTATCCTTGCTACCCTTCTTAAACAGAGGAACAACATTGGCTAGTCTGCAGTCTCCGGGACATCACCTGAAGATAGTGAGGATCCAAAGATTTCTGTCAAGGCCTCAGCAATTTCCTCTCCAGCTTCCTTCAGTATTCTGGGGGAGATCTCATCAGGCCCTGGGGACTTATCTACCTTAATATTTTTTAAGACACCCGACACCTCGTCTTTTTGGATCTCAATGTGACCCAGGCTATCTGCACACCCTTCTCCACACTCAACATCAACCAATTCCTTCTCTTTGGTGAATACTGATGCAAAGTATTCATTTAGTACATCGCCCATTTCCTCTGGCTCCACACATAGATTCCCTTGCCTATCCTTCAGTGGGCCAACCCTTCCCCTAGCTACCCTCTTGCTTTTTATGTACGTGTAAAAAGCCTTAGGATTTTCCTTATCCCTCTTTGCCAATGAATTTTCGTGACCCATTTAATCTCTGCTGTAGCTCCGGATTTAATTTGTTAGCTAATACCCCCGATATTCCTGCTCCTAATTTCCTAATGACCAAAGAAGTCTAGAAGGCAGTTGCAAAACAATGAGAAGCTAGAAATGGAGGAAGATGAGGAATCAGTGTTAGAATCAGAAAGCGCTGAAAAAACAGTAGGGCTGCAAACAAGTGCGTTACGTGAAAAGAGAAGTGAAAAGGAACAGATGGAAATGTAATAAATCCTGCACCAAGGAGGAAAGCAAATACAATTAGTGGCAGGGGATTGTGTGAATGCCAAAGAGATTGTGCAGGTGAATCCTTCCAATAAGGAGGGGACATTAGGAGCAGGAATATCGGGAGTATTAGCTCACAAATTAAATCCGGAGCTACAGCAGAGATTAAATGAGGCAAAAAAACTCCTGGATAAGAGAGGCTTATCAGAACGGAGGTGTCTCAATTTTTGTCAGAATACCTAAAGCTCTATAGAATAGAGAGGCAAGATCTCAGTGGATAAATGAGTGTCTGTGTGCTTTATCAGGATTTGTGAAGTTTCCTTTGGTGTTTCTAGTTTTTAAATGTTGTATTTTTGGAAAAAACACGAATTTCACATCAATTAGAAGTTATAAATGGCAGGCAGAAATGTGATCAGTAATATGTGGTAGCAAATTAGTATGTTCAGAACTAAATTGGTCTTAGCATAAACACAAAACGAAGTTTTACTCGCAAGCAGCCAGAGCTCTGTGCAGGAAACTACTTTGAAACTAACGCCTTGAAATTGACACGGTAGCAGAAGGACTGAAGTTTAGAATGTTAAATGCATTGAAGAAGGAGCTTTAGGGAAAGAATATATTACACCAAAAGTTAGATTAGGAGAATTACTTGCAGTATCATGGAAATAAGAATCTGGTGGCAGGAAAAGATTTAATCAAGATGGATACTGGGAATATTAGGATATTGAAACCGATTGATAACATGGAGGAAATAAAGAAACAGAAAGAGAAAAGTATTTGAAGTGATGAAGCATGGCGAGCGAAAGAAGAGGTGTTTGACATTCTTCGAATCTCACTCAGGGGTGCAATGATAGAAGTAGGAGGCTTAACCGGCCTTAATTGTATGATGTATGTACATGAGAAAAAACCCACACCAGTAAAGAATGAAAAAAGAAAGAGATGGTGGCAAAGGAAATCCGGAAGTCCTGGAGAGGGCACTTCTGGAATATCCAGACAAGAATAGAAAACATAAATTTAAAAACTAATAGGGCCCTCTCCAACTTTAACCTGTTCATTTGATTTTTCAGATGGAGCGAATGCCACATACCCATTTGTTTGGAAAGAGAAAAAGAACTCCAATCAAGAGGGAAATAAGAATCAGGGTTGAAGAAGGAATGAAAGTAATTAGGACAAAGAGAAAATAGATTGGCTAAAATGGGGGGCAACTATATTAATGGGGATTCCAATAATTAGTTTGGGATTATTAATATGGTTAATTGCATTCGGAAAGTCAGGTGAAATAATGGGATATGGAAACATATACAACAGATTGAAACACAGAGAAAACATAATAAAAATAAGAATAAACAAATATTTAATTATAACGGAGGAAATCATTAATTTTCAGGACATTCAGCAGATTAGACTGAACAACAGTATGTTGGAATGAAGAGAGAGCGCCAGTAACAACATGTTCAGTAAAATGTGGGGAGTACTTACAAACAGTCTGGGATCCATACTGAACCTATCAGACAGGTTGAAGATTTTTAAACAGTATGCGGGAAAAACTAATGATACTCAGTGGGACCCCGAGAAAGGGCAAATTAAGATAGGAAATGCATTACAGAATAAAACCACAACTAGGAGTGATTTGGGACACGATTTGATAGATGTGGGTTAAAAAATTAAAGGAACAATTAAAACAGTAATTAAAATTATAACAAATCCATTTAAATGGTTTTGTACAATGTTAACCTGGATTCTAAACAATTGGTACTTGTTTGTATCAACAGCAGGAGAAATGATCATCACTGCATAGCTATGGAAATTGGGAATTTTAAAATTGTGTAGGATTTTATGCTGCAAATGTTGCAATAAAAGTGCTCAAAGAAGAGAGAGAACAATGATACAATTGGCCGCATATTTGAGGAAAGTAAATGATAAAGCCAGGAAGAAATCATCCCGGTTTAGAACTGAGCCACAATATCAAATAATTGCTGAGGAGTGAAATCTCCGGTCACCAGCTCTGGCTGGACATGTGTCCTGAGAGCCACCTGGTGGATGATCTGAGGTCTCCACGGGATGTGTATTGCATGATGGATTTATTGAGGGTCTCGACAGGTAACATGTCGCTGACGAGGAACCCTTCAGTTTAAGGAAAATAATGAGAAAGCGATGGCACGGAAGACAATTTTTTTAAAAAATAACTTAACGCAGCAATATATTATGCTTGATGTTGCGACGGGGAATATATGACAAATGTATTCAACGTAGTTTCCTTGAGGCATTATGATAGTTATTTTGAAAAAAATGTAATGTATCTCGTACAATACTGTTATGTATGTATGTGAGAAGAAAAGAAAAACAAGATGGCTGAAGCAAGGTCTGACATGACTTGATATATGTGATATCTACTGATAACGGGAGAATCCTGAATGATGATGGTTTGTTGTTTAAAGGAAGAATTGGCACTGTGAAAATAACGACAGACTGCAGCAGGTCAGGAGGAGCGTGTCCAGCAACAAGCGGGCAGTGAGGTCTGTCAAAACCGTGAATTATTATAGGTCACCAGTATGAGTTAGACGCGATAAATGGGTATATAAGGATGGGGATAAGCTAAAAGGTGTCGGAAAGATTTGGGAAAAGTGGTGGGACATCCCTTTAACTCTCAGGACTGAGAAAAGAACATAGGATAATCCAGCATGTTTTTCACTGAAGGCTAACAAGACGCAACCATTTGAACAGATATTGACGAATCAGCCACTGAAGGGGCTGAGAGTTGTTTTCTCGGTAGTGGGGTTAGGTAACAGAAGAATCCCACCAAGTTTGACAGGGTTTATAATAGAAGTATTTAATTGGTCATTTCTAATATGTGTGAGTTAGGTATTGAAGTTGAAATGTATTAAAAATAGTTACAAATGTTAACTTCAATAGCACCCTGGTCAGACCAGGATTTGAACTGTCAATGTTATATTTTATCTTTATTCATAGAATTATAATAGTTGTTGAAATAATTATGTAATGCGGGAACACACAAACAGTTGTGTGAGTAGTTGCTTGACGACATGTTAAGATAGGACTTATTCTTTTGAAATTTTGTATTTTAATAGGGAGGATTTCATGTTTATCTGGAAACGGATAAAATCATGGTTCGAAATGAAGCCAGTGGATTCGACTGGCTCACGCCTCAACCTGCTGGATGCATTAAATGTTTCAGAACTAGTATTAGAAACGTGGTTTTCACCACTTTAGTATGGCTGTGTGGTAACTGTTATCAAGTAAGGTATACACCTCATGCCCTTAAGGACATGATAACAGAGGACAGGAAACTTAGTGAGTCATGGCAATCAGTTTCGATAGGATGTAGCGCGAATGGCCACGTCCCAGTTGGTTTAGAGACATTTTACAAAGTCATGAGAGATATCCGGGGATAGAGGCAGGTACAAAGACACCTTTTAGATTGACGAAGACTGGGTGGAAATGGTTAATACACGATATAGCCGTTTATGCGACCGGTGAGGAACGCAAGGCGATTTGGATGCCAAGGGAATGGGATTCTCGCATGCCAGCAATAAATAGACGACCTTTTTGGTTGCTGTTGGATTAAGAGGCTTACTGATCCGAAGCGACGTGAGGAGGCTTATCCGGTGCTGCTATCCCAAGGAGGTAAAAGGCTTTGGTGATAGTGGAACACGTCAAAGAGCTATTGTGGTGCCTTACTGGACGGCGGCCACTTTGATTCAAAGTAATTACAATCAAGGTATAACTGTTCTAGCAACACTGGTGTGAGAAATGGAAATTTGCAAAAATTGAAAATAAGGCAATTGGCTATTGATAAAATGATTAGGGGGAGAAATATTGGATGGGATATGTCATGTTTCAAATATCAAGAGGGGGTGTTGTGAAAACTCGGAAAAATATGACATTTGAAACATGAAAGTAACACTGAGAATGCCTGAGGCTTTTTCATAAAAGGGGGAAGTCCCACAAGGGGTGAACAGCAGCAGCCTGTTTTCAGCGCAGACAACTTCACAGAGGGAAGAAAACAGCTTCATTTTAATTCACAAGTTGGAAAAGACATTTGATTGACTTAAAAACTCTTAAAATTATATGAAGGGGAACAGTATTTCACAAATCTTTAAGCAGTGAATTATTTTATTGAACAATTAGGAAAAGCAGCCAGAATATAAAGTATAAGATGAGGAACAACTGTTAAGTGTGAAAAGTTGCTGACACTGGTAATAAAGTGAAACAACTGATTCACAAATTAAGAAAACAAGAAGCTGACAAGGTTACATTATAATTACATTTGAAGTTAAAACCTTTTGGAAGATGGCCAAAGCAGATAAAGTTAGAGTCAGGTGGGAGAACCCCAACATGACATGAGCTTCACCTGAAGATGGCCCGGGTCGAAACTGAGAAAACTCATTGAAAAAGACATAAAACCTAAAGAGTGCAAACTATGACACAGACAAGTTAATTACATGTCAAGTAAAGCGAGAAATTTCCTGTAAGGAATGGCGAGCTGGTGAGGATGAAGCGGCGCTGTCGCTGTTAAAGCAGCGCCACGCTTCTAAACCGACAAAACGTTCAAACTGTCAAGCAGGCAGTCTGAAGGGTGCCAGGTGCAGAGGTTAAAGGGCCCCAAATGGCTATAAAAACTGGGGGAAATGAGCAGATAATCAGAATCTTCCTCGGTGATGGGACAAGCAACATCGACAGACCGAGCAGCCCAGAGAAGTCAGCAGAAGACCAAAAGTAAAAGTAAACTGATTATCAAGAGAGACTTAAAAGTCTGCAACTGGTCCGAACAAGAAAAGATACTTTTACCTTTATGTAAAAGTAGTTATTCTTTTTTAACGTGAAAGTAAAGTTAAGTTCAAATTGATAACCTGAAAGAGTGGTTATTATTATTTTCTTTAGAAAGTTTACTTTACTTCACTTAGCAAGCTGGACCTGCGTGTAAGTTACTAAGTGGTAAGTAAATAAAATTATTCTACGAAGATATGGGTTATACAGGGGGATAACTTGAAACACTAGTTTAAATAGCATCCTCCAAAGTCTGCAGTGGAGTCGGGGATTGAGAATCCCTGCTCACCGTTTAGAAAAAAATGACCCTTTTTTGGTATAGGGGGAAGACTAAGAATAGTGGTGAGTTAAAAACTACAACACCTACACACACACAGACACTGATACACACACTCACAGGCACATAGAGACACTAATACACACAGTCACAGATACGCAAATACACAGACTTACACACAGATACTAATACACACACTCACACACACACAGACACTAATACACACTCACACAAATACGCACAGTCACTTTTACTCACAGACACAGACAACACAAATGCACAAACTCACAGACACACAGAGGCACGAAAACACACGCTCACAGACATACAGAGACACAAATATACACAGTCACAAACATACAGACACTAGCACACGCATTCACACACACACAGGGACTATTACACTCACTCACAGTCACACACAGAAACCCTGATGCACACACTCACAGATGCATACAGAGACACTAACACACATTTACTAATGCACACGCACACACAGGGAGACAGTAATACACATACACACTCACATACAGTAATACACTGACTCTGATACATAAAAAGAACAAAGAAATGTCCAGCACGTAGATACTAATACACACATTCACACACAGTGAGAGACACTAACACGCACACACTCACAGATACACTAATACACGCTCACAAACACACAAATACACACAATCACACGCAGACACTAACACACACAATCACAGACACGCGGAGACACTAACAAACACAATCACATACAACCAGAGACACTAAAACATAGGCGCACACACATACGGACTAATACACACACTGAATCACACGCAGGGGCACTACAACACTCACAGACACAACTACACACACTCACAGACACACAGAACAGCAATATGCACACTCACAGAGGCACTAAAAGACACTCCCACACAGACAGAGACACTAATACACATACCCACATACACACACAGACACTGATACACATGCAGACACGCAGAGGCACTAATACATTCACTCACAGACACACATACATACTATTGCACTGATGCTCGAACAATAACACCAGAAGAGAGATTGGATGACTGTCGAAGGGACTTTAGTTGGCGGATTAGCTGCCTTAAATACCTTGTATTGTGTTAATCAGCTGCTTGACAATGTTTCATGGAAATAGGCACTTAGCGATGCATGATGGATATATAGCCTTATTTTTAGTCAAGATGTTCGAAGTTCTGTATGAATCAGTCGGACGGCCACACCATGTAAACAGCCGTACGGCTGCACATTGTGTTGCTTAGGCGAAGAACCCAAGGCCTGTTATTAAACTTTGCTCGCTTTCTGTCTCCTTGTTTAATCTCAAGAATGTCTCTCTGGCCTAGATATTGATTATGATATTATATAAATTACTCACCTTACCTTTGTAAAGCAGGGACATTTGGAAAGACTGCAGTCATTCTAATTCCCTCCACGAACTTCGCGTTAAATTAAGGACCTTTTGCGAAAACTCGATGTGCTGACTATTTTTTTCTTCAACAATGACAATTGAAGGCTTTATTGGACGAGATGTTTCCCCCAGCAGCGCAGGTACAGAATGCAGCTGCTAGGGAGACACGGGCTCTTATACTCCGCCTTACTGGGCGGAACCAGCAGGCAGGCTTCACCAATGATATTGCTGTCTGAGGTACCTCCCACACCAATGGTCTTACAGCATCAACCTGGGTACCTTAATATCCCTCATACCGACTACCACATTCACCCCCTGCTAAAAAAAAGAGACCGGCGGGCGTCGTTTTCTCGCGTTATACAGTGGTCGAGGTGGAGGTTATGGTGGTACCCGATACACATTAGTGCAGCGTTTTGCCTCGTCACATGTCGCAACTATTTACACTATTTATTTACATTCAAAAGGAAGCAATAAGTCGGTCAGGGGCCCTGGTCGTCGTCTGCAATCGTCTCAGTTTCGGCGGTGATGTAGGCGCCGGCTCAGGAATCCGTGGCTCCGGGAGCGTGGCTTCGGCCTCTTCGGAACTTCATCACCCCAAGATGGGACCGGTGGGAGGGCCGATCCACATGGGAAGGGGGCGGCTGTGGGGAGTGCACGGTGGGAGGGAGGGTGGGGTTGGTGGTGGAGGTGTAGGTGGGGCTCCAGTGGGCGCCAGGTGCCGTAGGGAGACCGTATCCTGTCGGCTGTCGGGGTACGCCACGTAGGCGTATTGAGGGTAAGCGTGAAGAAGGTGGATCCTCTCGACCAATGGGTCCGACTGGCACGCCCGCACGTGTTTGCGGAGCAGGATGGGTCCAGGAGATGCCAGCCAGGTTGTGAGTGAGTTCCCGGAGGAGGACGTCCCAGGGAAGACAAGGAGATGTTCGTCAGGTGTTTTGGTTGGTCGTGGTACATAGCAGTGATCGGATGGAGTGGAGGGCATCCAGAAGGACCTCCTGCCAGCGGGAGACTGCGAGATTCCTGGACCATAGAGCCAGAAGAATGGTCTTCCAGACCGTTCCGTTCTCCCTCTCTACCTTCCCCGGGGGTTGTAACTGGTCGTCCTGCTCGAGACGCTGTCCTTGCTGAGCAGGGATTGACGCAGTAGCTCGCTCATAAAGGAGCACCATCTATCGCTGTGTATGTAGGCGGGGAAACTGAACACTGTAAAGATACTGTGGAGGGATTTTGTGCCGATGGCTGACGTAATGTCGGGGCAGGGGATGGCGAATGGGAACCGGGAGTACTCGTCAATCACGTTCAGGAAGTACGTGTTGCGGTCGGTGGAGGGGAGGAGCCGTTTGAAGTCCACACAGGCAACCAATGGGACGGGAAGACTTTATCAGATGAGCTTCCTCTGGCCTGTAGAAGTGCGATTAGCATTCCGTGCAGATTTGGCAGTTCCTGGTGGCTGTCCTGACCTCCTCGATGGAGTTGGGCAGGTTGCGGGTCTTGATGAAATGGAAGAGTCGAGTGACCCCCGGGTGGCAGAGGTCCTCGTAACGGGCCCGGAGTCGGTTGACTTATGCGTTGGCACATGTGCCGCGGGATAGGGCTTTAGGAGGCTCGTTTAGCTTCCCGGGACGATACAAGATCTCATAGTTGTTGGTGGAGAGCTCGATCCTCCACCGTAAGATCTTATCGTCCTTTATCTTGCCCCGCTGTGCATTATGGTACATGAAAGCAACCGATCTTTGGTCAGTGAGGAGAGTTAATCTCCTCCGGCCAGGCAATGCCTCCACTGCCGCACAGCTTCTACTATGGCCTGGGCCTCCGTTTTAACAGAGGAATGGCGGATTTCTGAAGCGTGGTGGATCGTGGGAAAACACTGCCCTACAGTAAGCAGTGTTTACGTAAACCGTACACTACTGTAAACAGAGTCTATGTAAACAGTGCCCTACAGTAAACAGTGTTTCTGTAAAAGGTGCACGACAGCAAACAGTATTTAAACAGTGCCCGACAGTAAACAGAGTCCATAAAACAGTTCCCTACAGTAAACACTGTTTATGTAAACCATTCCTTGCTGTAAACAGTCGATGGAAACTGTACCCTACAGCAAACAAACTGAAAGAAGACCGTACACTACTGTAAACAGAGTTTATTTAAAAAGTGCCCTACAGTAATCAGTATTTAGACAGTGCACGACAGTAAACAGAGTCTATGTAAATGTACCCTGCAGTAAACAGTATTGAAACAGTGCTCAACAGTAAACTGTCTATGTAAACAGTGCCCTACAGTAATCAGTATTTAGACAGTGCCCGACAGTAAACAGAGTCTATGTAAATGTAACCTGCAGTAAACAGTATTGAAACAGTGCCCAACAGTAAACTGTCTATGTAAACAGTGCCCTACAGTAAACAGTATTTAAACAGTGCCCAACAGTAAACTGTCGATGTAAACAGTGGCCTACTGTAAACAGTATTTAAAAATTGCGCTTCTGTAAACAGAGTGAAAGTAAACCGCACACCACGGTAATCAGAGTCAATGAAAACAGTGTTTACGTAAACCGAGTCTATGTAAACAGTGCCCAAACAGTAAACAGTGGTTACGTAAACCGTACAATACAGTAAAGCTGGTCTATGTAAACAGTGCCCTACAGTAAACAGTGTTTCTGTAAGCCACACCCTGCTCCAAATTGAGTCTATGTAGCAGTGCCCAATAGTAAATAGTTTTTTATGCAAACCGTACACTACTGTAAATAGAGTCTGTGTAAACAGTGTCCTACTATAAACAGTGTTTCTATAAAATGTACACTACTGTAAACAGAGTCAATGTAAACAGTCCCCTACGGTAAACAGTATTTACGTGAAGTATACACTGCTGCAAAAACTCTACGTGAACAGTGTCCAAAAGTAAACAGTGTTTCTTAAAACTTATGCTGCTGTAAACAAAGTCTATGTAAACAGCGCCATACAGTAAACAGTGTTAACGTGAACCGTACTCTGCTGCCTATGTAAACAGTGCCGTAACAGTGTCTATGTAAACCGTGGAGTGGTGTAAGCAGAGTCTATGTAAACAGTGCCCTGCAGTAAACAGTTTTTGAAAACCGTAACCTGCAGTATAAAGTGTCTGTGGAGACAGTGCACTACAGTAACCAATGTTTATAGAAACCGTAAACTGTTGTATACAGAGTCTATGTCAACAATGCCCTTCGGTTAACAGCATTTGGATACACCGTGCACTGCTGTAAACAGTGTATGTAAAGAGAGCCCTACAGTAAACAGACTAAAAGTAAAAGTCCACTACTGCAAACAGTCTATGAATAGAGTGCTCTACAGTAAGCAGCGTGAAAGTAAACCGTACACTATTGTAAACAGAGTCCATGTAAACAGAGACCTGCAGTAAACATAATTTAAGGAGTGCCATACTGTAAGCAGATTCTATGTAAACCGTGCCCTACAGTAAACAGAGCGAAAGTTAACCGCACCTACTGTAAACAGTGTCTATGTGAACAGTGCCCTACAGTAAAAAGTGTTTATGCAAACTGTACACTGCTATAAACAAAGTCTATGTAAGGAGTACGCTAACTAAACAGTGTTTATGTAAACCGTACATCGCCGTAAACAGAGTATATGTAAACAGTGCCCTCCAGTTAACAGAGTGAAAGTAATCTGCACAATACAGTAAACAGTCTATATAAACAGTGCCCGACAGTAAACAATGCTTATGTAAACCGTACACTGTGTAAACGCTGTCTATGTAAACAGTGCTCTACAGTAAATAGTGTTCATGTAAATCATTCACGACTGTAAACAGAGTATATGTAAATATAGCGCTACAGCAAACAGTATTTATGTAAACAGTACACGGCTGGAAACAGTGTCTATATAAACGGTGCCCGACAGTAAACCGTGTTTATTTAAAATATACGCTGCTGTAAACCGAGTCTTTATAAACAGTGTCCGACAGTAAACAAAGTGAAACTAAACCGTACACTACTGTAAACAGAGCCTGGGTAAACAGAGACCTATAGAACATAGAACATTACAGCGCAGTACAGGCCCTTCGTCCCTCGATGTTGGGCGCAGCACGGTAGCACAGAGGCAGCACGGTAGCCTTGTGGATAGCACAATTGCTTCACAGTTCCAGGGTCCCAGGTTCGATTCCGGCTTGGGTCACTGTCTGTGCGGAGTCTGCACATACCCCCCCGTGTGTGCGTGGGTATCCTCCGGGTGCACCAGTTTCCTCTCACAGTCCAAAGATGTGCAGGTTAGGTGGATTGTCCCTTAGTGTCCAAAGTTGCCCTCAGTGTTGGGTGGGGTTGCTGGGTTATGGGGATAGGGTGGAGGTGTTGATCTTGGGTAAGGTGCTCTTTCCAAGAGCCGGTGCGGACTCGATGGGCCGAATGGCCTCCTTCTGCACTGTAAATTGTTTAAAAAATTCTATGTTGCGCCGACCTGTGAAACCACTCTAAAGCTCATCTACACTATTCCCTTATCATCCATATGTGTATCCAATGACCATTTGAATGCCCTTAATGTTTGCGAGTCCACTGCTGTTGCTGGCAGGGCATCCCACGCCCTTACTACTCTCTGAGTAAAGAACCTAGTCTTCCATCTATCTCCCCTCAATTTATAGGTATGTACCCTCGTGCTTGACACCACTATCCGAGGAAAAAGGCTCTCATTCTCCACCCTGTCCAATCCTCTGATCATCTTGTATGCCTCAATTAAGTTGCCACTTAACCTTCTTCTCTCCTACGAAAACAGCCTCAAGTCCCTCCGCCTTTTTTCAAAAGATCTTCCCTCCATACCAGGCAACATTCTGGTAAATCTCCTCTGTACCTTTTCCAATGCTTCCACATCCTTCCTATAATGCGGCGACCAGAATTGCACGCAATACTCCAAATGTGGCCGCACCAGAGTTTTGTACAGCTGCAACATGACCTCATGGCTCCGAAACTCAATCGCTCTACCAATAAAAGCTAACACACCGTACGCCTTCTTAAAAGCCCGCTCAACCTGGGTGGCAACTTTCAGGGATCTATGTACATGGACACCGAGATCTCTCTGCTCATTCATACTGCCAAGAATCTTACCATTAACCCAGTACTCTGTCTTCCAGTTGTTCCTTCCAAAATGAATCACCTCACACTTCTCTACATTAAACTCCATTTGCCACCTCTCAGCCCAGCTCTGCAGCTTATCTTTGTCCCTCTGTAACTTGTAACATCCTTCTGCACTGTCCACAACTCCACCGACTTTAGTGTCATCTGCAAATTTACTCACCCATCCTTCTGTGCCCTCATCCAGGTCATTTATAAAAATGACAAACAGCAGTGGCCCCAAAACATATCCTTGTGGTACACTACTAGTAAATTGACTCAACCACCACCCTTTGCCTTCTTCCAGCTAGCCAATTTCTGATCCAAACTGCGAAATCACCCTGAATCCCATGCCTCCGTATTTTCTGCAGGAGCCTACCGTGGGGAACCTTATTAACCACTTTACTGAAATCCATATACACCAGATCAACTGCTTTACCCTCATCCACCTGTTTGGTAACCTTCTGAAAGAACTCAATAAGGTTTGTGAGGCACGACCTACCCTTCACAAAACCGTGTTGACTATCTCTGATCAAATAATTCCTTTCCAGATGATTATACATCCTATCTCTGAAAAAACTTTCCAAGATTTTGCCTTCTTGAAGAAGGGGACAACATTTGCTATCCTCCAGTCTTCTGGCACTATTCCTCTAGACAAAGGTGACTTAAAGATCAAAGCCAAATGCTCAGCAATTTCCTCCCTAGCTTCCCAGAGAATCCTAGGATAAATCCCATCCGGCCCAGAGGACTTACCTATTTTCCCACTTTCCAGAATTGCTAACACCTCCTCCCTATGAACCTCAAGCCCATCTTGTCTAGTAGACTGAATCGCAGTATTCTCAACAACAATGTCTTTTTCCTGCGTGGAAACTGACGAAAAATATTCATGTAGCACCTCTCCTATCTCCTCAGACTCCAAACACAACTTCCCGCTACTTGTCCTTGACTGGCCCTACTCTTACCCTAGTCATTCGTTTATTCCTGACATGTCCATAGAAAGCTTTGGGGTTATCCTTGATTCTTCCTGTCAAAGACTTCTCATGTCCCCTCCTGGCTCTTCTTAGCTCTCTCTTTAGGTCCTGCCTAGCTGACTTGTAACTCTCGAGCGGCCTAACTGAACCTTCATGTCTCATCTTGACAGAAGCCTCCTTCTTCTTGTTGACAAGTGTTTCGACTGCTTTAGTAAACCACGATTCCCTTGCTCGACCACTTCCTCCCTGCCTGACAGGTACAAACGTATTAAGGACACGCAGTAGCTGTTTCTTGAACAAGCTCCACATTTCCATTGTGCCCATCCCCTGCAGTTTTCCTCTCCATCCGATGCATCCAAAGTCTTGCCTCATCGCATCATAATTGCCTTTCCCCCAGATATGCCCTGTGGTATATACCTATCCGTTTCCATCACTAAAGTAAACGCAATGGAATTGTGGTCACTATCACCAAAGTGCTCACCTACCTCCAAATCTAACACCTATCCTGGTTCATTACCCAATACCAAATCCAATATGACCTCGCCTCTCGTTGGCCTATCTCCATACTGTGTCAAGAAACCCTCCTGCACACATTGGACAAAAACAGACCCATCTAAAGTAATCGAACTATAGCGGTTCCAGTCAATATTTGGAAAGTTAAAGTCCTCCATAACATGTACCCTGTTGCTTTCGCTCCTATTCAGAATCATATTTGCAACCCTTTACTCTACATCTCTGGAACATTTCGGAGACCTATAGAAACCCCGTACAGGGTTACCTCTCCTTTCCTCTTTCTAACTTCAGCCCATACTCCCTCAGTAGACGAGTCCTCATCAAACATCCTTTCTGCCACCGTAATACTGTCCTTGACTAACAATGCCACCCCTCCCCCTCTTTTACCACCTTCCCTGAGCTTACTGAAATATCTAAACCCCGGCACTTGCAACAACCATTCCTGTCCCTGCTCTATCCATGCCTCCGAAATGGCCACAACATGGAAGTCCCAGGTACCAACCTGTGCCGCAGGTTCACCCACCTGATTACGGATGCTCCTCGCATTGAAGAAGACACACTTTAAACCACCTTCCTGCCTGCTGGTACAGTCTTGCAACTTTGAAACCTTACTCATGACCTCACTGCTCTCAACCTCCTGTATACTGGAGCTACAATTCAGGTTCCCAAGCCACTGTTAAACTAATTTAAACCCTCCCGAAGAGCTTTAGCACATCCCGCCCCCCCCCCCCGCCCCCTCAGGATTTTGGTACCCATTTCGTCCAGGTGTAGACCATTCCGTTTGTAGAGGTCCCATCGACCGCAGAATGATCCCCAATTATCCAGAAATCTTAAACCCTCCCCCTTGCACCATCCCTGTAGCCACGTGTTCAACTCCTCTCTCTCCCTATTCCTCCTCTCGCTATCAGGTGGCACGGGTAATATCCCAGAGGTAATACCTCTTTTTGTCCTAGATCTCAGTTTCCACACTAACTCCTTGAATTCCTGCCTTGCATCCCTATCCCTTTTCCTACATATGTCGTTGGTACCTATGTGGACCGCGACTTGGGGCTGCTCAGTAAACAGTGTCTACGTCAACCGTACAATACGGTGAACATGGTCTTTGTAAACTGTGCCCAACTACTGTAAACAAAGTCAATTTAAACACTGCCCGACAGTAAACATTGTTAATGTAATCCGGACACCACGGCAAACAGTGTTTAAGTAAACAGCGCCTTACAGTAAACAGTGCCGACGTAAATCGTACTCTGCTGAAAACAGGGTCTATATAAACAGTGTCCTGCAGTAAACAGTGTCTGTGAAAACCGTTCACTGCTGTAAGCGGAGTCTCTGTAAACAGTGCCCTACAGTAAAAACTTATTGAAAACCGTACCCTGCTGTAATAAGAGTCTGTGTAAAGAGTGCACTACAGGAGGCAGTGTTTGTGTAAACCCTCTGCTGTTGTAAACAGAGTCTATGTAAAGAATACATACATTTAGATACACCGTACATGGATGTAACCAGATTCTACGTAAACAATGCCCTGCAGTAAACAGAATGAAAGTAAACCGTGCGCTAATATAAACAGAGTGTGGGTAAACAGAGCCCTTAAGGAAGCAGTGTTTACGTAAACTGTACACGACTGTTAAAATAGTCTGTGTAAACCGTGCCGTACAGTGTACCGTGCTTATATAAAATGTACACTGCTGTAAACAGAGACTATGTAAACAGTGTACTACAGTAAACAAAATTTAAACTGTGCCCTACAGTAAACCGAGTCTATGTAGTCAGTGCCCCACAGTAAACAGTGTTTCTGTAAATCGTACACTGCTGTAAACAGTGACTATGTAAACAGTGCCCTACGCTACACAGTCCATGTGAACAGTGCGCAACTGTAAACAATATTTATGTAAACCGTACACTACTGCAAACAGAGTCTATGTACACAGTGCTCTATAGTAAACAATGTTAATGTAAATCATACACGACTGTAAACGGAGTCTTTGTAAATATAGCACTACAGCAAACAATGTTTATGTAAACGGTATACTGCTGGAAACAGATTCTGTATAAACGGTGCTATACAGTAAACAGTTTATTTAAAATATATACTGCTGTAAACAGGGTCTGTTTAAACAATGCCCTACAGTAAACAGTGGTTACGTAAACCATACAATAAGGTAATCTAGGTCTATGTAAACAGTTCCCGCGAGTAAACAGAGAGAGCGTTATCCAGGCACTGCTGAAAACCGAGTCCATGTAAACAATTCCCTACAGTAAACAATGTTTATGTAAGCTATACCATGCTCTAAAAAGAGTATATGTAACAGTGCCCAATAGTAAATAGTTTTTATGTAAACCGTACACTACTGTAAATAGAGTCTATGTAAACAGTGCCTTATAGTAAACAGAGTTAAAGTACACCATACATTACTGTAAACAGTATAGGTAAACAGTGCCTTCCAGTAAACAGTGTTTGTGTAAACCGTACAATACGGTAAACATGGTCTATGTAAGCAGTGCCCTATAATAAACAGAGTGAAAGTTGACCATGAGCTGCTGCAATCAGAGTCCATCAAAACAGTTACCTGCAGTAAAAAGTGTTTCTATAAGCCGTAGCCTGCTGTACACAGAGTATATGTAACAGTCCCCTTCAGTGAATAGTTTTAATGTGAACCGTACACTGCTGTAAACAGAGTCCATTAGCAGTGTCCTACCATAAACAGTGTTTATGGAAAATGTACACTACTGTAAACAGAGTGAATGTAAACCGGACGCAACTGCAAACAGTGTCTATGTAAACAACGCCCTATAGTAAACACTGCCAACGTAAACCGTACTCTGCTGGAAAACAGAGTCTATGTAAACAGTGTCCTGCAGTAAACAGTGTCTACGTAAACCGTTCACTGCTGTCAGAGAGTGGGACTTTAACCTGGTGTTGCAAGACTTCTTACTCTGTGAAGAGTGCCCGACAGTAAATAGTTTTTGAAAATCGTACCCTGCTGTAATAAGAGTCTATGTAAACAGTGCAACACAGTAAGCAGTGTTTATGTAAACCCTATACTGTTGTAAACTGAGTCTATGTAAACAATGCCCACCAGAAAACATTGTTTAGATACACCGTGCACTGCTGTAACCGGAGTCTACGCAAACAGTGCCCTACAGTAAACAGTGTTTATGTAAACCGTACGCTGCTATAAACAGGGTCTACGCAAACTGTGCCCTACAGTAAACAGTATTTAAACAGTGCCATACAGTAAACAGAGTCTATATAAAAAGTCCCAAACAGTAACAAGTATTTAAGCAATGTCCTACAGTAAACAGTCGATGTAAACAGTGCCAACAGCAAACAGTGCTGATGTGGACCGTGCGCTGATGTAAACGGCGTCAAGATAAACAGAGCCCTACGGTAAACAGCGTTTAGGTTATCCGTACACTGTTGTAAACAGAGTATTTGTAATCAGTGACCTACTGGAAACAGTTGTTATGTAAAAAGTACACTGCTGTACTGAGCAGCGCTCTAAATGCTAGTGATTTGAAACAAACCTGTTGGTCTTCTTACTCTGCTCACCCCAGTTCAACGCTGGCATTTCCGCATTATGTAAACAGCATCCTACAGCAAACAGTGTGTATGTAAAATGTACACTGCTGTAAGGAAAGTCAGTGAAAACAGTGCCTTACAGTAAACAGAGAAATTAAACCGTACACTACTGGAAACAGTCTATGTAACAGTGCCCTCCAGTAAGCAGTATTTAAACAGCACCATACAGTAAACAGAGTGAAACTAATCCTTACATTAATGTAAACAGACCCTTTGTAAACTTTGCCTTCTAGTAAAAAGTGTTAATGGAAACCGTACACTGCTGTAAATAGTCTATGCAAACAGTGCCCTGCAGTAAACATTGTTTATGTAAACCGTACACTACTGTAAACAGAGTCTATGTAAATATAGCAGTACAGGAAACAGTGTTTATATAAAAAGGGAGACACTGGAAACAGAGTCTATGTAAACAGTGCCCTGCTGTAAACAGTGTTAATGTAAACCGTACACTGTTTTAAACAGTCTATGTAAACAGTGCCTAAAGTATACATAGTCAATTTAAACAGTACACTACAGTAAACAATATTTCAACCGGACATTGCTGTAAACAGAGTCTATCTGAACCGGACCTGCAGTAAAGTGTTTATGTGTACCGTACATTGTTGTAAACATAGTCTACGTAAACAGCGCACTGCAGTAAATAGTGTGTATGTAAACCGTACACTGCTGGAAAGTCGACGTAAACAGCGCCCTACAGTAAACAGTGTTTATGTAAACCGTGCACTACTATAAATAGTATATGTAAACAGTGCATACTGTAAACAGTTTACGTGAACCGCACCCTGCTGTAAAAACAGTATGTGTAAACATTGCCATACGAGATTGCTGACCATACAACTGCATTGGGTAGGATCTCGAACAGCGATGAGTCAGAATACTGGACGGAGATGGAGAACCTAGTGGTGTGGTTTAACGACAATAATCTCACCCTCAATGTCAGCAAAACTGAAGAGCTGGTCATTGACTTCAGGAAGTGAAATATTTGATACACACCTCTCTGCGTCAATGAAGCCGTGGTGGAGATGGTTGACAGCTTCAAATTATTAGGTGTGCACATATAGAACACATGTCCTGGTCCACCCTTAGTCGACGCTAAAACCAAGAAAGCACTACAGCACCCTGCTGTAAAAAGGAAAGGCTCACCACCACTCGCAATTGCCAAACTTTCAATGGGTTTTGGAAAGCTGCGATTTCTTCACAGTGCCGAAAGCAATCACCATCCGTCTCTTGCTATTTGAGGTTAAGTTCATTTAGAATTGAAAAGATGATAGTTAGCCTCCAAATTTCGTCAGCAATCAAATCAGCCAGAAAGGACAATTTCTCGAGGAGGAAAGCGTGGAATTCGGACCTCAGTTCGTAAACTCTGAATATCTCCCTTGTTCAGTAATCATTACAGTAACTCTTCAAGCGGATGATGTCAACCGTCATTGGGATTGACTGGTCGCTGTATCGATTCAATGCTTTAATGTAGTTTTAATGGTCAGCAAAACACTTTCAGCCATCCTTCGAGGGCGACGATGTGATGAATTCCAATGGCTCTCATTATATCCCTTGCCAACCGTTCAGTTCAGTGCATGGTGAGACCATGAGGGGTATAGACTCTCTCCAGATCACTTGAGTAATGTTTAGGGATGCCAAAACGATCGAGATAATAGCCTTGTTCATCATCAGTGATCAACGCGCCTAAAGCCACCACCATCCGCGGTCGCACTTCGACTCCAGGTTCAGGTCCCAACACTCCGGGCCGCATGAGCACTGATGAACGGCTGGCCCCGTGACGCTCCCGACACCCGCCCGCGACCCACCTGCGTGTTGCCACCTCCACTTCGAAAATGCGTGCTTTATATACATTGTATCCGTACCTGAAGCCAGCGTCAGCTTGAGATCACTGGTTACCTCACAGCATTAACTTAATTATAAGTTCTTGCAGACAGAGAAAAGAAGTGTTTTGGCCTGTTTATCTATTTTCACTATTAATATCTGACTCAGTTAAAAAAAAACATTGATTACAGTTACCTGCTTTGGTAAATTAAAAAAATATAGATTTCTCTCCGGAATGGTTGTAAACCTGCTGGTGAGACGAAATTACATTCTCAGGAAAAGTCAGTCTTATTCAGGTGAGAATGCAGAGTGCTGGGACACGCCCTTGAAATGTGGTTTTCCGGTCATGGGATTTTGCTTTGGATTTGGAACAGTTAAGGGGGAATTCATTAAGTATTACACATAGATTACTGTAGGAATATGGTGTCGTTATGATTGTAATTGATAATAATGCTTGCTGTGTTTCTTTATATACACATATTAACTAAGGTCTTAGAATAAAGCTTGTGTTGATTAAAGTGTTTAGGAAGACTGTTGAATCACACCTGAAGGGAAGGCTCTTGTGTTCATCCGAGCCAAATTCAACATAAAGCTTGTCGGTCAGTTGGACTTCATAACATCGTTTGGAGTTTCTTAACCCTGGCCTATAACAAGTATTTACTCAGGCAAATGTAATAATCTATTTTGTGTTTTGTTCATGATACAGTGTTCCACATATCACGAAAAGCACTCAAGTAGTTCGACACCATCCTGGACCAAGTATCCCGCTTAATTGCTCCCCCTTCCAGAAACATTCACTCCCTGCACCACAAACGCACTGCAGCAGCCCTGTTTACCATCCCAAAATGCACTGCAGTAACTCACCAAGGTTCCTTAGACATCAACTACCAATCGCACGGCCACTATCATCTTGAAGGACAAGAACTCCCTAAAAGCACGTTGGTGTCCCCACACCTCACTGACAGCAGCGGATCAACAAGGCAGCTGACCGCCACCTACTGAAGGGCAATTCGGGATGGGAATTAAATGCTGCCCGAACCAGAAACTCGCAAATCTCGTAAAAGTAAACTTTGTATAGCATTGCTGCTTTGAATTTCTGGGACATGAGATGAACTGATTCCCATTATTACGGTAGAGCTCATCATATATCTTCTGCTTCAGAGGAACCTTGATCTAAGGTATTTCTAACAGCATGAATCCAGGAAAACAGAAACAGTGGCAGTAAGGTGGAACGGAGTGTTGTGCAATCTATCATGGATTTAAACACTCTCTCCGCCTTTCTCTCTTCAACACACTCCTTTGATCTGTTTCTGTTTTGTATCTCTTAATTTCGGATGAAGGTTTAAGTTGAGCAGAATATTGTACCACATTTTCTGTTCAGTAAGACATATTTTGCGACTTTGTCACTTTGTGGAAACATTGCAAACATGAAGAATAATTGACACTACATGACACGAAAGGAGGGTATTTGCTCCATGATTACTGTGTCTGTGCCCATCATTACTGTTATAAAGACACATGGTCAGAACATTGAATATAGGAGTTTGGACGCCTTGCTGAAGTTGTACAAGACATAAGTAAGTCTACACTTGGAATACTGTGTGCAGTTCTGGTCTCACTATTATAGAGATGATATTATTCAACTGGAAATAGTGCTGAAACGTTTTTCAAGGGTGCTACCGTAAATTGATATTTTGAGCTATAATGTGCGTTTGGTACGCTGGGACCTTTTCCCCTGGAGTGTAGGAGGCATAGGGGTGAAATTCTCGAGGTCTATCAAGTTAATAGGTCATCGTCAACATATTTTCCCAAAGATAGGGGAGTGTAAAACAAGTGGGTATAGGTTTAAAGTTAGAGAGGAGACACACAAAAGGGTCCAGAGAGTAATTTCTTCACAAATAGTGTGCTGAGTGTCTGGACCGAGTTGCCAGAGGAAGTAATAGAAGCGGGTACAATTTTGTCTTATTAAAAGGATCAGGGGTTATGTGGAGAATGCAGAAGAATGGGCGCCATGGATAAGTTGGGCCGGAGGACCTGGTTCCATGCTGTAAACCTCTTGTACTCTGTGACCATATCCAACCTTCCAGCTCTGTAACGCTGCAGATTCGAGGACTCCATCTCTATGCCCAAGTGATTTTTAAATTTTGCTCTGGGTGTCTGCCTCTATCATTCTCATGGACAATGGTCACTGAGTGATTGAAAGGATTTGAGGAACAGGCAGGAAATGACATTGAGGCCGAAGCTCAGCTGCGATCAAACTGGATGTTGGGGCAGGAGTGAGTGGCCGGGTAGTCTCACTATGTTGTCATTTACTACGAGTTCCAGTTGCCACAGCGCTCGCAGATGATTATATCTGCGCGATACGACTTTTAAGTTACATCTTTCCATCAATTAATTCAATGTTCGGGGATACAGTTCAGTTATCAAGTCTGCACAGCCTCTGAGGTTGGTGGAGGCAGATACAACAGTGATTTTCAAATGCATGCCTCTGGGGAAAGGGCGGTCGAGTGGGATTGAATGATCTGCTAATCTACAGAGCCGCTGAGGTTAAACGGAATGAATGTCCTCTGTCGGTACTTCGCGCACTTTTACGTTTTTGGTCACGCCTGGCTGTGAGATGATATGCACCAACACACTGGAGTTTCCCTCAACGCTACCAACCACGGCGATTATGATCACGGTAATCCTTCATATACAATGTGTCCATGC
This sequence comes from Scyliorhinus torazame, assembly GCF_047496885.1. NCBI lineage: Eukaryota > Metazoa > Chordata > Chondrichthyes > Carcharhiniformes > Scyliorhinidae > Scyliorhinus > Scyliorhinus torazame. Next base: position 66,740,394 of record NC_092726.1, read on the forward strand.
TGGAAACCAGCGTCAGCTTTAGCTCACTGGTTACTTCACAGCATCAACTTAATTGTAAGTTCGAACCCTACCGTGGGTGCTGCTTGGCGTTTTTACTGTTTCCAAAGCATGTGTGTTGCATAAATAAAAGCAGCAGCACATTTATAATTAGAAGTAGGTGTATTTTGATAAGAGGTTGCATTCATTGTTTTGAAAAGAGGCTTGTGCCACGTGTTTACTTTCTGATCTCACACTGCAGAAACCCAAGTTCGATTCCAGCTCTGTACAATAACTGAACGATCACACTTTGTCAATTACTCACGACCTAAATGGAGGAAAGGAGCATTAACGATTATCTATTATACATTTTTTGACATTTCGGAACAAGATAGTTTACGAAGGCGAATTGATTAATCCAGTTTTTTTCCACGTGAAACGCTGTTCCCCAGATCTCCAAGAACACTCAGGGAGTTCGAAAGCATCCAGGACCAAGCAGTGCACTTGATTGCTCCTCCTGCCACAACTATTCAATCCCTCGGCCAAAGCCATCCCAAAATGCACCGCAATAACTCAACAAAGTTCCCCAGGCAATTGTTCCTTAGACAGCACCTTTCAGACTGCGACCATTATCATTTTGAAGGAGTAGACAAGCCCCTACTTCGGAAAATCACCAACTGGAATTTCCCTCCAAATCACTCACCACTCCCACTTGGAACCATATAAACGTTCCTTCACCGTAACGGGGAATAAGACATTTAGCTTCTCTCCCTAAAAGCACGCTGTGTGTACCCAAAAATCACGGTCTGCAATGAGTCAAGAAAGCGGCTCACCTTCTTCAGCGCAACTTGGGATGGGCAATAACTTCTGTCCTAACCAGCAACTCTCGCATCCAGTAAAAGGGATATTTTTAATGCATTGGTGCTTTGAATTTCTAGGGCCTGGGATGAACTGTTCTCCATTCTTGATCACCCAATTCATTTTTTTCCAATTAAGGGGCAATTTAGCGTGGCCAATTTTCAGCGTCAGCTTTAGCTCACTGGTTACTTCACAGCATCAACTTAATTATAGGTTCGAACCTGTCTCACCGTGGGCGCTTTCTGGCGTCTTTAACATTTCTAAAACACGTGTGTTGCATAAATAGAAGCAACAGCACATTTATAATTAGAAGTAGGTGTGCTTTGTTTAGAGGTTGCATTGATCTGTTTTGAAAAGAGGCTTGTGCCACGTGTTTACTTTCTGATCTCACACTGCGGAAACCCAAGTTCGATTCCAGCTCTGTACAATATCTGACCTATCAAACTCTGTCAATTACTCACAACCTAAATGGAGAAAAAGAGCTTTACAAATTATCTATTATAGGTTCTTTGAAATTTCGGAACACATTTGGTTACGCAGCGAATTGATTAATCCATTTCTTTTCCACGTGAAACGCTGTTCCCCAGATCTCCAAGAACACTCAGGGAGTTCGAAAGCATCCAGGACCAAGCAGTGCGCTTGATTGCTCCTCCTGCCACAAACATTCAATCCCTCCGCCACAGCCATCCCAAAATGCACCGCAATAACTGTATGTCCAAATCGGTTTGAATGTCTGCCTCCATTTTTCCTATCGACAGTGAACATTGAGGGAATGAAAGTATCCGAGGAACAGGCAGGAAATGACATTGAGGCAGAAGCTCAGCTGTGATCAAACGGATGTTGGGGCAGGAGTGAGTGGCCGGGTCGTCTCACTATGTTGTCATTTGCTATTAGTTCCAGTTGCCACAGCACTCGCAGATGAATATGACTGCGAGATGAGATTTTTAACATACATCTTTCCAACAATTATTTCAATGTTCTGGGATACAGTTCAGTTATCTGGTCCACACTGCCTGTGAGATTGGTGGAGGCAGATACAACAGTGGCTTTCAAATGTCAATGCGAGTAACGACAGAAATCAAATGCATGCCTCTGGGGAAAGGTCGGTCGAGTGGCATCGAATGATGTGCTAATCTAAAGAGCCACTGAGGTTAAACGGAATGAATGTCCTCCGTCTGAACTTCACGCATTTTTAAGTTTTTGGTCACGTCTGGCTGTGAGATGGTGTGCACCAATACCCGGAGTTTCTCGTCAATGTTACCGACCACGGCGAGTATGATCACGGTAATCCTTCATATACAATGTGTCCCGGCTTGAAGACAGCGTCAGCTTTAGCTCACTGGTTACTTCACAGCATCAACTTAACTGTAAGTTTGAACCTGTCTCACCGTAGGCGCTGCCTGGCGTTTTTAATATTCTAAAACATGTGTGTTGCATAAATAAAAGCAGCAGCACATTTATAATTATTAGTAAGTGTATTTTGTTCAGAGGTTGCATTAATCTGTCTTAAAAAGAGGCTTCTGCCACCTGTTTACTTTCTGATCTCACACTGCGGAAACTCAAGTTCGATTCCAGCTCTGTACAATAACTGATCTTTCACACTTTGTCAATTACTCACTACCTAAATGCAGTGACAGAGCATTAACGATGATCTATTATACATTTTTTGAAATTTCGGAAAAAGATTGGTTACGCAGGAAAATAGATTAGTCCATTTTTTTTCACGTGTAACCCTTTTCCCCAGATCTCCGAGAACACTCAGCGAGTTTGAAAGCATCGTGGACAAAGCAGTGCGTGTTATTGCTCCTCCTGACACAATCCCTCCGCCACAGACATCGAGTTCGAAAGCATCCAGGACCAAGCAGTGCACTTGATTGCTCCTCCTGCCACAACTATTCAATCCCTCGGCCACAGACATCCCGAAATGCACCGCAATAACTCAACACAGTTCCTCGGGCAATTGTTGCTTAGAAAGCGCCTTCTAGACCTACGACCACTATCATTTTGAAGAACTAGACAAGCCCCTACTTGGGAAAATCGCCAACTGGATTCCCCCTCCAAATCACTCACCACTCCCACTTGGAACCATATCAACGTTCCTTCACGATAACGGGGAGAAATCCTTGAGCTTCCTCCCTAAAAGCGCGTGGGTGTACCCAAAACTACCGCCCTGCAACGATTCAAGAAATCAGCTCACCACCACCTTCTGAAGGGCAACTAGGGATGTGCAATAAATTCTGTCCTAACCAGCAACTCTCATATCGAGTAAAAGTGATTTTTTTAATGCATTGGTGCTTTGAATTCCTGGGGCCTGGGATGAACGGATCTCCATTCTTGAAACAAAAATATAGGCTACGCAATTCATTGTTTCCGATTAAGGCGCGATTTAGCGCGGCCAATCCACCGACTCTGCACATCATTGGGTTGTGAAGGCATAACCCACGCAAACACGGGGGAAACGTGCAAACTCCACACGGACAGTGTCCCAGAGCCGAAATCCAACCTGAGAACTCGGCGTCGTGAGGCAGCAGTGCGAACCACTGGGCCATCGTGCTGCCCGTTTGTCATTCTAACGGTGCACTGAATCCGGTAACTTCTGCTTCAGAGGAAACTGAATACAATGTATTTCTAACAGCATGAGTCCTTGAAGACAGAAACAACGTGCTTGCTGCAGTAAGGTGGAAGGGAGTGGTGTGCAATATACTCCAGCAGTAAACGCTCTCTCCCCCTTTCTCTCTTCACCAGTCTCCTTTATTCTGTTTCTGTTTTGTTTCTATTGGTATTGGGTGAAGATTTGATTTGCTGTGGGGCTCTTGTGCAAGATATTCTTCGACATTTTTTCCAGCCAGACACATTCTGCGACTTCGTTGCTTTTTGGAACCACTGCAAACATGATGAATAATTGGAAATTCACAGCACTGAAGGAGGCTCCTTGTTCCACAATTAATATTTCTGTGCCCGTTTTACTATTCTACAGTACATGGTCAGATTATTGAATACAGGAGTTGGGACGTCGTGCTGAAGTTCTACAGGACATTGGGAAGAACACACTTCGAATACTGTGTACAGTTCTAGTCACTCTAACAGAGAAAGGATGTTATTAACCTGGCTGGAGATCAGAAAAGATTTGCCAGGCTGCTACCGGACTTGATGGTTCAGTGAAAGAACGCGAGGAGAGCGGCGGAGACTCAGTGAAAGAGCGCGAGGAGAGCGGCGGGGAGACAGGAAAGGGCGCGAGGAGAGCGGCAGAGACAGAGTGAAAGAGCGCGAGGAGAGCGGCGGATACTCAGTGAAAGAGCACGAGGAGAGCGGCGGGGACTCAGTGAAAGAGTGCGAGGGGAGCGGCGGGGGCACAGTGAAAGAGGGCAGGGTGAGCGGCGGAGACTCAGTGAAAGAGTGCGAGGAGAGCGGCGGGACACAGGAAAGAGAGCGAGGAGAGCGGCGGAGACAGAGTGAAAGAGCGCGAGGAGAGCGGCGGAGACTCAGTGAAAGAGTGCGAGGAGAGCGGCGGGGACTCAGTGAAAGAGCGCGAGGTGAGCGGCGGGGACACAGTGAAAGAGGGCGAGGAGAGCGGCGGCGACACATTGAAAGAGGGCGAGGTGAGCGGCGGAGACTCAGTGAAAGAGCGCGAGGAGAGCGGCGGGGACACAGGAAAGAGCGCGAGGAGAGCAGCGGAGACAGAGTGATAGAGCGCGAGGAGAGCGGCAGATACTCAGTGAAAGAACGCGAGGAGAGCGGCGGAGACTCAGTGAAAGAGCGCGAGGAGAGCGGCGGGGACTCAGTGAAATAGCGCGAGTAGAGCGGCGGGGACTCAGTGAAAGAGGGCGAGGAGACCGGCGGGGACACAGGGATAGAGCGCGAGGAGAATGGCGGGGACACAGTTAAAGCGCGCGAGGAGAGCGCGGAAACTCAGTGAAAGAGCGCGAGGAGAGCGGCGGGGACACTGGATAAAGGAGCACGAGGAGAGCGGCGGGGACTCAGTGAAAGAGCGCGAGGAGAGCGGCGGGTCACTGGATAAAGGAGCACGAGGAGAGCGGCAGGGACTCAGTGAAAGAGCGCAAGTAGAGCGTCGGAGACTCAGGGAAAGAGGGCGAGGAGAGCAGCGGGAACACCATGAAAGAGTGCGAGGAGAGCGGCGGGGACACAGGATAAAAGAGCGCGAGGAGAGCTGCGGAGACTCAGTGAAGAGCGCGAGGAGAACGGCGGAGACTCAGTGAAAGAGCGCGAGGAGAGCGGCGGGGACTCAGTGAAAGTGCGCGAGCAGAGCGGCGGGGAATCAGTGAAAGAGCGCGAGAAGCGCGGCGGGGACTCAGTGAAGGAGCGCGAGGAGAGGGGCGGGGACACACGATAAAAGAGCACGAGCAGAGCGGCGGGGACACAGTGAAAGAGCGCGAGGAGGGGAGCGGGGAGCGAGGATAAAAGAGCGCGAGGAGAGCGGCGGGGACACAGCTGCCGGAGAAGCAGCCTTCAGATTTTCGGCGGGAGCAGTGGCCAGGGGTTTGTCGGGAAGGTAAGTTTTCCTCATTAAAATCTTACCTTGAAGAGTGACATCACAGCAAAGCAGTGACCTGATTGGCTGGGAAGGAAACTGCTCCAATTAGCAGTAGCTGGGAGAAACTTAACTCTTTGTGTGTCGGTAAGTGTGGAAGGAAGTTAATGAGTTACCAATTTAGAAGCATGCTGGGAATATTAACTATATTTTAACACTGCTTTTGAGCGAAAATAAGGAGGTCAAGTAATGTAAACCAAATACTGCTTAGTATGTGGTACTGGCCTTATTACGAAAATAAGTTGTTCTTCCGAAGGACAACAAAATGCGGACTCGAATTGTTTTTAAACCAAGGGCAAAACATTCATATTTCGTCTAGCGTATGTTCCCAAGCTTTATCTCTTCAAAGTTGTTTCTTTCAAACTATAAATATAATGGTTTTTGACTGCAGAACTCAGAGTGCAGTGCCTTGGCTTTGCAGCTGAAACACTCTCTCTCCACAAGTACATTTGTGTAAATAAATTTCCTTAAATCGAACCTCGAGGAATTTGTCTTCATTATGATTTTCACGACAAATTGGCGCAGTCGGTGCAGTTTCCTGAATTTAACGGGACGTGAACCCCGAAACGAATCTCTAAACAGGACTGTCTCAGCTGAAAGGGAGAGAGCTACAGCGCGACCCCAGCTGAAAGGGGGGTCTGCGGCTCGGCAGCCTTAATTACTGGCCAGTGACTCATGCTCGGAGAGTTATCTTAGTTGATAAATTAATGACAGCTGCATGGGGAGAAAAAGGTGCCTTAGAGACTGAAATAAATAAAAAAAAGACTTCGAGGTTCGTGAAATGATAAACAGCGGTGTGCGCTCCCTGTAGTATTTGTAAATGATTTCCGATTTCCGCGGTTGTTGTTATTGTTATATATATGTTCTAAAGTATTTTGCAGATGGAACGATGAGCACTAAACTCGCCGCTCCCTCACAGGTCGTCCCAAAGCCTCGGTAAAGATATCCGGAGGGAGAAAGAAGGTGAACTCCTTAAAGAGGACTGATAAGGGAGTCAAAATGAGTCAGAAAATGAAAAGAAACAATCGTAAAGCAACGGAATGAGGTTGGTGAACCTATATGCCCCGCATAGGAATCTAATGAAGCTGACCCCCTTTCGGAAAAAAAACAGGGGAGTAAAAGTAAATCGAAGATTAAGGTAAAAGCGAGATTTGTCTGTCGCCGTGAGATAAGGCTAACGGTTAACTGTGATATTTGTGAGCTGTGAGAATCTGTGTGTTTTGTTTAACCAAGTGATTTTAGTCAAAGCATGAAGTGGGTTGTATTTTTTATCGTCTGTCTGTGTGAGTCAGAGATTATAAATTGAGCGATTTTTGTTGAGATTTCTCTAATGAATGGAAACATTGGAAATTACGATCAGTTTAAAAGAAAGAAAGTGCCTTTACGAATAAAAGTAATTGAATATGACTAAGTTTTAGATTATGTAAAAAAAACGTAAATGGCATCATGCCAAGTTCTCTGCCCCTTAGATTCTGCAGGAAACATGAACCATTTCAGCAGACAGTTGATCTTTTCTGAATTCACAAAGAGAAAATATACGTCTCTAAGAATAGCTAATGCCTATAAAATCAATCATTGGAAATGGACTTAAATGTGTGCTATTCATAGCCCCCTCCCAGGGGATGTTTTGCTGCTTCTAAAATACTCTTACGGTGCATCTTTGCTTTGAAGTATGGAATCCCACCCGGCAGAAAAGGGGGCTGGGTTCCCAATAATGATAATCATTTGAACGAAGGAAATGAGTCCCTCGAACACTGGTTGGCAAATAGAGAGAAAGAGGCTATCGTGCAAGGGGCCAAGAAGCATTTAACCCCCAGGAAGGATGAACCGGAACTGGCGACACCTGACCCTATTAGGCAGACAGACACTCTGCAAATTAGGAGCGGTAATACATCGCATTGATAATGGAATGTTTATCGAACTGTCTCAAATACGAGCTCACCGTCCCCTTCAGGATATCGTCTTTATGTAAACTGTACACTACTGTAAACAGTCTATGTAAACAGTACCTGACAGTAAATATTGTTCGTGTAAACCGTGCATTGCTGTAAACAGAGTATATGTAAATTGTGTCCTTCTGTAAACAGTGTTAATGTAAACTACTGTAAACAGAGTGAATGTAAAAAGTACCCTACAATAACCAGTATTTATGTGAACCGTACACCGCTGTAAAAGAAACTCGATGTGAACAATACCCTAAATTAAACAGAGTTTATTAAATCATATACTGCTCTAAACAAAGTCCATGTTAACAATGCCCTACAGTAAACAGTGCTAATGTAAACCGGACACCGCGGCAAACAGCGTTTATGTAAACAGCACCTTACAGTAAACAATGCCGACGTAAACCGTATTCTGCTGTAAACAGAGTCTATGTAAACAGTGTCCTGCAGTAAACAGTGTCTGTGAAAACCGTGCACTGCAGTAAGCGGAGTCTATGTAAACAGTGCCCTACAGTAAAACGTTTTTGAAAACCGTAACCTGCTGTAATAAGAATCTGTGCAAAGAGTGCACTACAGTAGGCAGTGTTTGTGTAAACCCTCTTCTGTTGTAAACAGAGTCTATGTAAACAATGAATATTCATTTAGCTACACCGTACACGGCTGTAACCAGAGTCTATGTAAACATTACCCTACAGTAAACAGAATGAAAGTAAACCGTGCACTAAAGTAAACAGAGTCTGTGTAAACACAGCCCTACAGGAAGCAGTGTTTACGTAAACTGTACACAACTGTTAAAAGAGTGTGTGTAAACAGTGCTGTACAGTAAACTGTGCTTATGTAAAATGTACACTGCTGTAAGTAGGGACCAAGTAAACAGTGCACTACAGTTAACCACATTGAAACTGTGCCCTACAGTAAACAGTGTCGATGTAAACAGTGCCCGACAGTAAACAGTGTTTCTGTAAATCGTACACTGCTGTAAACAGTGACAAATGTAAACAGTTCCCTACGCTAAACAGACTATGTAAACAGTGCGCAACTGTAAACAATACTTATGTAAACCCTACACTACTGCAAACAGAGTCTATGTACACAGTGCTCTTATAGTAAACAATATTAATGTAAATCATACACTGCTGTAAACAGGGTCTTTGTAAATATAGCACTGCAGCAAACAGTGTTTGTGTAAACGATATACTGCTGGAAACAGATTCTATATAAACGGTGCTCTACAGTAAACAGTTTATTTAAAATATATACTGCTGTAAACATAGCCTATTTAAACAGTGCCCTGCAGTAAACAGTGGTTACGTAAACCGTACAATACGGAAAACCTCGTCTATGTGAACAGTGCCCTCGAGTAAACAGAGAGAAAGAGAACCATACGCTGTTGTAAACAGAGTCTATGTAAAGAGTTCCCTACAGTAAATCGTGTTTATGTCAGCAATATCAGCTCTAAATAGAGTCAATGTAACAGTGCCCAATAGTAAACCGTACACCACTGTAAACAGTCTATGTAAACAGTGCCTTACAGTAAACAGAGTTAAAGTACACCGTACACTACTGTAAACAGAGTCTAGGTAAACAGTGTCCTACTGTGAACAGTGTTTGCGTAAACCGTACAATACGGTAAACATGGTCTATGTAAACATGGTCTACAATAAACAGAGTGAAAGTTAACCATGCGCAACTGTAAACAATACTTATGTAAACCGTACACTACTGCAAACATGTCTATGTACACAGTGCTCTATAGTAAACAATGTTAATGTAAATCATACACTACTGTGAACAGAGTCTTTGTAAATATAGCACTACAGCAAACAATGTTTATGTAAACGGTATACTGCTGGAAACAGATTCTATATACACGGTGCTCTACAGTAAACAGTTTATGTAAAATATATACCGCTGTAAACAGGGTCTATCTAATCAGTGCCCTGCAGTAAACAGTGGTTACGTAAACCGTACAATACGGTAAACCTCGTCTATGTGAACAGTGCCCTCGAGTAAACAGAGAGAAAGTGAACCATGCACTGCTGTAAACTAAGTCCATGTAAACAGTTCCCTACGTAAATAGTGTTTATGTCAGCAATATCAGCTCTAAATAGAGTCAATGTAACAGTGCCCAATAGTAAACCGTACACTACTGTAAACAGTCTATGTAATCAGTGCCCGACAGTAAACAGAGTCTATGTAATCAGTGCCCTACAGTAAACAGTGTTTCCGTAAATCGCACACTGCTGTAAACGGTGCCTATGTAAACAGTGCCCTACGCTGAACAGTCTATGTAAACAGTGCGCAACTGTAAACAATATTTATGTAAACCATACGCTACTGCAAACAGAGTCTATGTACACAGTGCTCTATAGTAAACTATGTTAAGATAAATCATTCACTACTTGAAACAGAGTCTTTGTAAATATCGCACTACAGCAAACAGTGTTTATGTAAACGGTATACTGATGGAAACAGATTCTATATACATGGTGCTCTACAGTAAACAGAGTTTGTTTAAAATATATACTGCTGTAGACAGGGTCTATTTAAACAGTGCCCTACAGTAAACAATGGTTACGTAAACCATACACACGGTAAACCTGGTCTATGCAAACAGAGCCCTCGAGTAAACAGAGAGAAAGTGAACCATGCACTGCTGTAAACAGAGTCCACGTAAACAGTTCCCTACAGTAAACAGTGTTTATGTAAGCCAAACCCTGCTCTAAATAGAGTATGTAACAGTGCCCAAAAGTAAATAGTTTTTATGTAAACCGTACACTACTGTAAATAGAGTCTATGTAAACAGTGCTTTACAGTAAACAGAGTTAAAGTACACCGTACACTACTGTATACAGAGTCTAGGTAAACAGTCCCTTAAGTAAACAATGTCGGTGGCAACCGTACAATACGGTAAACATGGTCTATGTAAACAGTGCCCTCCAATAAACAGAGTGAAAGTTAAACATGCTCTGCTGTAATCAGAGTCCATGAAAACAGTTACCTGCAGTAAAGTAATAATATAAGCCATAGCCTGCTGTAAACAGAGTCTATATAACAGTCCCCTTCAGTAAATAGTATTTTTGTAAACCGTACACTGCTGTAAACAGAGTCTATTAAACAGTGTCCTACTGTAAACAGTGTTTATGTAAAATGTACACTGCTGTAAACAGAGTGAATGTAATCAGTGCCCTTCAATAAACAGTGTTTATGTGACCGTACACTGTTGTAAAAAAACATCTATGTGAATGCTGCCTTAAATTAAACAGTGTTTATTAAATTGTATACTGCTGTAAACAAAGTCCATGTAAACAACGCCCTACAGTAAACACTGCCAACGTAAACCGTACTCTGCTGGAAAACAGAGTCAATGTAAACAGTGTCCTGCAGTAAACAGTGTCAATGTAAACCATACAGTGCTGTCAGCAGAGTCTATGTGAAGAGTGCCTTACTGTTAACAGTTTTTAAAAACCGTACCCTGCTGTAATAAGAGTCATTGTAAACAGTGCCCTACAGTAAACAGTGTTTATGTAAATCGTAACTGCTATAAAGAGGGTCTACGCAAACAGTGCCCTACAGTAAACAGTGTTTAAACACTGCCATACAGTAAACAGAGTCTATATAAAATGTGCCAAACAGTAACCAGTATTTAAGCAATGTCCTACAGTAAACAGTCTATGTAAACAGTGCCAACAACAAACAGTGTGTATGTAAAATGTACACTGCTGGAAGGAAAGTCGGTGAAAACAGTACCTTACAGTAAACAGAGAAATTAAACCGTACACTACTGGAAACAGTCTATGTAAAAGTGCCCTCCAGGAAACAGTATTTAAACAGCACCATGCAGTAAACAGAGTGAAAGTAATCCTGACATTAAAGTGAACAGACCCTTTGTAAACTGTGCCTTCTAGTAAAACGTGTTAATGTAAACCGTATACTGCTGCAAAAAGAGTCTATGTAATCAGTGCCCTACAGTAAACAGTGTTTCTGTAAATCGCACTCTGCTGTAAACAATGTCTGAGTAATCAGAGGACTACACTAAACAGTGTATATGTAAACGGTACACTGCTGTGAACAGAGTCTACGTAAACAGGGCCCTGCAGTAAACAGAGTGAAAGCAAACTGTACACTACTGTAAACAGAGTCTGTGCAAACAGTGCCCTACAGTAAATTGTGCATATGTAAAATGTACACTGTTGTAAACAAAGACTATGTACACAGTGCACTAACGTAAACAATATTTAAACTGTGCCATACAGTAACAGAGTCTATGTAAACAGTGCCCTACAGCAAACAGGGTGAAAGTAAGCCATACACTTCTGTAAACAGAGTCTATGTAAACAGTGCCCTACTGTAAACAGAGTGAAAGTACACCATACACTGCTGTAAAAGAGTCGATGTAAACAGTGCCCTACAGTAAACAGTCATCCTAACAGGGCGCTACTGTAAACAATGTTTATGTAAACCGTGCACTACTGCAAACAATCTTTATACATGGGCCTGTAGTTTATATAGTCTATTTAAACAGTGTCCTGCATGAAACAGTATACTTAAACCGGACATTTCTGCAAACGGAGACTATGGAAACAGTGCCGTACAGTAAACAATCTTATTGTAAACCGTACACTGCTGTAAATAGTCTCTGTCTACAGTGACCTACAGTTATCAGTGTTTATGTAAACCGTACACTACAGAAAACAGAGTCTATGTAAATATAGCACTACAGTAAACAGTGTTTATATGAACCGTACACTGCTATAAATAGTATATGCAAACAGTGCGTACTGTAAACGGTGTTTATGTGAACCGCACCCTGCTGTAAAAACAGTCTGTGTAAACAGTGCCAGACAAGATTGCTGACCATACAACTGTACTGGGGAGGATCTCGAACAGCGATGAGTCAGAATACTGGACGGAGATAGACAACCCAGTGGTGTGGTTTAACGACAATAATCTCACCCTCAATGTCAGCAAAACTGAAGAGCTGGTCATTGACTTCAGGAAGTGAAGTATTTTATATACCCCTCTCTGCATCAACGAAGCCGTGGTGAAGATGGTTTACAGATTCAAATTATTAGGTGTGCACATACAGATCATATGTCCTTGGTCGACGCTAAGACCAAGAAAGCACTGCAGCGCCTATACGTCCTCAGGAAACTAAGAAAATTCGGCATGTCCAATGGACTCTAACCGATTTTAGTAGGTGCAGCATAGAAAGCATCCTATCTAGCTGCATCACAGCCTGGTATATCACCAACCTCTTCCATCTGCCAGGAGGTACGAAAGTCTGATAACACGCACGAACAGACTCAAAAACAGCTTCTTACCCGCTGTTACCAGACTCGTAAACGAACCTCTTATGGACTGGTCTGATCTATTCGCACGCTTCTCTACTGCGTAGTACTACACCTGTGTGCTTCACCCGATGCCAGTGTCTATGTATTTACATGGTGTATTTTATGTTTACTCTATGTATTTTCATTTCATTTCCGGAATAATCTGTGTGAACTGTACGTAGAACAATGCGTGTCACTGTGCCCCGGGACACGTGACAATAAACCATTCCAATCTAATCCAGCTCTGCCCAATAACCAAAAGTCTGGGTTCCAGGGTGTGCGCGACTGCTGCACTCATGGATAAAGAAAAATCTTAGGTTAAAATGCAATTTGGCATTGTAAAAGCTTGGGCGAATGCAATTTTCTTTGGATTAAGAAGATTCCCTGAGGAGTTATTTATTGCACTTTGTCAATTGTTCACCACTTAAATGGAGGAAATGTGCATTAAGAATACTTTCTTTATGGATTATCTCATTTTTTATTTGAAAAAGAGGATGTTTACTCAAGCAAATTATTGAATCCATTTTGTTTTTTTCACGTGACACACTCGACCCCATATCTGCAAGAACACTCAAGACATTCGGAACCATCCAGGACCAAGCACCCTGCTTGATTGCGCTCACTTCTAGAAACATTGAATCCCTCCACCGCGGACGCACAGTGGCAGCGCTGCAATCCATCCCAAAATGCACTGCGGTAACTCATTAAGGTTCCTGAGCCAGCACCTTCCAAATCCACTACCACTATCCACTGGAAGGACAACAAACGGCCGTAGGTGGTGGGATTCCTGAAACTCCCTCCCCAAAAGTACGGTGGGTGTACCTGCACCTCATGGATTGCAGCGGTTCAAGAAGGCAGCTCACCACCACCTTCTCGAGAAGAACTAGTGATGGGAATTAAATACTGCCCGAACCAGCAACTCGCAAATCCCATAACAGTGATCTCTTGAATGCTTTGAATTTCTGGGAGCTGGTTTAGCACAGTGGGCTAATCAGCTGGCTTCTAATGCAGAACAATGTCAGCAGCGCGGCTTCAATTCCGGAACCGGCCTCCTCGAACAGGCACCGGAATGTGACAATTAGGCGTTTTTCACAATAAAGTCATTGAAGCCTACTTGTGACAATAAGCGATTGCTATTATTATTATGAAATGTTCTCAATTATTCCGGTGGAGTGCATCATTTTACTTCGACTTCAGAGGAACCTGCATCAAAGGTATTTCTAACAACAGGACTCCTGGTACACATAAACAAAGTGCTTAATGCAGTAAAGTGGAAGGGTGTGTGGTGCAATCTAACCTGGCTTCAAACGCTCTCCCCCTTTCTCTCTTTAACACTCTCCTTCGTTCTGTTTCTGTTCTCTTTCTCTTGGTATCGGGTGAAGGTTTGATTTGCTGCAGTTCTCCTGAGCAGAATATTCTTCCACATCTTTTTCCAGTCAGACACATTCTGTGACTTTGTTGCTTTTTGGAACCACTGCAAACACGAAGTGTACTTGGAATTTCACAACACTGAAGGAGGATATTTGCTCCATCCTTACTGTGTCTGTGTCCATCATTACTGTGATACAGACACACGGTTAGGACATTGAATACAAGAGTTGGGACATCTTGTTGAAGTTTTAAACGACATTAGTCAGGTCACCTTTGGAATGCGGTGTATAGTTCTGTTATAGAAACGGCATTATTAAACCAGAAAAAGTGAAGAAAAGATTTACAAGGATGCTATCAGCACTCAATGGTTTGAGTTGTCAGGAAAGATTGGATCGAATGGGTCTTTTTCCCGAGGATCTTTGGAGTTTTCGGGGTGAACTTATAGAGGTCTATAAAATAATGAAGAGCATAGTTAAGGTACATTGACAACACGATTCCCCCAGAGGAAGGGAGGCGACAACCAGAGGGAATAGGTTTAAGGTGAGATGGGAGAGATACAAAAGTGTACAGACGGCAATTTTTTCCACACTGAAGGCGTTGAGTGTCTGGAACGATCTGTAATTGGCAGTAATCGAGGCGTTTGCAATTTTGCTTTTTAAAAAGCGTTTTGATTGTTATATGGGTAAGATGAGTACAGCGGGACATGGGCGAAATGAGGGCAATTGGGACAGGCTTACTAGTAAAAACTGAGCGACATTTGCAAGTTGAACCTATGGGCCTGTTTCTATGCTGCAAACCTGTATGACTCTATCCCACCTTCCATCTCTGGAATGCAGCAGATTCGAGCACACCCTCTGTCTGGCCAAATTGATTTGAAATGTTGCTGTGGGTGTCTCCATCCATTATTTTGATGGACAATGATCTTTAAGGGAATGAAAGGACCTGAGAAACAGGCAGGAAATGTCATTCAGGCACAAGCTCAGCTATGATCACATTGAATGGTGGAAGAGGAGTCAGTGGCCGTGCAGTCTCCCCATGTTGTCATTGGTTATCAGTTCCAGTTGTCACATTACTTGCTGATGGATATGGCTGCAAGATAAGATTTCTAAGTTACATCGAAGAGTTAATTCGACATTCATGGATACAGTTCATTTATAGCCACAATATGCGGACCGAACGGATCTCACATCGTCATCTTTTATATCCAATAATGCAGCCCCAGCATATCCCAGCATCCCGAACGGTAAACTAATAACCGATTCCCACAGCCAGTGGTTCTGATCTGGTCTGCACGGCCTGGTATTTCGGTGGAGGCAGATACAACAGTGGTTTCAAAAGGGAATGGGAGTGACAAGAATCAAATGCATCCCTCTGGGGAAACGCGGTCCAAGGAGATTGAATGATCTGCTAATCCATAATACCTCTGAGTTCAAATAGAATGAATGTCTTCTGTCGCTACGTCACGCACTTTAAGTTGTGTGGTGTCGCCTGGCTGTGATTATGGTAGGGACCAGCACCTGGAGTTTCCCCTCAATGTTACCCACCACGTGTGTATGATCACGGTAATGAGACCATAAGACATAGGAGCAGAATTAGGCCACTCGGCCCATCGAATCTGCTCCGCCATTGAATCATGGCTGATATTTTTCTCATCCCATTCTCCTGCCTTCTCCCCATAACCCTGATCCCCTTATTAAACAATAATCTATCTATCTCTGCCTTAAAGGCACTCAGTGAATTGGCCTCCACAGCTTTCTGCGGCAAAGAGTTCCCCAGATTCACCACCCTCTGGCTGAAAGAATTCCTCCTGATCTCTGTTTTAAAGGATCGTCCCTTCAATCTGAGATGGTTTCCTCTGGTTCTAGTTTTTCCTACAAGTGGAAACATCCTCTCCACATCCACTCTATCCAGTCCTCGCAGTATCCTGTAAGTTTCAATAAGACCCTTCCTCATTCTTCTAAACACCATCGAGTACAGACCCAGAGTCCTCAAACGTTCCTCGTCAGACAAGTTCTTCAATCCAGGGATCATTCTTGTGAACCTCCTCTGGACCGTTTCCAAGGCCAGCACATCCTTCCTTAGATATGCCCAAATCTGCTCACAGTACTCGAAATGGGGCCTTATACAGCCTCAGAAGTACATCCCTGGTCTTATTCTAGCCCTGTTGACATGAATGCTAACATTGCATTTGCATTCTTAACTGTTTTTCAAACTTTTTTTACATGGACTCATTTTTAGCAAACGACCAACCTTCGGGACCCACTCCGGCCGACCTTCGTGACCCAGGAAGGCAGTCATTCGTGACCCACCATTTTTGCTTCCCTTTAATGCGACAGCTGAGCCTGCTTGGTCCTCACAAGCTCACTCCAAGCAGGTTCACAGGGGGAGAGGGCTATGTACATATCAGGTGCAGGATTTAGCCGGGTGCTTTGTGCCGTCTTCATCTTAGTGAGGAAGAAAATCCAACCTCGTACAGGGAGGTCGTTGTGAAGGGCAAAAGCAACAAAATGCTTGTTTTACTCAGATCCCGATACTCCTCGGAGATGCTGCTCCAAAATGTTGACAGTTTGATTGACTCGTGCCGTGTTTTTAATGCGCTGTCAAAACTGAGGCGCAGAAGTCCAGTCAGCTTCATTTAGAGTCAGTCTATCCAGTCCATCTACACTTTCCTGACTAATGCTGTTTTCTTTGATGTCCCGGGGCAGTGTGGGGGACATCTGGTGATTTTGGCTTTGCATCGCAATTCCAAACTTTTAATGGGTTTTGGAAAGCTGCGATTTCTTCACAGTACCGAAAGCAATCACCATCCTTCTCTTGCTATTTGAGGTTCAGTTCATTTAGAATTGAAAAGATGATAGTTAGCATCCAAATTTCATCAGCAATCGAATCAGCAGAGAGGACAATTTCTCCAGGAGGAAAGTGTGGAATTCAGACCTCAGTTCGTAAACTCTGAATATCTCCCTTGTTCAGTGATCATTACAGTAACTCTTCAAGCGGATGATGTCAACCGTCATTGGGATTGACTGGTCACTGTATCGATTCAATGCTTCAGTGTAGTCTAAATGGTCAGCAAAACACTTTCAGCCACCCTTCGAGGGCGACGATGTGGTGAATTCCCATGGATCTCATTATATCCCTTGCCAAACGTTCAGTTCAGTGCATGGTGAGACCATGAGGGATATAGACTCTCTCCAGATCACTTGAGTAATGTTTAGGAATGCCAAAAGGATCGAGATAAAAGCCTTGTTCATCATCAGTGATCACCGCGCCTTCAGCCGCCGCCATCCACGATCGCACTTTGACCCCAGGTTCAGGTCCCAACACTCCGGGCCGCATGAGCACTGATGAACGCCGCAACGGCTGGCCCCGTGACCCTCCCGACACCTGCCCGCGACCCACCTGCGTGTCCCCAACGCCACTTTGACAATGCCTGCTTTATGTACATTGTATCCGCGCCTGAATCCAGCGTCAGCTTTAGCTCACTGGCTACATCACAGCATCAACTTCATTGTAAGTTCAAACCTGTCTCACCATGAGCGCTGCCTGACGTTTATAATATTTCCAAAACAGGTGTTTTGCACCGATTAAAAGCAGACCCAGATTTCTAAATTAGAAGTAGGTGTATTTTGTAGAGGTTGCACTACAATTATTTTTTAATGCGGCTGGTGCCACGTGTTTACTTTCTGGTTCTCACTGAGGAAACGCAAGTTCGATTCTAGCTCTGCACAATAACTGACCTCTTTGATTTGAGTTATTATTCTCACATTATTACTCTACAGTGAAAATAATTGTTTCTTGCATGCTATACAGAGAACGCATACCGTACATAGGGAAGGAAGGAGCGACCGAAGAATGTAATGTTACAGTTATAGCTCTGGTGTAGAGAAAAGATCAACTTAAGACAAGGTTGGTCCATTTAAAAGTCTGATGGCAGTGACCTCAAACTTTTGTATATTTTTACTGATGGAAGAAAGTGGAAGATGGCATGTCCGGGGTGCGTGGGGTCTGTAATTATGCTGGCTGACTTTCCAAGGCAGCGGGAATTAAAGATCGAGTCAATGGATGGGAGGCTGGTTTTCGTGATGGATTGGGCTACATTCACGACATTTTGTAGTTCCCTGCGGTCTTGGGGAAGAACAGGATCCATACCAAGCTGTGATACAACCAGGAAGAATGCATTATATAGTGCATCTGTAAACGTTGGTGAGAGTCGTAGCTGACATGCCAAATGTCCTTAGTCTTCTGAGAAAGTAGAGTCTTTGGTGAGCTTTCTTAACTATAGTATCGGCATGTGGGGGCCAGGGCAGGATGTTGGTGATCTGGACACTTAAAAGATTGAAGCCTTTGTACTTAATCCCCATTCATGTAGACCGGGGCATGTTCCCCACCACGCTTCCTGAAGTCGATGACAATCTCCTTCGTGTTGTTGACATTGAGGGAAAGATTATTGTCGTGCACCAGTTCACCATATTCTCTATCACACTTTGTCATTTACAACTTTATTCATTATTCACAACTTTAATGCAGGAAACGTGCATCAGCGAAATCTACTTTATTGATTATCTGATTTTATCATTTAGAAACGAGATTATGTCGTGGGAGTGTGCCTTTAAGAAAGGGTTTTGTCTCATCACATGGCTTCAGTGATGTCATTTTGTGGGTGAAGCTGAGCTGTGGCTGTGTGATGTTTTTACTTTCGCTTTCAATTTTGATTTTTGTGGACTCAGACAGAGAAAAGAAGTGTTTTGGCCTGTTTATCTATTTTCACTGTTAATATCTGAGTCAGTTAAAAAAAACATTGATTATAGTTACCTGCTTTGCTAAATTAGAAAAATATAGTTTTCTCTCGGGAATGGTTATAAACCTGCTGGTGAGACGAAATTAGAATCACAGGAAAAGTCAGTCTTATTCAGGTGAGAATGCAGAGTGCTGGGCCACGCCCTTGAAATTTGATTTTTCGTTCATGGGATTTTGCTTTGGATTTGGAACAGTTAAATGGGAATTCATTCAGTATTATACATAGATTACTGTAGGTATATGGTGTCGTTATGATTGTAATTGATAATAATGCTTGCTGTGTTTCTTTATATACATATGTTAACTAAGTTCTTAGAATAAAGCTTGTGTTGATTAAAGTGTTTATGAAGACTGTTGAATCACACCTGAAGGGGAGGCTCTTGTGTTCATCTTAGCCAAATTCAACATAAAGATTGTCGGTCAGTTGGACTTCGTAACATTGTTTGGAGTTTCTTAACCCTGGCCTATAACAATTATTTACTCAGGCAAATGTAATAATCCATTTTGTGTTTTGTAGATGATACAGTGTTCCACATATCACGAAAAGCACTCAAGTAGTTCGACACCATCCTGGACCAAGTATCCCGCTTAATTGCTCCCCCTTCCAGAAACATTCAATCCCTGCACCTCAAACGCACTGTGGCAGCCCTGTTTATCATCCCAAAATGCACTGCAGTAACTCACCAAGGTTCCTTAGACATCAACTTCCAAACGCACAACCACTATCATGTTGAAGGACAAGAACTCCCTAAAAGCACGTTGGATGTACCCACACCTCACGGGCAGCAGCGGATGAACAAGGCAGCTCACCGCCACCTACTGAAGGGCAATTCGGGGTGGGAATTAAATGCTGCCCGAACCAGAAACTCGCAAATCCCGTAAAAGTGAACTTTTTATAGCATTGCTGCTTTGCATTTCTGGGACATTAGATGAACTGATTCGCATTATTCCGGTAGAGTTCATCATATAACTTCTGCTTCAGAGGAACCTGGATCTAAGGTATTTCTAACAGCATGAATCCAGGAAAACAGAAACAATGTGGTTGCCGCAGTAAGGTGGAACGGAGTGTTGTGCAATCTATCATGGATTTAAACACTCTCTCCCCCTTTCCTCTCTTTAACACTCTCCTTTGTTCTGTTTTGTATCTCTTGGTTTCGGGTGAAGGTTTAAGTTGAGCAGAATATTGTACCATATTTTCTGTTCAATAAGACATAGTTTGCGACTTTGTTACTTTGTGGAACCATTGCAAACATGAAGAATAATTGGCACCACATAACACGAAAGGAGGGTCTTCTCTCCATCATTACTGTGTCTGTGCCCATCATTACTGTTATACAGACACATGGTCAGAGTATTGAATATAGGAGTTTGGACGCCTTGCTGAAGTTGTACAAGACATAAGTAAGTCTACACTTGGAATACTGTGTACAGTTCTGGTCTCACTATTATAGAGATGATAGTATTAAACTAGAAATAGTGCTGAAACGTTTTACAAGGATGCTACCGTAAATTGATAGTTTGAGTTATAAGGTGCGTTTGGTACGCTGGGACATTTTCCCCTGCAGTGTAGGAGGCATAGGGGAGAAATTCTCGCGGTCTATAAAGTTAATAAGGCAGAGGTAATGTACATCCTCAACATATTTTCCCAAAGATAGGGGAGTGTAAAACAAGTGGGTATCGGTTTAAAGTTATAGAGGAGACACACAATTTTGTCTTATTAAAGGGATCAGGGGTTATGGGGAGAATGCATAAGAATGCACAGACATGGATAAGTTGGGCCGAAGGGCCTATTTCCATGCTGTAAACCTCTCGCACTCTGTGACCCTATCCCATCTTACAGCTCTGTAACGCTGCAGATTCGAGCACTGTATCTCTATGTCCAAGTGATTTTGAAATTTTGCTGTTGGTGTCTGACTCTATCATTCTCATGGACAACGGTCCCTGAGCGATTGAAAGGATCTGAGGAACAGGCAGGAAATGACATTGAGGCAGAAGCTCAGCTGCGATCAAACTGGATGTTGGGGCAGGAGTGAGTGGCCCGGTCGTTTCACTATGTTGTCATTTACCATCAGTTCCAGTTGCCACAGCACTCTCAGATGATTATAACTGTGCGATAAGATTTTTTAGTTACATTTTTCCATCAATTAATTCAATGTTCGGGGATACAGTTCAGTTATCTGGTCTGCACAGCCTCTGAGGTTGGTGGAGGCAGATACAACAGTGGTTTTCAAATGTCAATACGAGAAACAACAGCAATCAATTCCATGCCTCTGGGGAAAGGTCGGTCGAGTGGGATTGAATGATGTGCTAATCTAAAGAGCCGCTGAGGTTAAACGGAATGAATGTCCTCTGTCGTTACTTCACGCACTTTTAAGTTTTTGGTCACGTCTGGCTGTGAGATGATATGCACCAACACACTGGAATTTCCCTCAATGCTACCAACCACGGCGAGTATGATCACGGTAATCATTCATATACAATGTGTGCATGTTAGAAGCCAGCGTCAGCTTTAGCTCACTGGTTACTTCACAGTGTCAACTTAATTGTAAGTTCGAACCTGTTTTACCGTGGGTGCTGCTTGGCGCTTTTATTGTTTCCAAAACATGTGTTGCATAAATAAAAGCAGCAGCACATTTATAATTAGAAGTAGGTGTATTTTGTTTAGAGGTTGCATTAATTGTTTTTAAAAGAGGCTTGTGCCACGTGTTTACTTTCTGCTCTCACACTGCGGAAACCCAAGTTCGATTCCAGCTCTGTACAATAGCTGACCCATCACACTTTGTCAATTGCTCACTACCTAAATGGAGGAAAGGAGCATTAACGATTATCTATTATACATTTTTGAAATTTCGGAACAAGATAGTTTACGCAGGCGAATTGATTAATCCAGTTTTATTCCACGTGAAACGCTGTTCCCCAGATCTCCAAGAACACTCTGGGAGTTCGAAAGCATCCAGCACCAAGCAGTGCGCTTGATTGCTCCTCCTACCACAAGCATTCAATCCCTCCGCCACAGCCATCCCACAATGCACCGCAATAACTCAACAAAGCTCCTCAGGCAATTGTTCCTTTGACAGCACCTTCCAGACCTATGACCACTATCATTTTGAAGAACTAGACAAGCCCCTACTTCGGAAAATCACAAACTGGAATTTCCCTCCAAATCATTCAATACTCCCACTTGGAACCATCTAAACGTTTCTTCACGGTAACGGGGCAAAATCATTTAGCTTCCTCTCTGAAAGCACGTTGGGTGTACCCAAACCTCAGGGTCTGCAATGATTCAAGAAATCAGCTCACCAACCATCTTCTGAAGGGCAACTAGGGGAAGATAATAAATTCAGTCATAACCAGCAACTCTCACATCCAGTAAAAGTGATCTTTTTAATGCATTGGTGCTTTGAATTTCTGGGGCCTGGGATCAACTGTTCTCCATTCTTTAAAAATGTATATAGAGTACCCAATTCACATTTTCCAATTAAGGGGCAATTTGCGTGGCCAATCCACCTACCCGGCACACATTCGCGTTGTTGGGGGAGAAACCCATGCAACAACGGGGAGAATGTACAAGCTCCAAGCGGACAGTGACCCAGAACTGGGGTTGAACCTGAGAACTCGGCAACCTTGCAAACCACTGAAATGAAATAAAAATAGCTTATTGTCACAATTATGCATCAAATGAAGTTACTGTGAAAAGCACCTAGTCGCCACATTCCGGCGCCTGTTCGGAGAGGCTGGAACGGGAATTGAACCGTGCTGCTAGTCTGCCTTGGTCTGCTTTCAAAGACAGCGATTTAGCCCTGTGCTAAGCAGACCCTCCAGCGCGCGAGCGTGCTGCCCCTGTTCGTCATTCTAAAGGTGGAATCAATCATACGAACGAGGAACAGGAGTAGGCCATCTGGCCCCTCGAGCCTGCTCCACCATTCAATGAGATCGTGGCTGATCTTTGTGGACTCAGCTGCAGTCTCCGGCCCGTACACCATATCCCCGAATCCCTTTATTCTTTAGAAAGGTATCTATCTTTTTCTTAAAAACATTTAAAGAAGGAGCCTCAACTGCTTCACTGGGCAAGGAATTCCAGAGATTCACAACCCTTTGTGTGAAGATGTTCCTCCTAAACTCGGTCCTAAATCTACTTCCCCTTATTTTGAGGCTATACCCCCTAGTTCTGCTTTCCCCGACCAGTGGAAACAACCTGCCTGCATCTATCCTATCTATTCCCTTCATAATTTTTTTGTTTCAATAAGATCCCCCCGCATCCTTATAAACTCCAATGAGGACAGTCCAGTCAACTCAACCTCTCGTCATAATCTAATCCCCTCAACTCTGGGATCAACCTAGTGAATCTCCTCTGCACTCCCACCAGTGCCAATATGTCCTTTCTCAGGTAAGGAGACCAAAACTGAACAGAATACTCCAGATGTGGCCTCACCAACACCTTATACAATTGCAGCATAACCTCCCTAGTCTTGAACTCCATCCCTCTAGCAATGAAAGACAAAACTCGATCAGCCTTCTTAATCACCTGTTGCACCTGCACACCAACATTTTGCGACTTGTGCACCAGCACACCCAGGTCCCTCTGCACAGCAGCATGTTTTAACATCTTAACGTTTAAATAATAATCCATTCTGCTGTTATTCCTCCCAAAATGGATAGCGTCACACTTTGCAACATAGAATTCCATCTGCCAGACCCTAGCCCATTCACCTAACCTATCCAAATCCTTCTGCATACTTCCGGTATCCTCTGTACTTTTTGCTTTACCACTCATCTTAGTGTCGTCTGCAAACTTTGACACATTGCATTTGGTCCCCAACTCCAAATCATCTATGTATATTGTGAACAACTGCGGGCCCAACACTGATCCTTGAGGGACCCCACTAGTTACAGGTTGCCAACCAGAGAAACACCCATGTATCCCCACTCTCTGCTTTCTGTTAGTTAACCAATCCTCTACCCATGCTACCACTTTACCCTCAATGACATGCATCTTTAGTTTATGCAGCAACCTTTTGTGTGGCACCTTGTCAAAAGCTTTCTGGAAATCCAGATATACCACATCCATTGGCTCCCCGTTATCTACTGCACTGGTAACGGCCTCAGAAAATTCTACCAAATTAGTCAGACACGACCTACCCTTTGTGAACCCATGCTGCGTCTGCCCAATGGGACAATTTCCCTCCAGGTGCCCCGCTATTTCCTCCTTAATGATAGATTCCAGCAATTTCCCTACAACCGAAGTTAAGCTTACCGGCCTATAATTACCCGCTTTCTGCCGACCTCCTTTTTTAAACAGTGGTGTCACGTTTGCTACTTTCCAATCCTCTGGGACCACACCAGAGTCTAGTGAATTTTGATAAATTATCACTAGTGCGTTTAAAATTGCCCTAGCCATCTCTTTTAACACGCTGTGATGCATCCCATCAGGACCAGAAGACCGGTCTATCTTCAGCCCCATTAGCTTGCCCAATACTGTCTCCTTCGTGATTACAATCATCTCAAGGTCCTCACCTATCATATCCTTATTTCCATCAGTCACTGGCATGTTACTTGTGTCCTCCACTGTGAAGACTGACCCAAAAAACCTGTTCAGCTCCACAGCCATTTCCCCGTCTCCTATTATTAAATCTCCCTTCTCATCTCCCAAAGGACCAATATTTAACTTCGCCACTCTATTTGTCTTATATATTTGTAGAAGCTTTTACTATCTGCTTTTATGTTCTGAGCCAGGTTACTTTCATAGTCTACCTTACTCTTCTTTATGGCTTTTTTAGTAGCTTTCTGTTGTCCCCAAAAGACTTCCCAGTCCTCTAGTCTCCCACTAATTTTTGCCATTTTGTATGGTTTTTCCTTCAATTTGATACTCTCCCTCACCTCCTTAGATATCCACGGTCGATTTTTCTACCGTCTTTCTTTTTTGTCGGTATGAACCCTTTCTGAACACTGAAAGATCGCTCGGAAGGTTCTCCACTGTTCCTCAACTGCTTCGCCATGAAGTCTTTGCTCCCAGTCTACCTTAGCTAGTTCTTCTCTCATCCCATTGTAATCGCCTTTGTTTAAGCACAAAACACTAGTGTTTGATTTTACCTTGTTATTCTCCAACTGTATTTTACATTCCACCATATTGTGGTCGCTCCTTCCAAGAGGATCCCGAACTATGAGATCATGAATCAATCCTGCCTCATTACAAGGACCAGATCAAGGACCGCTTGTTCCCTTGTAGGTTCCATTACATACTGTTGCAGGAAATTATCCCGGGCACATTCTATAAACTCCTCCCAAGGCTGCCTTTACCAACCTAGTTAAACCAATCGATATGCAGATTAAAATCTCCCATGATAACCTCTGTACCATTTCTGCATGCATCCGTTATTTCTTTGCTTATTGCCTGCTCTACCATCCTGTTGCTATTTGGTGGCCTATAGACTAATCCTATCATAGAACACTGAACGATACAGCGCAGTACAGGCCCTTCGGCCCACGCTGTTGTACCGAAACAAAAGCCATCTAACCTACACTATGCCATTATCATCCATATGGTTATCCAATCAACTTTTAAATGCCCTCAATGTTGGCGAGTTCACGACTGTTGCAGGTAGGGCATTCCACGGCTTCACCACTCTTTGCGTAAAGAACCTACCGCTGACCTCTGTCCTATATCTATTACCCCTCAGTTTAAAGCTATGTCCCCTCGTGCTAGCTATTTCAATCCGCGGGAGAAGGCTCTCACTGTCCATCCTATCTAACCCCCTGTTCATTCTGTATGCCTCTATTAAGTCTCCTCTTAACTTTCTTCTCTCTAACGAAAACAACCTCAAGTCCATCAGCCTTTCCTCATAAGATTTTCCCTCAATACCAGGCAACATCCCCAACCAGGTAAATCTCCTCTGCACCCGCTCCAAAGCTTCCACATCCTTCCTATAATGCGGTGAACAGAACTGTACGCAATACTCCAAATGCGGCCGTACCAGAGTTTTGTACAGCTGCAACATGACCTCATGATACCGGAACTCAATCCCTCTACCAATAAAGGCCAACACTCCATAGGCCTTCTTCACAACCCTATCAACCTGGGTGGCAACTTTCAGGGATCTATGTACATGGACACCTCGATCCCTCTGCTCATTCACACGTCCAAGAACTTTACCATTAGCCAAATATTCCACATTCCTGTTATTCCTTCCAAAGTGAATCACCTCACACTTCACTACATTAAACTCCATTTGCCACCTCTCAGCCCAGCTCTACAGCTTATCTATGTCCCTCTGTAACCTGCTACATTCTTCCGCACTGTCGACAACACCACGGACTTTAGTGTCGTCTGCAAATTTACTCACCCACCCTTCTGCGCCTTCCTCTAGGTCGTTGATAAAAATGACAAACAGCAACGGCCCCAGAACAGATCCTTGTGGTACGCCACTTGTAACTGAACTCCATTCTGAACATTTCCCATCAACCACCACCCTCTGTCTTCTTTCAGCTAGCCAATTTCAGATCCACATCTATAAATCACCCTCAATCCCCAGCCTCCGTATTTTCTGCAATAGCCTACCGTGGGGAACCTTATCAAACGCTTTACTGAAATCCATATACACCACATCAACTGCTCTACCCTCGTCTACCTGTTCAGTCACCTTCTCAAAGAACTCGATAAGGTTTGTGAGGCATGACCTACCCTTCAGAAAGCCATGCTGACTATACCTGATCGTATTATTCCGATCCAGATGATTATAAATCTTGTCTCTTATAATCCCCTCCAAGACTTTACCCACAACAGACGTGAGGCTCACCGGTCTATAGTTGCCGGGGTTGTCTCTACTCCCCTTTTTGAACAAAGGGACCACATTTGCTATCCTCCAGTCCTCCGGCACTATTCCTGTAGCCAATGATGACATAAACATCAAAGCCAAAGGCCCAGCAATCTCTGCCATGGCTTCCCAGAGAATCCTAGGATAAATCCCATCAGGCCCCGGGGACATATCTATTTTCAGCCTGTCCAGAATTGCCAACACCTCTTCCCTATGTACCTTAATGCCATCTATTCTAATAGCCTGGGTCTCAGCATTCTCCTCCACAACATTATATTTTTCCTGAGTGAATACTGACGAAAAATATTCATTTAGTATCTCGCCTATCTCTTCAGACTCCAATCACAACTTCCCATCCCTGTCCTTGACTTGCCCTACTCTTGCCCTAGTCATTCTTTTATTCCTGACATACCTAGAGAAAGCTTTTGCGTTTTCCTTGATCCTACCTGCCAAATACTTCTCATGTCCCCTCCTTGCTCATCTTAGCTCTCTCTTTTGATCCTTCCTCGCTACCTTGTAACTATCAATCGCCCCAACTGAAACTTCACACCTCATCTTCACATAGGCCTCCTTCTTCCTCTTAACAAGAGATTCCACTTCTTTGGTAAACACGGTTCCCTCGCTCAACGCCTTCCTCCCTGCCTGACCGGTACGTACTTATCAAGAACACGCAGTAGCTGTTCATTGAACAAGCTCCACTTATCCAGTGTGCCCAACACTTGCAGCCTACTTCTCCAACTTATCCCCCCCCCCCCCCAAGTCATGTCTAATGGCATCATAATTGCCCTTCCCCCAGCTATAACTCTTGCCCTGCAGTGTATACTTATCCCTTTTCATCACTAACGTAAACGTCACCGAATTGTGGTCACTATCCCCAAAGTGCTCTCCTGCCTCCAAATCCAACACCTAGCCTGGTTCATTACCCAAAACCAAATCCAAAGTGGCCTCGCCTCTTGTTGGCCTGTCAACATATTGTGTCAGGAAACCCTCCTGCACACATTGTACAAAAAACGACCCATCTAATGTACTCGAACTATATATTTTCCAGTCAATATTTGGAAAGTTAAAGTCTCCCATAATAACTACCCTGTTACTTTCGCTCTTAATCGCTATCAGTGACCTTTTCGCCTTACTATTCCTGATTTCCACACAAATTGATTCAACCTTGGCCGCCATAGCACCAATATCATCCCTTACTATTGCCCTGATGCCATCCTTAAACAACAAAGCTACACCACCGCCCTTCCCGTCCATTCTATCCTTTCGTATAGTCTGATACCCTTGGATATTTAACTCCCAGTCGTGACCATCCTTTAACCATGTTTCAGTAATGGCCACGAAATCATAGTCATTCACGATGATTTGCGCCATCAACTCATTTACCTTATTTCGTATACTACGAACATTCAGGTAAAGTACACTTATGCTTTTTTTATGTCTTTGTTATGAATCCTAACACCTTGATCAGTAATTTTTCGCAATTTATTATTCCTCTGACCCTTTCTCCTAATTTTCCTTGTCTTTGAACCCATATCTCTACATAATAACCTGTCACGTAACCTGCTGCCTTGATCTCCATTAACCATTATACTGTCCATAGCTTTACACTTCCCTTCCCCCCAACTTGCTGGTTTAAAGTCCTTGTGACTAACCTATTTATCCTATTCGCTATAACACTGGTCCCAGAATGGTTCAGGTGAAGACCGTCCCAACGGTACAGGTCCCTCCTGCCCCAGTACTGATGCCAATGCCCCATGAAATGTAATCCCTCTTTCCCGCACCACTCCTTTAGCCACGTGTTAACTTCTGTAATTTTCTCAACCCTATGCCAATTAGCACGTGGCTCGGGTAGTAATCCAGAGATTATAACCCTGGAGGACCTACTCTTTAATTTAGTGCCCAGTGTTTGATACTCCCCAAACAGGTCCTCTTTCCTAGTCTTACCTATGTTGTTAGTCCCAACGTGGACCCCAACAACTGGATCCTCCCCCTCCTTCTCCAAAATCCTTTCAAGCCGATCAGAGATGCCACTCACCCTGGCACCGGGCAGGCAACATACCATGCGGGACTCTCGATCTGGTTTACAAAGGATGCCATCAATCCCCCTAATTATAGAATCCCCAACAACTACCACTTGTCTTTTTGCTCCCACCTCTTGAATGGCTTCCTGTACCACGATGCAGTGGTCAGTCAACGCATCCTCCCTACAGCCCTCTTCCTCGTCCACTCAGGGAGCAATTACCTCATACCTGTTGGACAAGGTCAAGGGCTGAGGCTCCTCAACTCTTAAAAAAAGGATCCCCCTACCTGCCTCCCTTGCAGTCAAACCACTCTGTCCCTGACCACTGTCCGAATTAACAGAACTTATTCTACCGGGTGTGACTGCCTCCTGAAACATAGCGTCCAGGTAATGTTCCCCCTCCCTGATGTGCCGCAGTGTGTGCAGCTCGGTCTCCAGCTCATCAATTCTGAGCCGAAGTTCCTCGAGCGGCCAACACTTGCTGCAGATGTGGTCACTGGCGGTCTCAATGGGATCCACCAGTTCCATCATCATACAGCAACAGCACATCACCTGTCCAGCCATATTCAACTAGTTAATTAATTTAAATATTTTTTTTCCTAATTCACTTGAGAGAACCTCAAGGATAAACCCGAACACCAACAAAAAACACAGCCACTCACCCGAACTCAGTCACTCACCTAAACTCAGATGCACTCTGTTCCGATCAGCACTCCGTGACTAAAGGCATACCTGCCACACCTTTTGTGCACTCACCTCTCCCAGCACTGTCCCGGCTCTCTCCTCCCGCGCTTTTTAAATCTCCCGGCTCTCTCCTCCCGTGCTGTTTTCACCTCCCTCACCCCCTCACGTCGCTCACCCCCTTAACTCCCTAACCCCCTCACCCCCTCAACCATTCACCCTCTCACCCCCTCACCCATTCACCCTCCTCACCCCTTCACCCCCCTCAACCCACTCACCCCTTCACCCTCACCCCCTCACCCCCTCACCCCCTCAACCCTCTCACCCCTTCACCCTCTGACCCCCTCACACCTCTCACCACCCTCACCCTGTTACCCCCTCAACACCGAACACCCTCACCCCCTAACTACCGAACACCCTCACCCCCTCACCCCCCTCACCCCATCACCCCATCACCACCGAACACTGTTCAAATTCCTGGATCAATTTATTTCCTGGCAGCATCAGTAGCTGTAAATGCTGCTGTGCACACTGTCTGAAATATTACAGCATTAGAGAATGTCATTGGGAATATTAGCCTGTAGTATATAACTGTACCCATCCATATCGCTATTGAGAACACATTAGCTCCTTTCCCAGTGATCACTGCAGTTGACCCGGTCACTGTTTCTACTATAAGCTCTTGTCCCAGTTAATACAACATTCCACCATGTGGATGTGGTCACTACAATTATTCATTTTGGAGTTCTGACTACCATGTACCCAGGGTGAGAGCCTGTGAGACTACACTGTATAATAATCTCTATTATTGTCACAGGTGGGCTTACATGAACACTACAATGAAGTTCCTGTGAAAATCCCCTAGTCGCCACACAGCATCGCCTGTTCGGGTACACAGAGGGAGAATTCAGAATTTCCAATTCACCTAACTGCACGTCTTTGGACAGTGGGAGGAAACCGGAGCACCGGGAGGAAACCCACGCAGACACGGGGAGAACGTGCAGACTCCGCACAGACAGTCACCCAAGCCGGGAATCGATCCCGGGACCCTGGGGCTGTGAAGTCACAGTGCTACCCACTGTGCTACCATGCCGCGTAAAGAGTCACACACACAACTCCGCCCCCCAGACACACAAACACGTGTATACACAAACACAAACTCGCACACAGACACAAAGTCAGACAGGCTGGGTCAGTACAACTTTCAAATGGAGCGAGATCCATTCTCAACCTTTAACTTGGAGAGGTGTACCTGGCCTGTGTGTGACCCAAGTCACACACTGACTCTGAACATCCTCACATCAGCTTGGGGGTAGAAATTTCTAAAGCAGTTTTCATAACCTTTGGGTATCACAAACTGTTTCACATGGACTGGAGCCCTTTTGAAATCTAGTCAGTGGTAATTTATGAAATGGAACAGGTAATTTCAGAGAGAGAGATCGAGAGACACACAGAAACAGGATGAGATTGTGCTGAACATGTTTCAGAGCTGACACTGAGACACACACGCGATTTACAATATCAATTATTATTCTGAAGCATTTGATTAAATCACCCCTGAGACTAAATTCCAGTGTTTCAGAGTAAAGCTTCATCTACACTGTCCATCAAACACTCGCAACCCAAATACTGTCTGGGGTCAAATCCAGAGTCAAAATCCCTCAGTCCTGTCCAAGGAATTTTTCATTGCAGATAGTTATTATTATTTTTGGGAAAGTTTAATTTTTGGAGAACCAGATCTCAAATTGCACAGAATCCATCCACCCACCCACCCACCCACCCACCCACCCACCCACCCAAACACCCACCCACCCATCCACCCACGCACCTATCCACCCATCCACCCATCCACCCACCCGGCCAACCACCCACCCACCCACCCACCATTCCACCCATCCACCCATCCACCCACCCACCCATCCATTCATCCACCCATCCACCCACCCACCCATCCACCCTTCCACCCATCCACCGACCCGCCCATCCACCCACCCATCCACCCATAAACCCACCCACCCAGCCACCCATCCACCCACCCGCCCATGCACCACCCACCTACCCATCCACCCATCCATCCACCCACCCATCAACCCACCCACCCACATACCCATCCACTCATCCATCCACACACCCATCCACCCACCCACCCATCCACCCACCCACCCATCCACCCATCCACCCATCCATCCATCCACCCATCCATCCATCCACCCATCCACCCATCCACCCACCCACCCATGCACCCACCCACCTACCCAGCCACCCACCCATCCATCCACCAACCCACCCATCCAACAACCCACCCATCCACCCACCCACCCATCCACCCATCCATCCATCCACCCATCCTCCCATCCACCCACCCATCCACCCATCCACCCATCCACCGATCCACCCACCCATCCACCCATCCACCCACCAATGCACCCACCAACCCATCCACTCTCACACCAACCCACCCATTCCTCCCACCCATCCATCCATGCATACAAACATCCATTCATTCATCCTTCCATTCTTCCATTCTTCCGTTCATCCATCCTTCCATCATCCCATCCTCCCTCCCTCCCTCCCTTCCTCCATTCCTCCATCCATCCATCAATCCATGCATCATGTTCTATGCATCACTGAATGGTCACAGTTACAGGGACAGCCACACCCCAGAGTGCAGTGGAACCACCCAGAGAAAAACACTGACAATTCGAACTGAATCACTGAATGGTCACAGTTACAGAGGCAGCTATACCCCAGACTGCAGTCTAACCTCCCAGAGAAACACACTGACAATTTGAACTGAATCACTGAATGGTCACAGTTACAGAGACCGCTACACCCCAGAGTGCAGTGGAACCACCTAGAGATACACACTGACAATTGGAACTGAATCACTGAATGGTCACAGTTACAGAGGCAGGTACACCCCAGAGTGCAGTGTAATCACCCAGAGAAACACACTGACAATTGGAACTGATTCACTGAATGGTCATAGTTAGAGAGGCTGCTACACCCCAGAGTGCGGTGGAACCACCCACAGAAACTTACTGACAATTGGAACTAAATCATTGAATGGTCACAGATAGAGACAGCTACACCCCAGAGTGCAGTGAACCCACCCAGAGAAACACACTGACAATTGAAACTAAATCACTAAATGGTCTCAGTTACAGAGACAGCTACACCCCAGAGTGCAGTGGAACCACCCAGAGAAACACACTGACAATTGGAAATGAATCACTGAACGGTCACAGTTAAAGAGGCTGCTCACCCCAGAGGGCACTGGAACCACACAGTGTAACGCATTGTCAATTGGAACTGAATCACTGAATGGACACAGTTACAGAGGCAGCCACACCCCAGAGTGCAGTGGAACCACCCAGAGATACACACTGACAATTGGAACTGAATCACTGAATGGTTACCGTTAGAGAGTTAGCTACACCCCACAGTGCAGTGGAACCACCCAGAGAAACACACTGACAATTGGAACTGATTCACTGAATGGTCACAGTTACAGAGGCAGCTACACCCCAGAGTGCAGTGTAACCAACCAGAGAAAGTCACTGACAATTGGAACTGAATCACTGAATGGTCACAGATACAGAGGCAGCTACACCCCAGAGTGCAGTGGAACCACCCAGTGAAACACACTGACAATTGGAACTAAATCACTAAATGGTCACAGTTACAGAGGCAGCTGCACCGCAGAGAGCAGTGGAACCATCCAGTGAAACACACTGCCAATTGGAACTAAATTACTAACTGGTCTCAGATACAGAGACAGCTACATCCCAGTGTACAGTGTAACCACCCAGAGAAAAGCACTGACAATTGGATCTAAATCACTGAATGGTCACAGTTACAGAGGCAGCTACACCCCAGAGTGCAGTGGAACAACCCAGAGAAACTCACTGTCAAAAGGAACTCATTCACCCAAATGGCATAGTTAGAGAGGGTGCTACTCCCTAGAGTGCAGTGGAATCACATAGAGAAACACACTGACAATTGGAACTGAATCACTGAATGGACACAGTTAGAGACAGCTACACCCCAGAGTGCAGTGGAACCACCCAGAGAAACACACTGACAATTGGAACTGAATCACTGAATGGTCACAGTTACAAAGGCAGCTACATCCCAGAGTGCAATGGAACCACCCAGAGAAACACACTGACAACTGGAACTGAGTCACTGAATGTTCACAGTTACAGAGGCTGCTACAGCCCAGAGGGCACTCGAACCACACAGAGTAACGCATGGTCAATTGGAACTGAATCACTGAATGGACACAGTTAGAGAAAGCTACACCCCAGAGTGCAGTGGAACCACCCAGAGAAACACACTGACAATTGGAACTGAATCACTGAATGGTCACAGGTACAGAGCCAACTACACCCCAGAGTGCAGTGAAACCAACCAGAAAAACACACTGACAATTTGGACTGAATCACTGAATGGTCACAGTAACAGAGACAGCTACACCCCAGAGTGCCTTGGAACGAGCCAGAGAAACACACTGACTATTGGAACTGAATCACTGAATTGTCACAGTTAAAGAGACAGCTACACCTCAGAGTGCCCTGGAAACACCCAAAGAAACACACTGACTATTGGAACTGAATCACTGAATTGTCACAGTTACAGAGACAGCTACACACCAGAGTTCAGTGGAACCACCCAGAGAAACACACTGACAATTGGAACTGAATCACTGAATGGTCACAGTTACAAAGGCAGCTATATCCCAGAGTGCAATGGAACCACCCAGAGAAACACACTGACAACTGGAACTGAGTCACTGAATGTTCACAGTTACAGAGGCTGCTACACCCCAGAGGGCACTCGAACCACACAGAGTAACGCAATGTCAATTGGAACTGAATCACTGAATGGACACAGTTACAGAGGCAGCCACACCCCAGAGTGCAGTGGAACCACCCAGAGAAACACATTGACAATTTGGACTGAATCACTGAATGGTCACAGTTACAGAGACAGCGACACCCCAGAGTGCCGTGGAAACTGCCAGAGAAATACACTGACTATTGGAACTGAATCACTGAATTCTCACAGTTACAGAGACAGCTACACACCAGAGTGCAGTGTAATCAACAGAGAAACACACTGACGATTGGAACTGAATCACTGAATGGTCACAGTTACAGAGGGAGCTACATCCCAGAGTGCAATGGAACCACCCAGAGAAACACACTGACAATTGGAACTGAATCACTGAATGGTCACAGGTACAAAGCCAACTACACCCCAGACTGCAGTGAACCTACCCAGTGAAACACAGTGACAATTGAAACAAAATCACTGAATGGTCTCAGTTACAATGACAGCTACACCCCAGAGTGCAGTGAACCCACCCAGAGAAACACACTGACAATATGATCTGAATCACTGAATGGTCGCAGTTACAGAGGCAACTAAACCCCAGAGTGCAGTGGAACCATATAGAGAAACACACTGACTACTGGAACTGAATAACTGAATGGTATCAGTTACACAGACAGCTACACCCAGAGTGCAGTGAACCCACCCAGAGAAACACACTGACAATTTGAACTGAATCACTGAATGGTCACAGTTACAGTGTCAGCTACACCCCAGAGTGCAGTGGAACCACCTAGAGATACACACTGACAATTGGAACTGAATCACTGAATGGTCACAGTTACAGAGGCAGGTACACCCCAGAGCGCAGTGGAACCACCTAGAGATACACACTGACAATTGGAACAGAATCACTGAATAGTCTCAGTTAGAAAGGCAGCTACATCCCAAAGTGCAGTGGAACCACCCAGAGAAAAACACTGACAATTGGAACTGAATCACTGAATGGTCACAGTTACAAAGGCAGCTACATCCCAGAGTGCAGTGGAACCACCCAGAGAAGCACACTGACAATTGGAAATGAATCACTCAATGGTCACAGGTACAAAGCCAACTACACCCCAGAGTGCAGTGTAACCAACCAGAGAAGCACACTGACAATTTCGACTGAATCACTAAATGGTTACAGTTACAGTGACAGCTACACCCCAGAGTGCCGTGGAACCACCCAGAGAAACACACTGACTATTGGAACTGAATCACTGAATGGTCACAGTTACAGAGGCAGCCACAGCCCAGAGTGCCGTGGAACCATCCAGAGAAACACGCTGACTATTGGAACTGAATCACTGAATGGTCACAGTTACAAAGGCAGCTACATCCCAGAGTGCAGTGGAACCACCCAGAGAAGCACACTGACAATTGGAACTGAATCACTGAATGGTCATATTTACAGAGGCAGCTACACCCCAGAATGCAGTGGAACCACCCACAGAAACTTACTGACAATTGGAACTAAATCATTCAATGGTCACAGATAGAGACAGCTACACCCCAGAGTGCAGTGGAACCATATAGAGAAACACACTGACTACTGGAACTGAGTCACTGAATGGTATCAGTTACACAGACAGCTACACCCAGAGTGCAGTGAACCCACCCAGAGAAACACACTGACAATAGAAACTGAATCACTGAATGACGTCAGTTACAGAGACAGCTACACACCAGACTGCAGTGGAACAACCCAGAGAAACACATTGCCAATTGGAACTGAATCACTGAATGGTCATAGTTACAGAGACAGCGACACCCCAGAGTGCAGTGGAAACTGCCAGAGAAATACACTGACTATTGGAACTGAATCACTCAAATGTCATCGTTACACAGACAGCTACACCTCAGATTACCCTGGAACCACCCAGAGAAACACACTGACTATTGGAACGGAAACACTGAATTCTCACAGTTACAGAGACAGCTA
Source organism: Scyliorhinus torazame (assembly GCF_047496885.1). Lineage (NCBI taxonomy): Eukaryota > Metazoa > Chordata > Chondrichthyes > Carcharhiniformes > Scyliorhinidae > Scyliorhinus > Scyliorhinus torazame. The sequence goes on from NC_092726.1 coordinate 66,776,553, forward strand.
CACACCAGAGTGCAGTGTAATCAACGAGAGAAACACACTGACGATTGGAACTGAATCACTGAATGGTCACAGTTACAGAGGCAGCTACACACCAGAGTGCAGTGGAACCACCGAGAGAAACACACTGACAATTGAAACTGAATCACTGAATGGTCTCAGTTACAGAGATAGCTACACCCCAGAGTTCAGTGGAACCACCCAGAGAAACACACTGACAATTGGAAATGAATCACTAAACGGTCACAGTTACAGAGGCTGCTCACCCCAGAGGGCACTGGAACCACACAGTGTAACGCAATGTCAATTGGAACTGAATCACTGAATGGACACAGTTACAAAGGCAGCCACAGCCCAGAGTGCAGTGGAACCACCCAGAGAAACACACTGACAATTGGAACTGAATCACTGAATGGTCACAGTTACAGAGGCAGCTACACCACAAAGTGCCGTGGAACCACCCAGAGAAACACACTGACTATTGGAACTGAATCACTGAATGGTCAGAGTTACAGAGACAGCTACACCCCAGACTACAGTGGAAGCACCCAGAGAAACACACTGACAATTGGAACTGAATCACTGAATGGTCACAGTTAGAGACAGCTACACCCCAGACTGCAGTGGAACCATCCAGAGAAACACACTGACAATTGGAACTGAATCACTGAATGGTCTCAGTTACAGAGCCAACTACACCCCAGAGTGCAGTGAAACCAACCAGTGAAACACACTGACAATTTGGACTGAATCACTGAATGGTCACAGTTACAGAGTCAGCTATACCCCAGAGTGCAGTGGAACCACCTAGAGACACACACTGACAATTGGAACTGAATCACTGAATGGTCACAGTTACAGAGGCAGGTACACCCCAGAGTGCCGTGGAACCACCTAGAGAAACACAGTGACAATTGGAACTGATTCACTGAATGGTCACAGTTACAGAGGCAGCTATACCCCAGAGTGCAGTGGATCCACACAGAATAACACACTGAATATTGGAACTGAATCACCGAATGGTCTCAGTTACAGAGATAGCTACACCCCAGAGTGCAGTGTAACCTCCCAGAGAAACACACTGACAATTTGAACTGAATCACTGAATGGTCACAGTTACAGAGACAGCTACACCCCAGAGGGCACTGGAACCACACAGTGTAACGCAATGTCAATTGGAACTGAATCACTGAATGGTCTCAGTTACTGAGACAGCTACACCCCAGAGTGCAGTGGAACCACCCAGTGAAACACACTGACAATTGGAACAAAATCACTAAATGGTCACAGTTACAGAGGCAGCTGCAACGCAGAGAGCAGTGGAACCATCCAGTGAAACTCACTGACAATTGGAACTAAATCACTAACTGGTCTCAGTTACAGAGACAGCTACATCCCAGAGTACAGTGTAACCACCCAGAGAAAAGCACTGACAATTGGAACTAAATCACTGAATGGTCACAGTTACAGAGGCAGCTACACCCCAGAGTGCAGTGGAACAACCCAGAGAAACTCACTGTCAAAAGGAACTCATTCACCCAAATGGCATAGTTAGAGAGGGTGCTACACCCTCGAGTACAGTGGAACCACATAGAGAAACACACTGACAATTGGAACTGAATCACTGAATGGACACAGTTAGAGACAGCTACACCCCAGAGTGCAGTGGAACCACCCAGAGAAACACACTGACAATTGGAACTGAATCACTGAATGGTCACAGTTACAAAGGCAGCTACATCCCAGAGTGCAATGGAACCACCCAGAGAAACACACTGACAACTGGAACTGAGTCACTAAATGGTCACAGTTACAGAGACAGCTACACCCCAGAGTGCCTTGGAACGAGCCAGAGAAACACACTGACTATTGGAACTGAATCACTGAATTGTCAAAGTTAAAGAGACAGCTACACCTCAGAGTGCCCTGGAACCACCCAGAGAAACACACTAACAATTGGAACTGAGTCACTGAATGCTCACAGTTACAGAGGCTGCTACACCCCAGAGGGCACTCGAACCACACAGAGTAACGCAATGTCAATAGGAACTGAATCACTGAATGGACACAGTTACAGAGGCAGCCACACCCCACAGTGCAGTGGAACCACCCAGAGAAACACATTGACAATTTGGACTGAATCACTGAATGGTCACAGTTACAGAGACAGCGACACCCCAGAGTGCCGTGGAACCAGCCAGAGAAATACACTGTCTATTGGAACTGAATCACTCAAATGTAATAGTTACACAGACAGCTACACCTCAGATTGCCCTGGAGCCACCCAGAGAAACACACTGACTATTGGAACGGAATCACTGAATTCTCACAGTTACAGATACAGCTACATCCCAGAGTGCAGTGTAATCAACGAGAGAAACACACTGACGATTGGAACTGAATCACTGAATGGTCATAGTTACAGAGACAGCTACACCCCAGAGTGCAGTGGAACCACCCAGAGAAACACACTGACAATTGGAACTGAATCACTGAATGGTCACAGTTACAGAGACAGCTACACCCCAGAGTGCAGTGGAACCACCCAGAGAAACACACTGACAATTGGAACTGAATGGTCCCAGTTACAGAGCCAACTACACCCCAGAGTGCCGTGGAACCAGCCAGAGAAACACACTGACTATTGGAACTGAATCACTGAATTGTCACAGTTACAGAGTCAGCTATACCCCAGAGTGCAGTGGAACCACCTAGAGATACACACTGACAATTGGAACTGAATCACTGAATGGTCACAGTTACAGAGGCAGGTACACCCCAGAGTGCCGTGGAACCACCTAGAGAAACACAGTGACAATTGGAACTGATTCACTGAATAGTCATAGTTTGAGAGGCTGCTACATCCCAGAATGCAGTGGAACCACCGAGAGAAACACACTGACAATTGGAACTGAATCACTGAATGGTCAGAGTTAGAGAGGCAGCTATACCCCAGAGTGCAGTGGATCCACACAGAATAACACACTGAATATTGGAACTGAATCACCGAATGGTCTCAGTTACAGAGATAGCTACACCCCAGAGTGCAGTGGAACCACCCAGAGAAAAACACTGACAATTGGAACTGAATCACTGAATGGACACAGTTACAGAGGCAGCTATACCCCAGAGTGCAGTGTAACCTCCCAGAGAAACACACTGACAATTTGAACTGAATCACTGAATGGTCACAGTTACAGAGACAGCTACACCCCAGAGGGCTCTGGAACCACACAGTGTAACGCAATGTCAATGGGAACTGAATCACTGAATGGAAAGTTACAGAGGCAGCTACAGCCGAGAGTGCAGTGGAACCACCCAGAGAAACACACTGACAATTGGAACTAAATCACTGAATGGTCACAGGTACAAAGACAACTACACCCCAGACTGCAGTGAACCTACCCAGTGAAACACAGTGACAATTGAAACAAAATCACTGAATGGTCTCAGTTACAATGACAGCTACACCCCAGAGTGCAGTGAACCCACCCAGAGAAACACACCGGCAATTTGAACTGAATTACCGAATGGTCACAGTTACAGAGTCAGCTACACCCCAGAGTGCAGTGGAACCACCTAGAGAAACAGACTGACAATTGGAACTGAATCACTGAATGGTCACAGTTACAGAGGCAGGTACACCCCAGAGCGCAGTGGAACCACCTAGAGATACACACTGACAATTGGAACTGAATCACTGAATAGTCTCAGTTAGAAAGACAGCTACATCCCAGAGTGCAGTGGAACCACCCAGAGAAAAACACTAACAATTGGAACTGAATCACTGAATGGTCACAGTTACAAAGGCAGCTACATCCCAGAGTGCAGTGGAACCACGCAGAGAAACACACTGACAATTGGAAATGAACCACTGAATGGTCACCGGTACAAAGCCAACTACACCCCAGAGTGCAGTGTAACCAACCAGAGAAGCACACTGACAATTTTGACTGAATCACTGAATGCTCACAGTTACAGTGACAGCTACACCCCAGAGTGCCGTGGAACCACCCAGAGAAACACACTGACTATTGGAACTGAATCACTGAATGGTCACAGTTACAGAGGCAGCCACAGCCCAGAGTGCAGTGGAACCACCCAGAGAAACACGCTGACTATTGGAACTGAATCACTGAATGGTCACAGTTAGAGACAGCTACACACCAGACTGCAGTGGAAGCACCCAGAGAAACACACTGACAATTGAACTGAATCACTGAATGGTCACAGTTACAGAGACAGCTACACAACAGAGTGCCGTGGAACCACCCAGAGAAACACACTGACTATTGGAACTGAATCACTGAATGGTCACAGTTACAGAGACAGCTACACCTCAGAGTGCCCTGGAAACACCCAAAGAAACACACTGACTATTGGAACTGAATCACTGAATTGTCACAGTTACAGAGACAGCTACACACCAGAGTGCAGTGTAATCACCGAGAGAAACACACTGACAATTGGAACTGAATCACTGAATGGTCAGAGTTAGAGAGGCAGCTATACCCCAGAGTGCAGTTGATCCACACAGAATAACACACTGAATATTGGAACTGAATCACCGAATGGTCTCAGTTACAGAGATAGCTACACCCCAGAGTGCAGTGGAACCACCCAGAGAAACACATTGCCAATTGGAACTGAATCACTGAATGGTCATAGTTACAGAGGCAGCTACACCCCAGAGTACTGTGGAACCACCCAGAGAAACACACTGACAATTGGAACTGAATCACTGAATGGTCACAGTTACAGAGGCAGCTATACCCCAGAGTGCAGTGTAACCTCCCAGAGAAATACACTGACAATTTGAACTGAATCACTGAATGGTCACAGTTACAGAGTCACCTATACGCCAGAGTGCAGTGGAACCACCTAGAGATACACACTGACAATTGGAACTGAATCACTGAATGGTCACAGTTACAGAGGCAGGTACACCCCAGAGTGCCGTGGAACCACCTAGAGAAACACACTGACAATTGGAACTGATTCACTGAATGGTCACAGTTACAAAGGCAGCTACATCCCAGAGTGCAGTGGAACCACCCAGAGAAACACACTGACAATTGGAACTGAATCACTGAATGGTCATATTTACAAAGGCAGCTACACCCCAGAATGCAGTGGAACCACCCACAGAAACTTACTGACAATTGGAACTAAATCATTCAATGGTCACAGATAGAGACAGCTACACCCCAGAGTGCAGTGGAACCATATAGAGAAACACACTGACTATTGGAAATGAATCACTGAATGGTATCAGTTACACAGACAGCTACACCCAGAGTGCAGTGAACCCACCCAGAGAAACACACTGACAATTGAAACTGAATCACTGAATGGCCTCAGTTACAGAGACAGCTACACCCCAGAGTGCAGTGTAACCACCCAGAGAAACACACTGACAATTGGAACTAAATCACTGAATGGTCACAGGTACAGAGACAACTACACCCCAGAGTGCAGTGTAACCAACCAGGGAAACACACTGACAATTTGGACTGAATCACTGAATGGTCACAGTTACTGAGACAGCTACAACCCAGATTGCAGTAGAACCTCCCAGAGAAACACACTGACAATTTGAACTGAATCACTGAATGGTCACAGTTACAGAGTCAGCTATACGCCAGAGTGCAGTGGAACCACCTAGAGATACACACTGACAATTGGAACTGAATCACTGAATGGTCACAGTTACAGAGGCAGGTACACCCCAGAGTGCCGTGGAACCACCTAGAGAAACACACTGACAATTGGAACTGATTCACAGAATGGTCATAGTTAGAGAGGATGCTACATCCCAGAATGCAGTGGAACCACCCAGAGAAACACACTGACAATTGGAACTGATTCACTGAATGGTCACAGTTACAAAGGCAGCTACATCCCAGAGTGCAGTGGAACCACCCAGAGAAACACACTGACAATTGGAACTGAATCACTGAATGGTCATATTTACAGAGGCAGCTACATCCCAGAATGCAGTGGAACCACCCACAGAAACTTACTGACAATTGGAACTAAATCATTCAATGGTCACAGATAGAGACAGCTACACCCCAGAGTGCAGTGGAACCATATAGAGAAACACACTGACTATTGGAACTGAATCACAGAATGGTCAGAGTTACAGAGACAGCTACACCCCAGAGTGCTGTGGAAACACCCAGAGAAACAAACTGACAATTGGAACTGAATCACTGAATGGTCACAGTTACAGAGACAGCTACACCCCAGAGTTCAGTGGACCCACCACGCGAAACTCACTGACAATTGGAACTGAATCACTGAATGGTCACAGTTCCAGGGACAGCTACACCCCAGAGTGCAGTGGAACCACCCAGAGAAACACACTGACAATTGGAACTGAATCACTGAATGGTCACAGTTACAGGGACAGCTACACCCCAGAGTGCAGTAGAACCACCCAGAGAAACACACTGAAAATTGGAACTGAATCACTGAATGCTCACAGTTACAGAGACAGCTACACCCCAGAGTACAGTGAGACCACCCAGAGAACACACTGACAATTGGAACTGAATCACTGAATGGTCACAGTTACAGAGACAGCTAAACCACAGAGTGCAGTGGAAGCACCCAGAGAACACACTGACAATTGGAACTGAATCACTGAATGGTCACAGTTACAGAGACAGCTACACCCCAGAGTGCCGTGGAACAACCCAGAGAAACACACTGTCAATTGGAACTGAATCACTGAATGGTCACATTTAGAGGCAGGTACATCCAAGAGCGCAGTGGAGCAACCCAGAGAAACACACTGACAATTGGAACTGAATGGTCACATTTACAGATGCAGATGCACCCCAGAGCGCAGTGGAACCACCGAGAGAAACACACTGACAATTGGAACTGAATCACTGAATGGTCACAGTTACAAACGCAGCTACATCCCAGAGTGCAGTGGAACCACCCAGAGAAACACACTGACCATTGGAACTAAATTTCTGAATGGTCTCAGTTACAATGACAGCTACACCCCGAGAGTGCAGTGAATCCAGCCAGAGAAACAAACTGACAATATGATCTGAATCACCGAATGGTCAGTTACCGAGGCAGCTACACCCCAGAGTGCAGTGGAACCACACAGAGAAACACACTGACAATTGGAACTGAATCACTGAATGGTCACAGTTACAGAGGCAGCTACACCCCAGAGTGCACTGGAACCACCAAGAGAAACACACTGACAATAGGAACTGAATCACTGAATGGTCACAGTTACAGAGGCAGCTAAACCCCAGAGTGCACTGGAACCACCAAGAGAAACACACTGACAATAGGAACTGAATCACAGAATGGTCAGAGTTACATAGGCAGCTACACCCTAGAGTGCAGTGGAACCACCCAGAGAAACACACTGACAATAGGAACTGAATCACTGAATGGTCACAGTTACAGAGGCAGCTACACCCCAGAGTACAGTGAGACCACCCAGAGAACACACTGACAATTGGAACTGAATCACTGAATGGTCAAAGTTACAGAGACAGCTAAACCCCAGAGTGCAGTGGAAGCACCCAGAGAACACACTGACAATTGGAACTGAATAACTGAATGGTCACAGTTACAGAGGCAGCTACACCCCAGAGTGCAATGGAACCACCCAGAGAAACACACTGACAATTGTAACTGGATCACTTAATGGTCACAGTTACAGAGACAGCTACACCCCAGAGTGCAGTGGAAGCACCCAGAGAACACACTGACAATTGGAACTGAATCACTGAATGGTCACAGTTACAGAGGCAGGTACACCCCAGAGTGCCGTGGAACCACCTAGAGAAACACACTGACAATTGGAACTGATTCACTGAATGGTCACAGTTACAAAGGCAGCTACATCCCAGAGTGCAGTGGAACCACCCAGAGAAACACACTGACAATTGGAACTGAATCACTGAATGGTCATATTTACAGAGGCAGCTACACCCCAGAATGCATTGGAACCACCCACAGACACTTACTGACAATTGGAACTAAATCATTCAATGGTCACAGATAGAGACAGCTACACCCCAGAGTGCAGTGGAACCATATAGAGAAACACACTGACTATTGGAAATGAATCACTGAATGGTATCAGTTACACAGACAGCTACACCCAGAGTGCAGTGAACCCACCCAGAGAAACACACTGACAATTGAAACTGAATCACTGAATGGCCTCAGTTACAGAGACAGCTACACCCCAGAGTGCAGTGTAACCACCCAGAGAAACACACTGACAATTGGAACTAAATCACTGAATGGTCACAGGTACAGAGACAACTACACCCCAGAGTGCAGTGTAACCAACCAGGGAAACACACTGACAATTTGGACTGAATCACTGAATGGTCACAGTTACTGAGACAGCTACAACCCAGATTGCAGTAGAACCTCCCAGAGAAACACACTGACAATTTGAACTGAATCACTGAATGGTCACAGTTACAGAGTCAGCTATACGCCAGAGTGCAGTGGAACCACCTAGAGATACACACTGACAATTGGAACTGAATCACTGAATGGTCACAGTTACAGAGGCAGGTACACCCCAGAGTGCCGTGGAACCACCTAGAGAAACACACTGACAATTGGAACTGATTCACTGAATGGTCATAGTTAGAGAGGATGCTACATCCCAGAATGCAGTGGAACCACCCATAGAAACACACTGACAATTGGAACTGATTCACTGAATGGTCACAGTTACACAGGCAGCTACATCCCAGAGTGCAGTGGAACCACCCAGAGAAACACACTGACAATTGGAACTGAATCACTGAATGGTCATATTTACAGAGGCAGCTACATCCCAGAATGCAGTGGAACCACCCACAGAAACTTACTGACAATTGGAACTAAATCATTCAATGGTCACAGATAGAGACAGCTACACCCCAGAGTGCAGTGGAACCATATAGAGAAACACACTGACTATTGGAACTGAATCACAGAATGGTCAGAGTTACAGAGACAGCTACACCCCAGAGTGCTGTGGAAACACCCAGAGAAACAAACTGACAATTGGAACTGAATCACTGAATGGTCACAGTTACAGAGACAGCTACACCCCAGAGTTCAGTGGACCCACCACGCGAATCTCACTGACAATTGGAACTGAATCACTGAATGGTCACAGTTCCAGGGACAGCTACACCCCAGAGTGCAGTGGAACCACCCAGAGAAACACACTGACAATTGGAACTGAATCACTGAATCCTCACAGTTACAGAGCCAGCTACACCCCAGAGTACAGTGAGACCACCCAGAGAACACACTTACAATTGGAACTGAATCACTGAATGGTCACAGTTACAGGGACAGCTACACCCCAGAGTGCAGTAGAACCACCCAGAGAAACACACTGAAAATTGGAACTGAATCACTGAATGCTCACAGTTACAGAGACAGCTACACCCCAGAGTACAGTGAGACCACCCAGAGAACACACTGACAATTGGAACTGAATCACTGAATGGTCACAGTTACAGAGACAGCTAAACCACAGAGTGCAGTGGAAGCACCCAGAGAACACACTGACAATTGGAACTGAATCACTGAATGGTCACAGTTACAGAGACAGCTACACCCCAGAGTGCCGTGGAACAACCCAGAGAAACACACTGTCAATTGGAACTGAATCACTGAATGGTCACATTTAGAGGCAGGTACATCCAAGAGCGCAGTGGAGCAACCCAGAGAAACACACTGACAATTGGAACTGAATGGTCACATTTACAGATGCAGATGCACCCCAGAGCGCAGTGGAACCACCGAGAGAAACACACTGACAATTGGAACTGAATCACTGAATGGTCACAGTTACAAACGCAGCTACATCCCAGAGTGCAGTGGAACCACCCAGAGAAACACACTGACCATTGGAACTAAATTTCTGAATGGTCTCAGTTACAATGACAGCTACACCCCAGAGTGCAGTGAATCCAGCCAGAGAAACAAACTGACAATATGATCTGAATCACCGAATGGTCAGTTACCGAGGCAGCTACACCCCAGAGTGCAGTGGAACCACACAGAGAAACACACTGACAATTGGAACTGAATCACTGAATGGTCACAGTTACAGAGGCAGCTACACCCCAGAGTGCACTGGAACCACCAAGAGAAACACACTGACAATAGGAACTGAATCACTGAATGGTCACAGTTACAGAGGCAGCTAAACCCCAGAGTGCACTGGAACCACCAAGAGAAACACACTGACAATAGGAACTGAATCACAGAATGGTCAGAGTTACATAGGCAGCTACACCCTAGAGTGCAGTGGAACCACCCAGAGAAACATACTGACAATAGGAACTGAATCACTGAATGGTCACAGTTACAGAGGCAGCTACACCCCAGAGTACAGTGAGACCACCCAGAGAACACACTGACAATTGGAACTGAATCACTGAATGGTCAAAGTTACAGAGACAGCTAAACCCCAGAGTGGAGTGGAAGCACCCAGAGAACACACTGACAATTGGAACTGAATAACTGAATGGTCACAGTTACAGAGGCAGCTACACCCCAGAGTGCAATGGAACCACCCAGAGAAACACACTGACAATTGTAACTGGATCACTTAATGGTCACAGTTACAGAGACAGCTACACCCCAGAGTGCAGTGGAAGCACCCAGAGAACACACTGACAATTGGAACTGAATCACTGAATGGTCACAGTTACAGAGACAGCTACACCCCAGAGTACAGTGAGACCACCCAGAGAACACACTGACAATTGGAACTGAATCACTGAATGGTCACAGTTACAGAGACAGCTAAACCCCAGAGTGCAGTGGAAGCACCCAGAGAACACACTGACAATTGGAACTGAATAACTGAATGGTCACAGTTACAGAGACAGCTACACCCCAGAGTGCAGAGGAACCACCCAGAGAAACACACTGACAATTGGAACTGAATAACTGAATGGTCACAGTTACAGAGACAGCTACACCCCAGAGCGCAGAGGAACCACCCAGAGAAACACACTGACAATTGGAACTGAATCACTGAATGGTCACAGTTACAGAGACAGCTACACCCCAGAGTGCAGTGCAACCACCCAGAGAAACTCACTGACAATTGGAACTGAATCAATGAATGGTCACAGTTACAGAGACAGCGAAACCCCAGAGTGCCGTGGAACCACCCAGAGAAACACACTATCAATTGGAACTGAATCACTGAATGGTCACAATTAGAGGCAGGTACATCCCAGAGCGCAGTGGAGCCACCCAGAGAAACACACTGACAATTGGAACTGAATTGTCACATTTACAGATGCAGATTCACCCCAGAGCACAGTGGAACCACCGAGAGAATTACACTGACAATTGGAACTGAATCACTGAATGGTCACAGTTAGACAGGCAGCTCCACCCCAGAGTACAGTGGAACCACACAGAGAAACACACTGACAATTGAACTGAATCACAAAATGGTCACAGTTACAAACGCAGCTACATCCCAGAGTGCAGTGGAACCACTCAGAGAAACACACTGACAATTGGAACTGAATCACTGAATGGTCACAGTAACAGAGACAGCTACACCACAGAGTGCCGTGGAACCACCCAGAGGAACACACTGTCAATTGGAACTGAATCACTGAATGGTCACAATTAGAGGCAGGTACATCCCAGAGCGCAGTGGAGCCACCCAGAGAAACACACTGACAATTGGAACTGAATTGTCACATTTACAGATCCAGCTACATCCCAGAGCGCAGTGGAACCACCGAGAGAAACACACTGACAATTGGAACTGAATCACTGAACGGTCACAGTAACAAACGCAGCTACATCCCAGGGTGCAGTGGAACCACCGAGAGAAACACACTGACAATTGGAATTGAATTTCTGAATGGTCTCAGTTACAATGACAGCTACACCCCAGAGTGCAGTGAACCCAGCCAGAGAAACAAACTGACAATATGATCTGAATCACTCAATGGTCACAGTTACCGAGGCAGCTACACCCCAGAGTGCAGTGGAACCACACAGAGAAACACACTGACAATTGGAACTGAATCACTGAATGGTCACAATTACAGAGACAGCTACACCCCAGAGTGCAGTGCAACTACCCAGAGAAACACACTGACAATTGAAACTGAATCACTGAATGGTCAGAGTTACAGAGGCAGCTTCACCCCAGCGTGCAGTGGAACCACCCAGAGTAACACACTGAGAATATGAACTGAATCACTGAATGGTCACAGTGAGACAGGCAGCTACACCCCAGAGTACAGTGGAACCACACAGAGATACACACTGACAATTGGAACTGAATCACAGAATGGTCACAGTTACAAACGCAGCTACATCCCAGAGTGCAGTGGAACCACTCAGAGAAACACACTGACAACTGGAGCTGAATCACTGAATGGTCACAGTTAGTGACAGCTACGCCCCAGAGTGCAGTGGATCCACCCACATAAACATACTGACAATTGGAACTGAATCTCTGAATGGTCACAGTTAGATACAGCTACATCCCACAGCGCAGTGGAACCACCGAGAGAAACACACTGACAATTGGAACTGAATCACTGAATGGTCACAGTAACAAACGCAGCTACATCCCAGAGTGCAGTGGAACCACCGAGAGAAACACACTGACAATTGGAACTGAATTTCTGAATGGTCTCAGTTACAATGACAGCTACACCCCAGAGTGCAGTGAACCCAGCCAGAGAAACAAACTGACAATATGATCTGAATCACTCAATGGTCACAGTTACCGAGGCAGATACACCCCAGAGTGCAGTGGAACCACACAGAGAAACACACTGACAATTGGAACTGAATCACTGAATGGTCACAGTTACAGAGACAGCTTCACCCCAGAGTGCAGTGCAACTACCCAGAGAAACACACTGACAATTGAAACTGAATCACTGAATGGTCAGAGTTACAGAGGCAGCTTCACCCCAGCGTGCAGTGGAACCACCCAGAGAAACACACTGACAATTGGAACTGAATCACTGAATGGTCACAGTTACAGGGGCAGCTACACCCCAGAGTGCAGTGGAACAACCCAGTGAAACACACTGACAATTGTAACTGAATCACTGAATGGTCTCAGTTACAGAAGCAGCTACACCCCAGAGGGCACTGGAACCACACAGACTAATGCAATGAGAATTGGAACTGAATCACTGAATGGTCACAATTACAGGGACAGCTACACCCCAGAGTGCAGTGGAACCACACAGAGAAACACACTGACAATTGTAACTGAATCACTGAAAGGTCACAGTTACAGAGGCTGCTACACCCCAGAGGGCACTGGAACCACAGGGAGTAACGCAATGTCAATTGGAACTGAATCACGGAATGGACACAGTTACAGGGGCAGCCACACCCCAGAGTGCAGTGGAACCACCCAGAGAAAAACACTGACAATTGGAAATGAATCACTGAATGGTCACAGTTACAGAGGCAGCTATACCCCAGAGTCCAGCGTAACCAACCAGAGAAACACACTGACATTTTTAACTGAATCACTAAATGGTCACAGTTACTGAGGCAGCTACACCGCAGAGTGCAGTGGAACCACCCAGAGAAATACGCTGACAAATGGAACTGAATCACTAAATGGTCACAGTTACAGAGGCAGCTACATCCCAGAGTTCAGTGTAATCGCACAGAGAAACACACTGACAATTGGAACTAAATCACTGAATGTTCACAGTTACAGAGGCAGGTACACCCCAGAGCGAAATTGAACCACCAAGAGAAACACACTGACAACTGGAACTGAATTACTGAATGGTCACAGTTAGAGACAGCTACACCCCAGAGTGCAGTGGAACCACCCACAGGAACTTACTGAGAATTGGAACTGAATCACTGAATGCTCACAGTTACAGAGGCAGCTACACCCCAGAGTGCAGTGAACCCACCCAGAGAAACACACTGACTATTGGAACTGATTCACTGAATTGTCACGGTTACAGAGATAGCTACACCCAAGAGTGCAGTGAAACCACCCAGAGAAACACACTGACTATTGGAACTGAATCACTGAATTGTCACAGTTACAGAGACAGCTACACACCAGAGAGCAGTGGAACCACCCAGAGAAACACACTGACAATTGAAACAAAATCACTGAATGGTCTCAGTTACAATGACAGCTACACCCCAGAGTGCAGTGAACCCACCCAGAGAAACACACTGACAATATGATCTGAATCAGTGAATGCACACAGTTACAGAGGCAGCTACATCCCAGGGTGCAGTGGAACTACCCAGAGAAAAACACTGACAATTGGAACTGAATCACTGAATGGTCACAGTTACAGAGGCAGCTATACCGCAGAGTGCAGTGTAACCTCCCAGAGAAACACACCGGCAATTTGAACTGAATCACTGAATGGTCACAGTTACAGAGTCAGCTACAGCCCAGAGTGCAGTGGAACCACCTAGAGATGCACACTGACAATTGGAACTGAATCACTGAATGGTCACAGTTACAGAGACAGCTACACCCCAGAGTGCAGTGGAACCACCCAGAGATACACACTGACAATTGGAACTGAATCACTGAATAGTCTCAGTTAGAAAGGCAGCTACATCCCAGAGTGCAGTGGAACCACCCAGAGAAAAACACTGACAATTGGAACTGAATCACTGAATGGTCACAGTTACAAAGGCAGCTACACCCCAGAGTGCAGTGTAACCAACCATAGAAGCACACTGACAATTTCGACTGAATCACTGAATAGTCACAGTTACAGTGAGAGCTACACCCCAGAGTACCGTGGAACCACCCAGAGAAACACACTGATTTTTGATACTGAATCACTGAATTGTCACAGTTACAGAGACAGCTACACCACAGAGTGCCGTGGAACCACCCAGAGAAACACACTGACTATTGGAACTGAATCACTGAATGGTCACAGTTAGAGGCAGCTACACACCAGACTGCAGTGGAAGCACCCAGAGAAACACACTGACAATTGAACTGAATCACTGAATGGTCACAGTTACAGAGACAGCTACACCACAGAGTGCCGTGGAACCACCCAGAGAAACACACTGACTATTGGAACTGAATCACTGAATGGTCACAGTTACAGAGACAGCTACACCCCAGAGTGCCGTGGAACCACCCAGAGAAACACACTGACAATTGGAACTGCATCACTGAATGGTCTCAGTTACAGAGCCAACTACACCCCAGAGTGCAGTGAAACCACCCAGAGAAACACACTGACAATTGGAACTGAATCACTGAATGGTCTCAGTTACAGAGCCAACTACACCCCAGAGTGCAGTGAAACCAACCAGAGAAACACATTGACTATTGGAACTGAATCACTGAATTGTCACAGTTACAGAGACAGCTACACCTCAGAGTGCCCTGGAAACACCCAAAGAAACACACTGACTATTGGAACTGAATCACTGAATTGTCACATTTACAGAGACAGCTACACACCAGAGTGCAGTGTAGTCACCGAGAGAAACACACTGACAATTGGAACTGAATCACTGAATGGTCATAGTTACAGAGACAGCTACACCGCAGAGTACTGTGGAACCACCCAGAGAAACACACTGACAATTGGAACTGAATCACTGAATGGTCACAGTTACAGAGACAGCTACACCCCTAGTGCAGTGGAACCACCCAGAGAAACACACTGACAATTGGAACTGAATCACTGAATGGTCACAGTTACAGAGGCAGCTATACCCGAGAGTGCAGTGTAACCTCCCAGAGAAACACACTGACAATTTGAACTGAATCACTGAATGGTCTCAGTTACAGAGTCAGCTACACCCCAGAGTGCAGTGGAACCACCTAGAGATACACACTGACAATTGGAACTGAATCACTGAATGGTCTCAGTTACAGAGTCAGCTACACCCCAGAGTGCAGTGGGACCACCTAGAGATACACACTGACAATTGGAACTGAATCACTGAATGGTCACAGTTACAGAGACTGCTACATCCCAGAATGCAGTGGAACCACCCAGAGAAACACACTGACAATTGGAACTGATTCACTGAATGGTCACAGTTACAGAGGCAGCTACATCCCAGAGTGCAGTGGAACCACCCAGAGAAACACACTGACAATTGGAACTGAATCACAGAATGCTCATATTTACAGAGGCAGCTACACCCCAGAATGCAGTGGAACCACCCACAGAAACTTACTGACAATTGGAACTAAATCTTTCAATGGTCACAGATAGAGACAGCTACACCCCAGAGTGCAGTGGAACCATATAGAGAAACACACTGCCTATTGGAACTGAATCACTGAATGGTATCAGTTACACAGACAGCTACACCCAGAGTGCAGTGAACCCACCCAGAGAAACACACTGACATTTGGAGTGAATCACTGAATGGTCACAGTTACTGAGACAGCTACAACCCAGAGTGCAGTAGAACCACCCAGAAAAACACACTGACAATTGGAACTGAATTACTGAATGGTCACAGTTGCAGAGACAGCTACACCCCAGAGTGCAGTGGACCCAACACGAGAAACACACTGACAATTTTAACTGAATCGCTGAATTGTCACAGTTAAGAGACAGCTACGCCCCAGAGTGCAGTGCAACTACCCAGAGAAACACACTTGCAATTGAAACTGAATCACTGAATGATCACAGTAACAAACGCAGCTCCACCCCAGAGTACAGTGGAACCACACAGGGAAACAGACTGACAATTGGAACTGAATCACAGAATGGTCACAGTTAGTGACAGCTACGCCCCAGAGTGCAGTGGATCCACCCACATAAACATACTAACAATTGGAACTGAATCTCTGACTGGTCACAGTTAGATACAGCTAAATACCAGAGTGCAGTGGAACCACCCAGAGAAACACCCTGACAATTGGAACTGAATCACTGAATGGTCTCAGTTACAGAAGCTGCTACACCCCAGAGGGCACTGGAACCACACAGACTAATGCAATGAGAATTGCAACTGAATCACTGAATGGTCACAATTACAGGGACAGCTACACCCCAGAGTGCAGTGGAACCACACAGAGAAACACACTTACAATTGGAACTGAATCACTGAATGGTCACACTTACAGAGGCTGCTACACCCCAGAGGGCACTGGAACCACACAGAGTAACGCAATGTCAATTGGAGCTGAATCACTGAATGGACACAGTTGTAGAGGCAGCCACAGCCCAGAGTGCAGTGGAACCACCCAAAGAAACGCACTGACAATTGGAACTGAATCACTGAATGGTCACAGATAGAGACAGCTACACCCCAGAGTGCAGTGGAACCATATAGAGAAACACACTGACACTTGGAACTGAATCACTGAATGGTATCAGTTACACAGACAGCTACACCCGAGAGTGCAGTGAACCCACCCAGAGAAACACACTGACAATATGATATGCATCACAGAATGGTCAGAGTTACAGAGGCAGCTACACCCCAGAGGCAGTAGAACCAACCAGAGAAACACACTGACAATTGGAACTGAATCACTGAATGGTCCCAGATACAATGACAGCTATACCCCAGAGTGCAGTGAACCCACCCAGAGAAACACACTGACAGTTGAAACTAAATCACTGAATGGTCCCAGATACAATGACAGCTATACCCCAGAGTGCAGTGAACCCACCCAGAGAAACACACTGACAATATGATATGCATCACAGAATGGTCAGAGTTACAGAGGCAGCTACACCCCAGAGGCAGTAGAACCAACCAGAGAAACACACTGACAATTGGAACTGAATCACTGAATGGTCACAGTTACAAACGCAGCTACATCCCAGAGTGCAGTGGAACCACCGAGAGAAAAACACTGACAATTGGAACTGAATTTCTGAATGGTCTCAGTTACAAAGACAGCTACACCCCAGAGTGCAGTGAACCCAGCCAGAGAAACACACTGACAATATGATCTGAATCACTGAATGGTCACAGTTACCGAGGCAGCTACACCCCAGAGTGCAGTGGAACCACACAGAGAAACACACTGACAATTGGAACTGAATCACTGGATGGTCACAGTTACAGAGACAGCTACACCCCAGAGTGCAGTGGACCCACCCAGAGAAACACTCTGACAATTGCAACTAAATCACTGAATGGTCTCAGTTACAATGACATCTACACCCCAGAGTGCAGCAAACCCACACATAGTAACACAATGACAATATGATCTGAATCACTGAATGGTCACAGTTACAGAGGCACCTACATCCCAGGGTGCAGTGGAACCACCCAGAGAAACACACTGACAATTGGAACTGAATCATTGAATGGTCACAGTTACAGAGGCAGCTACACTCCAGAGTGCAGTGGAACCACCAAGAGAAACACACTGACAATTGGAACTAAATCACAGGATGGTCAGATTTACAGAGGCAGCTACACCCCAGAGTGCAATGGAACCACGCAGAGAAACACACTGACCATTGGAACTGAATCACTGAATTGTCATAGTTACAAAGGCTGCTACACCCCAGAGGGCACTGGAACCACACAGAATAACGCAATGTCAATTGGAACTGAATCACTGAATGGACACAGTTACAGAGGCAGCCACACCCCATAGTGCAGTGGAAACACCCAGAGAAACACACTGACAATTGGAACTGAATCACTGAATGGTCACAGGTACAGAGGCAACTAGACCCCAGAGTGCAGTGTAACCACCCAGAGAAACACACTGACAATTGGAACTGAATCACTGAATGGTCACAGTTACTGAGACAGCTACAACCCAGAGTGCAGTGGAACCACCCAGAGAAACACACTGACACTTGGAACTGAATCACAGAATGGTCAGAGTTACAGAGGCAGCTACACCCCAGAGTGCAGTAGAACCACCCAGAGAAACACACTGACAATTGGAACTGAATCACTGAATGCTCACAGTTACAGAGACAGCTACACCCCAGAGTACAGTGAGACCACCCAGAGAACACACTGACAATTGGAACTGAATCACTGAATGGTCACAGTTACAGAGACAGCTACACCCCAGAGTGCAGTGGAACCACCCAGAGAAACTCACTGACAATTGGAACTGAATCACTGAATGGTTTCAGTTACAGAGACAGCTACACCCCAGAGTGCCGTGGAACCACCCAGAGAAACACACTGTCAATTGGAACTGAATCACTGAATGGTCACATTTAGAGGCAGGTACATCCCAGAGCGCAGTGGATCCACCCAGAGAAACACACTGACAATTGGAACTGAATGGTCACATTTACAGATGCAGATGCACCCCAGAGCGCAGTGGAACCACCGAGAGAAACACACTGACAATTGGAACTGAATCACTGAATGGTCACAGTTACAAACGCAGCTACATCCCAGAGGGCAGTGGAACCACCGAGAGAAACACACTGACAATTGGAACTGGATTTCTGAATGGTCTCAGTTACAATGACAGCTACACCCCAGAGTGCAGTGAACCCAGCCAGAGAAACAAACTGACAATATGATCTGAATCACCGAATGGTCACAGTTACCGAGGCAGCTACACCCCAGAGTGCAGTGGAACCTCACAGAGAAACACACTGACAATTGGAACTGAATCACTGAATGGTCTCAGTTACAGAAGCTGCTACACCCCAGAGGGCACTGGAACCACACAGACTAATGCAGTGAGAATTGGAACTGAATCACTGAATGGTCACAGTTACAGAGGCTGCTACACCCCATAGGGCACTGGAACCACACAGAGTAACGCAATGTCAATTGGAGCTGAATCACTGAATGGACACAGTTATAGAGGCAGCCACAGCCCAGAGTGCAGTGGAACCACCCAAAGAAACGCACTGACAATTGGAACTGCATCACTGAATGGTCTCAGATACAGAGTCAACTACACCCCAGAGTGCAGTGAAACCACCCAGAGAAACACACTGACAATTGGAACTGAATCACTGAATGATCTCAGTTACAGAGCCAACGACACCCCAGAGTGCAGTGAAACCAACCAGAGAAACACATTGACTATTGGAACTGAATCACTGAATTGTCACAGTTACAGAGACAGCTACACACCAGAGTGCAGTGTAATCACCGAGAGAAACACACTGAGAATTGGAACTAAATCACTGAATGTTCACAGTTACAGAGGCAGGTACACCCCAGAGCGAAATTGAACCACCAAGAGAAACACACTGACAACTGAAACTGAATTACTGAATGGTCACAGTTAGAGACAGCTACACCCCAGAGTGCAGTGGAACCACCCACAGGAACTTACTGAGAATTGGAACAAAATCACTGAATGGTCTCAGTTACAATGACAGCTACACCCCAGAGTGCAGTGAACCCACCCAGAGGAACACACTGACAATATGATCTGAATCACTGAATGGTCGCAGTTACAGAGGCAGCTACATCCGAGGGTGCAGTGGAACTCCCCAGAGAAAAACACTGACAATTGGAACTGAATCACTGAATTGTCACGGTTACAGCGATAGCTACACCCAAGAGTGCAGTGAAACCACCCAGAGAAACACACTGACTATTGGAACTGAATCACTGAATTGTCACAGTTACAGAGACAGCTACACACCAGAGTGCAGTGGAACCATCCAGAGAAACACACTGACAATTGAAACAAAATCACTGAATGGTCTCAGTGACAATGACAGCTAAACCCCAGAGTGCAGTGAACCCACCCAGAGAAACACACTGACAATATGATCTGAATCACTGAATGGTCGCAATTACAGAGGCAGCTACATCCCAGGGTGCAGTGGAACTACCCAGAGAAAAACACTGACAAATGGAACTGAATCACTGAATGGTCACAGTTACAGAGGCAGCTACACCCCAGAGTGCAGTGGAACCACATAGAGATACACACTGACAATTTGAACTGAATCACTGAATGGTCACAGTTACAGAGGCAGGTACACCCCAGAGCGCAGTGGAACCACCTAGAGATACACACTGACAATTGGAACTGAATCACTGAATAGTCTCAGTTAGAAAGGCAGCTACATCCCAGAGTGCAGTGGAACCACCCAGAGAAAAACACTGACAATTGGAACTGAATCACTGAATGGTCACAGTTACAAAAAAGCAGCTACATCCCAGAGTGCAGTGGAACCACCCAGAGAAACACACTGACAATTGGAAATGAATCACTGAATGGTCACAGGTACAAAGCCAACTACACCCCAGAGTGCAGTGTAACCAACCAGAGAAGCACACTGACAATTTCGACTGAATCACTGAATAGTCACAGTTACAGTGAGAGCTACACCCCAGAGTGCCGTGGAACCACCCAGAGAAACACACTGATTTTTGATACTGAATCACTGAATTGTCACAGTTACAGAGACAGCTACACCACAGAGTGCCGTGGAACCACCCAGAGAAACACACTGACTATTGGAACTGAATCACTGAATGGTCACAGTTAGAGGCAGCTACACACCAGACTGCAGTGGAAGCACCCAGAGAAACACACTGACAATTGAACTGAATCACTGAATGGTCACAGTTACAGAGACAGCTACACCACAGAGTGCCGTGGAACCACCCAGAGAAACACACTGACTATTGGAACTGAATCACTGAATGGTCACAGTTACAGAGACAGCTACACCCCAGAGTGCCGTGGAACCACCCAGAGAAACACACTGACAATTGGAACTGCATCACTGAATGGTCTCAGTTACAGAGCCAACTACACCCCAGAGTGCAGTGAAACCACCCAGAGAAACACACTGACAATTGGAACTGAATCACTGAATGGTCTCAGTTACAGAGCCAACTACACCCCAGAGTGCAGTGAAACCAACCAGAGAAACACATTGACTATTGGAACTGAATCACTGAATTGTCACAGTTACAGAGACAGCTACACCTCAGAGTGCCCTGGAAACACCCAAAGAAACACACTGACGATTGGAACTGAATCACTGAATTGTCACAGTTACAGAGACAGCTACACACCAGAGTGCAGTGTAATCTCCGAGAGAAACACACTGACAATTGGAACTGAATCACTGAATGGTCATAGTTGCAGAGGCAGCTACACCCCAGAGCACTGTGGAACCACCCAGAGAAACACACTGACAATTGGAACTGAATCACTGAATGGTCACAGTTACAGAGACAGCTACACCCCTAGTGCAGTGGAACCACCCAGAGAAACAAACTGACAATTGGAACTGAATCACTGAATGGTCACAGTTACAGAGGCAGCTATACCCCAGAGTGCAGTGTAACCTCCCAGAGAAACACACTGACAATTTGAACTGAATCACTGAATGGTCTCAGTTACAGAGTCAGCTACACCCCAGAGTGCAGTGGAACCACCTAGAGATACACACTGACAATTGGAACTGAATCACTGAATGGTCACAGTTCCAGAGGCTGATCCATCCCAGAATGCAGTGGAACCACCCAGAGAAACACACTGACAATTGGAACTGATTCACTGAATGGTCACAGTTACAGAGGCAGCTACATCCCAGAGTGCAGTGGAACCACCCAGAGAAACTCACTGACAATTGGAACTGAATCACAGAATGGTCATATTTACAGAGGCAGCTACACCCCAGAATGCAGTGGAACCACCCACAGAAACTTACTGACAATTGGAACTAAATCTTTCAATGGTCACAGATAGAGACAGCTACACCCCAGAGTGCAGTGGAACCATATAGAGAAACACACTGCCTATTGGAACTGAATCACTGAATGGTATCAGTTACACAGACAGCTACACCCAGAGTGCAGTGAACCCACCCAGAGAAACACACTGACAATTGAAACTGAATCACTGAATGGTCTCAGTTACAGAGACAGCTACACACCAGAGTGCAGTGGAACCAACCAGAGAAACACACTGACAATTTGGACTGAATCACTGAATGGTCACAGTTACTGAGACAGCTACAACCCAGAGTGCAGTAGAACCACCCAGAAAAACACACTGACAATTGGAACTGAATCACTGAATGGTCACAGTTGCAGAGACAGCTACACCCCAGAGTGCAGTGGACCCAACACGAGAAACACACTGACAATTTTAACTGAATCGCTGAATTGTCACAGTTAAGAGACAGCTACGCCCCAGAGTGCAGTGCAACTACCCAGAGAAACACACTTGCAATTGAAACTGAATCACTGAATGATCACAGTAACAAACGCAGCTCCACCCCAGAGTACAGTGGAACCACACAGGGAAACACACTGACAATTGGAACTGAATCACAGAATGGTCACAGTTAGTGACAGCTACGCCCCAGAGTGCAGTGGATCCACCCACATAAACATACTAACAATTGGAACTGAATCTCTGACTGGTCACAGTTAGATACAGCTACATACCAGAGTGCAGTGGAACCACCCAGAGAAACACACTGACAATTGGAACTGAATCACTGAATGGTCTCAGTTACAGAAGCTGCTACACCCCAGAGGGCACTGGAACCACACAGACTAATGCAATGAGAATTGCAACTGAATCACTGAATGGTCACAATTACAGGGACAGCTACACCCCAGAGTGCAGTGGAACCACACAGAGAAACACACTTACAATTGGAACTGAATCACTGAATGGTCACACTTACAGAGGCTGCTACACCCCAGAGGGCACTAGAACCACACAGAGTAACGCAATGTCAATTGGAGCTGAATCACTGAATGGACACAGTTGTAGAGGCAGCCACAGCCCAGAGTGCAGTGGAACCACCCAGAGAAACACACTGACAATTGGAACTGAATCACTGAATGGTCACAGATAGAGACAGCTACACCCCAGAGTGCAGTGGAACCATATAGAGAAACACACTGACACTTGGAACTGAATCACTGAATGGTATCAGTTACACAGACAGCTACACCCGAGAGTGCAGTGAACCCACCCAGAGAAACACACTGACAGTTGAAACTAAATCACTGAATGGTCCCAGGTACATTGACAGCTATACCCCAGAGTGCAGTGAACCCACCCAGAGAAACACACTGACAATATGATATGCATCACAGAATGGTCAGAGTTACAGAGGCAGCTACACCCCAGAGGCAGTAGAACCAACCAGAGAAACACACTGACAATTGGAACTGAATCACTAAATGGACACAGTTAGAGACAGCTACACCCCAGTGTGCAGTGGAAACACCCAGAGAAACACACTGACAATTGGAACTGAATCACTGAATGGTCACAGTTACAAACGCAGCTACATCCCAGAGTGCAGTGGAACCACCGAGAGAAAAACACTGACAATTGGAACTGAATTTCTGAATGGTCTCAGTTACAAAGACAGCTACACCCCAGAGTGCAGTGAACCCAGCCAGATAAACACACTGACAATATGATCTGAATCACTGAATGGTCACAGTTACCGAGGCAGCTACACCCCAGAGTGCAGTGGAACCACACAGAGAAACACACTGACAATTGGAACTGAATCACTGGATGGTCACAGTTACAGAGACAGCTACACCCCAGAGTGCAGTGGACCCACCCAGAGAAACACTCTGACAATTGAAACTAAATCACTGAATGGTCTCAGTTACAATGACATCTACACCCCAGAGTGCAGCAAACCCACCCATAGTAACACAATGACAATATGATCTGAATCACTGAATGGTCACAGTTACAGAGGCACCTTCATCCCAGGGTGCAGTGGAACCACCCAGAGAAACACACTGACAATTGGAACTGAATCATTGAATGGTCACAGTTACAGAGGCAGCTACACTCCAGAGTGCAGTGGAACCACCCAGAGAAACACACTGACAATTGGAACTGAATCACTGAATGGTCAGATTTACAGAGGCAGCTACACCCCAGAGTGCAATGGAACCACGCAGAGAAACACACTGACCATTGGAACTGAATCACTGAATTGTCATAGTTACAAAGGCTGCTACACCCCAGAGGGCACTGGAACCACACAGAGTAACGCAATGTCAATTGGAACTGAATCACTGAATGGACACAGTTACAGAGGCAGCCACACCCCATAGTGCAGTGGAAACACCCAGAGAAACACACTGACAATTGGAACTGAATCACTGAATGGTCACAGGTACAGAGGCAACTAGACCCCAGAGTGCAGTGTAACCACCCAGAGAAACACACTGACAATTGGAACTGAATCACTGAATGCTCACAGTTACAGAGACAGCTACACCCCAGAGTACAGTGAGACCACCCAGAGAACACACTGACAATTGGAACTGAATCACTGAATGGTCACAGTTACAGAGACAGCTAAACCCCAGAGTGCAGTGGAAGCACCCAGAGAACACACTGACAATTGGAACTGAATCACTGAATGGTCACAGTTACAGAGACAGCTACACCCCAGAGTGCAGTGGAACCACCCAGAGAAACTCACTGACAATTGGAACTGAATCACTGAATGGTTTCAGTTACAGAGACAGCTACACCCCAGAGTGCCGTGGAACCACCCAGAGAAACACACTGTCAATTGGAACTGAATCACTGAATGGTCACATTTAGAGGCAGGTACATCCCAGAGCGCAGTGGAGCCACCCAGAGAAACACACTGACAATTGGAACTGAATGGTCACATTTACAGATGCAGATGCACCCCAGAGCGCAGTGGAACCAACGAGAGAAACACACTGACAATTGGAACTGAATCACTGAATGGTCACAGTTACAAACGCAGCTACATCCCAGAGTGCAGTGGAACCACCGAGAGAAACACACTGACAATTGGAACTGAATTTCTGAATGGTCTCAGTTACAATGACAGCTACACCCCAGAGTGCAGTGAACCCAGCCAGAGAAACAAACTGACAATATGATCTGAATCACCGAATGGTCACAGTTACCGAGGCAGCTACACCCCAGAGTGCAGTGGAACCTCACAGAGAAACACACTGACAATTGGAACTGAATCACTGAATGGTCTCAGTTACAGAAGCTGCTACACCCCAGAGGGCACTGGAACCACACAGACTAATGCAGTGAGAATTGGAACTGAATCACTGAATGGTCACAGTTACAGAGGATGCTACACCCCATAGGGCACTGGAACCACACAGAGTAACGCAATGTCAATTGGAGCTGAATCACTGAATGGACACAGTTATAGAGGCAGCCACAGCCCAGAGTGCAGTGGAACCACCCAAAGAAACGCACTGACAATTGGAACTGCATCACTGAATGGTCTCAGTTACAGAGTCAACTACACCCCAGAGTGCAGTGAAACCACCCAGAGAAACACACTGACAATTGAAACTGAATCACTGAATGATCTCAGTTACAGAGCCAACGACACCCCAGAGTGCAGTGAAACCAACCAGAGAAACACATTGACTATTGGAACTGAATCACTGAATTGTCACAGTTACAGAGACAGCTACACCTCAGAGTGCCCTGGGAACACCCAAAGAAACACACTGACTATTGGAACTGAATCACTGAATTGTCACAGTTACAGAGACAGCTACACACCAGAGTGCAGTGTAATCACCGAGAGAAACACACTGACAATTGGAACTGAATCACTGAATGGTCAGAGTTAGAGAGGCAGCTATACCCCAGAGTGCAGTGGATCCACACAGAATAACACACTGAATATTGGAACTGAATCACCGAATGGTCTCAGTTACAGAGATAGCTACACCCCAGAGTGCAGTGGAACCACCCAGAGAAACACATTGCCAATTGGAACTGAATCACTGAATGGTCATAGTTACAGAGGCAGCTACACCCCAGAGTACTGTGGAACCACCCAAAAAAACAGACTGACAATTGGAACTGAATCACTGAATGGTCACAGTTACAGAGACAGCTACACCCCTAGTGCAGTGGAACCACCCAGAGAAACACACTGACAATTGGAACTGAATCACTGAATGGTCACAGTTACAGAGGCAGCTATACCCCAGAGTGCAGTGTAACCTCCCAGAGAAACACACTGACAATTTGAACTGAATCACTGAATGGTCTCAGTTACAGAGTCAGCTACACCCCAGAGTGCAGTAGAACCACCTAGAGATACACACTGACAATTGGAACTGAATCACTGAATGGTCACAGTTACAGAGGCTGCTACATCCCAGAATGCAGTGGAACCACCCAGAGAAACACACTGACAATTGGAACTGATTCACTGAATGGTCACAGTTACAGAGGCAGCTACATCCCAGAGTGCAGTGGAACCACCCAGTGAAACACACTGACAATTGGAACTGAATCACTGAATGGTCATATTTACAGAGGCAGCTACACCCCAGAATGCAGTGGAATCACCCACAGAAACTTACTGACAATTGGAACTAAATCATTCAATGGTCACAGATAGAGACAGCTACACCCCAGAGTGCAGTGGAACCATATAGAGAAACACACTGCCTATTGGAACTGAATCACTGAATGGTATCAGTTACACAGACAGCTACACCCAGAGTGCAGTGAACCCACCCAGAGAAACACACTGACAATTGAAACTGAATCACTGAATGGTCTCAGTTACAGAGACAGCTACACACCAGAGTGCAGTGCAACCAACCAGAGAAACACACCGACAATTTGGACTGAATCACTGAATGGTCACAGTTACTGAGACAGCTACAACCCAGAGTGCAGTAGAAACACCCAGAAAAACACATTGACAATTGGAACTGAATCACTGAATGGTCACAGTTACAGAGACAGCTACACCCCAGAGTGCAGTTGACCCAACACGAGAAACACACTGACAATTGGAACTGAATCACTGAATGGTCACAGTTACAGAGACAGCTACACACCAGAGTGCAGTGGAACCACCCAGAGAAACACACTGACAATTGGAACTGAATCACTGAATGCACACAGTTACAGAGACAGCTACACCCCAGAGTACAGTGAGACCACCCAGAGAACACACTGACAATTGGAACTGAATCACTGAATGGTCACAGTTACAGAGACAGCTAAACCCCAGAGTGCAGTGGAAGCACCCAGAGAACACACTGACAATTGGAACTGAATCACTGAATGGTCACATTTACAGAGACAGCTACACCCCAGAGTGCAGTGGAACCACCCAGAGAAACTCACTGACAATTGGAACTGAATCACTGAATGGTCACATTTAGAGGCAGGTACATCCCAGAGCGCAGTGGAGCAAACCAGAGAAACACACTGACAATTGGAACTGAATGGTCACATTTACAGATGCAGATGCACCCCAGAGCGCAGTGGATCCACCGAGAGAAACACACTGACAATTGGAACTGAATCACTGACTGGTCACAGTTACAAACGCACCTACATCCCAGAGTGCAGTGGAACCACCGAGAGAAACACACTGACAATTGGAACTAAATTTCTGAATGGTCTCAGTTACAATGACAGCTACACCCCAGAGTGCAGTGAACCCAGCCAGAGAAACAAACTGACAATATGATCTGAATCACCGAATGGTCACAGTTACCGAGACAGCTACACCCCAGAGTGCAGTGGAACCACACAGAGAAACGCACTGCCAATTCGAACTGAATTCCTGAATGGTCTCAGTTACAATGACAGCTACACCCCAGAGTGCAGTGGAACCACCCAGAGAAACACACTGACTATTGGAACTGAATCGCTGAATTGTCACAGTTAAGAGACAGCTACGCCCCAGAGTGCAGTGCAACTACCCAGAGAAACACACTGACAATTGAAACTGAATCACTGAATGGTCACAGTAACAAACGCAGCTACACCCCAGAGTACAGTGGAACCACACAGGGAAACACACTGACAATTGGAACTGAATCACAGAATGGTCACAGTTAGTGACAGCTACGCCCCAGAGTGCAGTGGATCCACCCACATAAACATACTGACAATTGGAACTGAATCTCTGAATGGTCACAGTTAGATACAGCTACATACCAGAGTGCAGTGGAACCACCCAGAGAAACACACTGACAATTGGAACTGAATCACTGAATGGTCACAGTTACAGGGACAGCTACACCCCAGAGTGCAGTGGAACAACCCAGTGAAACACACTGACAATTGGAACTGAATCACTGAATGGTCTCAGTTACAGAAGCTGCTACACCCCAGAGGGCACTGGAACCACACAGACTAATGCAATGAGAATTGCAACTGAATCACTGAATGGTCAGAATTACAGGGACAGCTACACCCCAGAGTGCAGTGGAACCACACAGAGAAACACACTGACAATTGGAACTGAATCACTGAATGGTCACACTTACAGAGGCTGCTACACCCCAGATGGCACTGGAACCACACAGAGTAACGCAATGTCAATTGGAGCTGAATCACTGAATGGACACAGTTATAGAGGCAGCCACAGCCCAGAGTGCAGTGAAACCACACAAAGAAACGCACTGACAATTGGAACTGAATCACTGAATGGTCACAGATAGAGACAGCTACACCCCAGAGTGCAGTGGAACCATATAGAGAAACACACTGACACTTGGAACTGAATCACTGAATGGTATCTGTTACACAGACAGCTACACCCAAGAGTGCAGTGAAACCACCCAGAGAAACACACTGACAATTGAAACTAAATCACTGAATGGTCACAGGTACAATGACAGCTATACCCTAGAGTGCAGTGAACCCACCCAGAGAAACACACTGACAATATGATATGAATCACAGAATGGTCAGAGTTACAGAGGCAGCTACACCCCAGAGGCAGTAGAACCAACCAGAGAAACACACTGACAATTGGAACTGAATCACTAAATGGACACAGTTAGAGACAGCTACACCCCAGTGTGCAGTGGAACCACACAGAGAAACACACTGACAATTGGAACTGAATCACTGAATGGTCACATTTACAAACGCAGCTACATCCCAGAGTGCAGTGGAACCACCGAGAGAAAAACACTGACAATTGGAACTGAATTTCTGAATGGTCTCAGTTACAATGACAGCTACACCCCAGAGTGCAGTGAACCCTGCCAGAGAAACACACTGACAATATGATCTGAATCACTGAATGGTCACAGTTACCGAGGCAGCTACACCCCAAAGTGCAGTGGAACCACACAGAGAAACACACTGACAATTGGAACTGAATCACTGGATGGTCACAGTTACAGAGACAGCTACACCCCAGAGTGCAGTGGACCCACCCAGAGAAACACTCTGACAATTGAAACTAAATCATTGAATGGTCTCAGTTACAATGACATCTACACCCCAGAGTGCAGCGAACCCACCCATAGTAACACAATGACTATATGATCTGAATCACTGAATGGTCACAGTTACAGAGGTACCTACATCCCAGGGTGCAGTGGAACCACCCAGAGAAACACACTGACAATTGGAACTGAATCATTGAATGGTCACAGTTACAGAGGCAGCTACACTCCAGAGTGCAGTGGAACCACCAAGAGAAACACACTGACAATTGGAACTAAATCACAGGATGGTCAGATTTACAGAGGCAGCTACACCCCAGAGTGCAATGGAACCACACAGAGAAACACACTGACCATTGGAACTGAATCACTGAATTGTCATAGTTACAAAGGCTGCTACACCCCAGAGGGCACTGGAACCACACAGAGTAACGCAATGTCAATTGGAACTGAATCACTGAATTGACACAGTTACAGAGGCAGCCACACCCCATAGTGCAGTGAACCCACCCAGAGAAACACACTGACAATTGAAACTGAATCACTGAATGGTCTCAGTTACAGAGACAGCTACACACCAGAGTGCAGTGCAACCAACCAGAGAAACACACCGACAATTTGGACTGAATCACTGAATGGTCACAGTTACTGAGACAGCTACAACCCAGAGTGCAGTAGAAACACCCAGAAAAACACATTGACAATTGGAACTGAATCACTGAATGGTCACAGTTACAGAGACAGCTACACCCCAGAGTGCAGTTGACCCAACACGAGAAACACACTGACAATTGGAACTGAATCACTGAATGGTCACAGTTACAGAGACAGCTACACACCAGAGTGCAGTGGAACCACCCAGAGAAACACACTGACAATTGGAACTGAATCACTGAATGCTCACAGTTACAGAGACAGCTACACCCCAGAGTACAGTGAGACCACCCAGAGAACACACTGACAATTGGAACTGAATCACTGAATGGTCACAGTTACAGAGACAGCTAAACCCCAGAGTGCAGTGGAAGCACCCAGAGAACACACTGACAATTGGAACTGAATCACTGAATGGTCACATTTACAGAGACAGCTACACCCCAGAGTGCAGTGGAACCACCCAGAGAAACTCACTGACAATTGGAACTGAATCACTGAATGGTCACATTTAGAGGCAGGTACATCCCAGAGCGCAGTGGAGCAACCCAGAGAAACACACTGACAATTGGAACTGAATGGTCACATTTACAGATGCAGATGCACCCCAGAGCGCAGTGGAACCACCGAGAGAAACACACTGACAATTGGAACTGAATCACTGACTGGTCACAGTTACAAACGCACCTACATCCCAGAGTGCAGTGGAACCACCGAGAGAAACACACTGACAATTGGAACTAAATTTCTGAATGGTCTCAGTTACAATGACAGCTACACCCCAGAGTGCAGTGAACCCAGCCAGAGAAACAAACTGACAATATGATCTGAATCACCGAATGGTCACAGTTACCGAGACAGCTACACCCCAGAGTGCAGTGAAACCACACAGAGAAACGCACTGCCAATTCGAACTGAATTCCTGAATGGTCTCAGTTACAATGACAGCTACACCCCAGAGTGCAGTGGAACCACCCAGAGAAACACACTGACTATTGGAACTGAATCGCTGAATTGTCACAGTTAAGAGACAGCTACGCCCCAGAGTGCAGTGCAACTACCCAGAGAAACACACTGACAATTGAAACTGAATCACTGAATGGTCACAGTAACAAACGCAGCTACACCCCAGAGTACAGTGGAACCACACAGGGAAACACACTGACAATTGGAACTGAATCACAGAATGGTCACAGTTAGTGACAGCTACGCCCCAGAGTGCAGTGGATCCACCCACATAAACATACTGACAATTGGAACTGAATCTCTGAATGGTCACAGTTAGATACAGCTACATACCAGAGTGCAGTGGAACCACCCAGAGAAACACACTGACAATTGGAACTGAATCACTGAATGGTCACAGTTACAGGGACAGCTACACCCCAGAGTGCAGTGGAACAACCCAGTGAAACACACTGACAATTGGAACTGAATCACTGAATGGTCTCAGTTACAGAAGCTGCTACACCCCAGAGGGCACTGGAACCACACAGACTAATGCAATGAGAATTGCAACTGAATCACTGAATGGTCAGAATTACAGGGACAGCTACACCCCAGAGTGCAGTGGAACCACACAGAGAAACACACTGACAATTGGAACTGAATCACTGAATGGTCACACTTACAGAGGCTGCTACACCCCAGATGGCACTGGAACCACACAGAGTAACGCAATGTCAATTGGAGCTGAATCACTGAATGGACACAGTTATAGAGGCAGCCACAGCCCAGAGTGCAGTGAAACCACACAAAGAAACGCACTGACAATTGGAACTGAATCACTGAATGGTCACAGATAGAGACAGCTACACCCCAGAGTGCAGTGGAACCATATAGAGAAACACACTGACACTTGGAACTGAATCACTGAATGGTATCTGTTACACAGACAGCTACACCCAAGAGTGCAGTGAAACCACCCAGAGAAACACACTGACAATTGAAACTAAATCACTGAATGGTCACAGGTACAATGACAGCTATACCCTAGAGTGCAGTGAACCCACCCAGAGAAACACACTGACAATATGATATGAATCACAGAATGGTCAGAGTTACAGAGGCAGCTACACCCCAGAGGCAGTAGAACCAACCAGAGAAACACACTGACAATTGGAACTGAATCACTAAATGGACACAGTTAGAGACAGCTACACCCCAGTGTGCAGTGGAACCACACAGAGAAACACACTGACAATTGGAACTGAATCACTGAATGGTCACATTTACAAACGCAGCTACATCCCAGAGTGCAGTGGAACCACCGAGAGAAAAACACTGACAATTGGAACTGAATTTCTGAATGGTCTCAGTTACAATGACAGCTACACCCCAGAGTGCAGTGAACCCTGCCAGAGAAACACACTGACAATATGATCTGAATCACTGAATGGTCACAGTTACCGAGGCAGCTACACCCCAAAGTGCAGTGGAACCACACAGAGAAACACACTGACAATTGGAACTGAATCACTGGATGGTCACAGTTACAGAGACAGCTACACCCCAGAGTGCAGTGGACCCACCCAGAGAAACACTCTGACAATTGAAACTAAATCATTGAATGGTCTCAGTTACAATGACATCTACACCCCAGAGTGCAGCGAACCCACCCATAGTAACACAATGACTATATGATCTGAATCACTGAATGGTCACAGTTACAGAGGTACCTACATCCCAGGGTGCAGTGGAACCACCCAGAGAAACACACTGACAATTGGAACTGAATCATTGAATGGTCACAGTTACAGAGGCAGCTACACTCCAGAGTGCAGTGGAACCACCAAGAGAAACACACTGACAATTGGAACTAAATCACAGGATGGTCAGATTTACAGAGGCAGCTACACCCCAGAGTGCAATGGAACCACACAGAGAAACACACTGACCATTGGAACTGAATCACTGAATTGTCATAGTTACAAAGGCTGCTACACCCCAGAGGGCACTGGAACCACACAGAGTAACGCAATGTCAATTGGAACTGAATCACTGAATTGACACAGTTACAGAGGCAGCCACACCCCATAGTGCAGTGAACCCACCCAGAGAAACACACTGACAATTGAAACTGAATCACTGAATGGTCTCAGTTACAGAGACAGCTACACACCAGAGTGCAGTGCAACCAACCAGAGAAACACACCGACAATTTGGACTGAATCACTGAATGGTCACAGTTACTGAGACAGCTACAACCCAGAGTGCAGTAGAAACACCCAGAAAAACACATTGACAATTGGAACTGAATCACTGAATGGTCACAGTTACAGAGACAGCTACACCCCAGAGTGCAGTTGACCCAACACGAGAAACACACTGACAATTGGAACTGAATCACTGAATGGTCACAGTTACAGAGACAGCTACACACCAGAGTGCAGTGGAACCACCCAGAGAAACACACTGACAATTGGAACTGAATCACTGAATGCTCACAGTTACAGAGACAGCTACACCCCAGAGTACAGTGAGACCACCCAGAGAACACACTGACAATTGGAACTGAATCACTGAATGGTCACAGTTACAGAGACAGCTAAACCCCAGAGTGCAGTGGAAGCACCCAGAGAACACACTGACAATTGGAACTGAATCACTGAATGGTCACATTTACAGAGACAGCTACACCCCAGAGTGCAGTGGAACCACCCAGAGAAACTCACTGACAATTGGAACTGAATCACTGAATGGTCACATTTAGAGGCAGGTACATCCCAGAGCGCAGTGGAGCAACCCAGAGAAACACACTGACAATTGGAACTGAATGGTCACATTTACAGATGCAGATGCACCCCAGAGCGCAGTGGAACCACCGAGAGAAACACACTGACAATTGGAACTGAATCACTGACTGGTCACAGTTACAAACGCACCTACATCCCAGAGTGCAGTGGAACCACCGAGAGAAACACACTGACAATTGGAACTAAATTTCTGAATGGTCTCAGTTACAATGACAGCTACACCCCAGAGTGCAGTGAACCCAGCCAGAGAAACAAACTGACAATATGATCTGAATCACCGAATGGTCACAGTTACCGAGACAGCTACACCCCAGAGTGCAGTGAAACCACACAGAGAAACGCACTGCCAATTCGAACTGAATTCCTGAATGGTCTCAGTTACAATGACAGCTACACCCCAGAGTGCAGTGGAACCACCCAGAGAAACACACTGACTATTGGAACTGAATCGCTGAATTGTCACAGTTAAGAGACAGCTACGCCCCAGAGTGCAGTGCAACTACCCAGAGAAACACACTGACAATTGAAACTGAATCACTGAATGGTCACAGTAACAAACGCAGCTACACCCCAGAGTACAGTGGAACCACACAGGGAAACACACTGACAATTGGAACTGAATCACAGAATGGTCACAGTTAGTGACAGCTACGCCCCAGAGTGCAGTGGATCCACCCACATAAACATACTGACAATTGGAACTGAATCTCTGAATGGTCACAGTTAGATACAGCTACATACCAGAGTGCAGTGGAACCACCCAGAGAAACACACTGACAATTGGAACTGAATCACTGAATGGTCACAGTTACAGGGACAGCTACACCCCAGAGTGCAGTGGAACAACCCAGTGAAACACACTGACAATTGGAACTGAATCACTGAATGGTCTCAGTTACAGAAGCTGCTACACCCCAGAGGGCACTGGAACCACACAGACTAATGCAATGAGAATTGCAACTGAATCACTGAATGGTCACAATTACAGGGACAGCTACACCCCAGAGTGCAGTGGAACCACACAGAGAAACACACTGACAATTGGAACTGAATCACTGAATGGTCACACTTACAGAGGCTGCTACACCCCAGATGGCACTGGAACCACACAGAGTAACGCAATGTCAATTGGAGCTGAATCACTGAATGGACACAGTTATAGAGGCAGCCACAGCCCAGCGTGCAGTGAAACCACCCAAAGAAACGCACTGACAATTGGAACTGAATCACTGAATGGTCACAGATAGAGACAGCTACACCCCAGAGTGCAGTGGAACCATATAGAGAAACACACTGACACTTGGAACTGAATCACTGAATGGTATCTGTTACACAGACAGCTACACCCAAGAGTGCAGTGAAACCACCCAGAGAAACACACTGACAATTGAAACTAAATCACTGAATGGTCACAGGTACAATGACAGCTATACCCTAGAGTGCAGTGAACCCACCCAGAGAAACACACTGACAATATGATATGAATCACAGAATGGTCAGAGTTACAGAGGCAGCTACACCCCAGAGGCAGTAGAACCAACCAGAGAAACACACTGACAATTGGAACTGAATCACTAAATGGACACAGTTAGAGACAGCTACACCCCAGCGTGCAGTGGAACCACACAGAGAAACACACTGACAATTGGAACTGAATCACTGAATGGTCACAGTTACAAACGCAGCTACATCCCAGAGTGCAGTGGAACCACCGAGAGAAAAACACTGACAATTGGAACTGAATTTCTGAATGGTCTCAGTTACAATGACAGCTACACCCCAGAGTGCAGTGAACCCTGCCAGAGAAACACACTGACAATATGATCTGAATCACTGAATGGTCACAGTTACCGAGGCAGCTACACCCCAAAGTGCAGTGGAACCACACAGAGAAACACACTGACAATTGGAACTGAATCACTGGATGGTCACAGTTACAGAGACAGCTACACCCCAGAGTGCAGTGGACCCACCCAGAGAAACACTCTGACAATTGAAACTAAATCATTGAATGGTCTCAGTTACAATGACATCTACACCCCAGAGTGCAGCGAACCCACCCATAGTAACACAATGACTATATGATCTGAATCACTGAATGGTCACAGTTACAGAGGTACCTACATCCCAGGGTGCAGTGGAACCACCCAGAGAAACACACTGACAATTGGAACTGAATCAATGAATGGTCACAGTTACAGAGGCAGCTACACTCCAGAGTGCAGTGGAACCACCAAGAGAAACACACTGACAATTGGAACTAAATCACAGGATGGTCAGATTTACAGAGGCAGCTACACCCCAGAGTGCAATGGAACCACACAGAGAAACACACTGACCATTGGAACTGAATCACTGAATTGTCATAGTTACAAAGGCTGCTACACCCCAGAGGGCACTGGAACCACACAGAGTAACGCAATGTCAATTGGAACTGAATCACTGAATTGACACAGTTACAGAGGCAGCCACACCCCATAGTGCAGTGGAAACATCCAGAGAAACACACTGACAATTGGAACTGAATCACTGAATGGTCACAGGTACAGAGGAAACTAGACCCCAGAGTGCAGTGTAACCAACCAGAGAAAAACACTGACAATTTGAACTGAATCACTGAATGGTCACAGTTACTGAGACAGCTACAACCCAGAGTGCAGTGGAACCACCGAGAGAAACACACTGACACTTGGAACTGAATCACAGAATGGTCAGAGTTACAGAGGCAGCTACACCCCAGAGTGCAGTAGAACCACCCAGAGAAACACACTGACAATTGGAACTGAATCACTGAATGCTCACAGTTACAGAGAAAGCTAAACCCCAGAGTGCAGTGGAAGCACCCAGAGAACACACTGACAATTGGAACTGAATCACTGAATGGTCACAGTTACAGAGACAGCTACACCCCAGAGTGCAGTGGAACTACCCAGAGAAACTCACTGACAATTGGAACTGAATCACTGAATGGTCACAGGTTCAGAGACAGCTACACCTCAGAGTGCCGTGGAACCACCCAGAGAAACACACTGTCAATTGGAACTGAATCACTGAGTGGTCACATTTAGAGGCAGGTACATCCCAGAGCGCAGTGGAGCCACCCAGAGAAACACACTGACAATTGGAACTGAATGGTCACATTTACAGATGCAGATGCACCCCAGAGCGCAGTGGAACCACCGAGAGAAACACACTGACAATTGGAACTGAATCACTGAATGGTCACAGTTACAAACGCAGCTACATCCCAGAGTGCAGTGGAACCACCGAGAGAAACACACTGACAATTGGAACTGAATTTCTGAATGGTCTCAGTTACAATGACAGCTACACCCCAGAGTGCAGTGAACCCAGCCAGAGAAACACACTGACAATATGATCTGAATCACTGAATGGTCACAGTTACAAACGCAGCTACACCCCAGAGTGCAGTGGAACCACACAGAGAAACACACTGACAATTGGAACTGAATCACTGGATGGTCACAGTTAC
Source organism: Scyliorhinus torazame (assembly GCF_047496885.1). Taxonomy (NCBI): domain Eukaryota; kingdom Metazoa; phylum Chordata; class Chondrichthyes; order Carcharhiniformes; family Scyliorhinidae; genus Scyliorhinus; species Scyliorhinus torazame. Next base: position 66,814,593 of record NC_092726.1, read on the forward strand.
AGAGACAGCTACACCCCAGAGTGCAGTGAACCCACCCAGAGAAACACTCTGACAATTGAAACTAAATCACTGAATGGTCTCAGTTACAATGACATCTACACCCCAGAGTGCAGCGAACCCACCCATAGTAACACAATGACAATATGATCTGAATCACTGAATGGTCACAGTTACAGAGGCAGCTACATCCCAGGGTGCAGTGGAACCACCCAGAGAAACACACTGACAATTGGAACTGAATCATTGAATGGTCACAGTTACAGAGGCAGCTACACTCCAGAGTGCAGTGGAACCACCAAGAGAAACACACTGACCATTGGAACTGAATCACTGAAAGGTCATAGTTACAAAGGCTGCTACACCCCAGAGGGCACTGGAACCACACAGAGTAACGCAATGTCAATTGGAACTGAATCACAGGATGGTCAGATTTACAGAGGCAGCTACACCCCAGAGTGCAGTGGAACCACACAGAGAAACACACTGACCATTGGAACTGAATCACTGAATGGTCATAGTTACAGAGGCAGCCACACCCCATAGTGCAGTGGAACCACCCAGAGAAACACACTGACAATTGGAACTGAATCACAGAATGGTCAGAGTTACAGAGGCAGCTACACCCCAGGGTGCAGTAGAACCACCCAGAGAAACACACTGACAATTGGAACTGAATCACTGAATGGTCACAGTTACAGAGACAGCTACACCCCAGAGTGCCGTAGAACCACCCAGAGAAACACACTGTCAATTGGAACTGAATCACTGAATGGTCACAATTAGAGGCAGGTACATCCCAGAGCGCAGTGGAGCCACCCAGAGAAACACACTGACAATTGGAACTGAATTGTCACATTTACAGATGCAGATGCACCCCAGAGCGCAGTGGAACCACCGGGAGAAACACACTGACAATTGGAACTGAATCACTGAATGGTCACAGTTACAGAGGCAGCTACACCTCAGAGTGCAGTGGAACCACCGAGAGAAACACACTGACAATTGGAACTGAATCACTGAATGGTCACAGGAACAAACGCAGCTACATCCCAGAGTGCAGTGGAACCACCGAGAGAAACACACTGACAATTGGAACTGAATTTCTGGATGGTCTCAGTTACAATGACAGCTACACCCCAGAGTGCAGTGAACCCAGCCAGAGAAACAAACTGACAATATGATCTGAATTACTGAATGGTCACAGTTACCGAGGCAGCTACACCCCAGAGTGCAGTGGAACCACACAGAGAAACACACTGACAATTGGAACTGAATCACTGAATGGTCACAGTTACAGAGGCAGCTACACCCCAGAGTGCACTGGAACCACCAAGAGAAACACACTGACAATAGGAACTGAATCACAGAATGGTCAGAGTTACATAGGCAGCTACACCCGAGAGTGCAGTGGAACCACCCAGAGAAACACACTGACAATTGGAACTGAATCACTGAATGCTCACAGTTACAGAGACAGATACACCCCAGAGTGCATTGGAAGCACCCAGAGAACACACTGACAATTGGAACTGAATCACTGAATGGTCACAGTTACAGAGACAGCTACACCCCAGAGTGCAATGGAACCACCCAGAGAAACACACTGACAATTGTAACTGAATCACTGAATGGTCACAATTACAGGGACAGCTGCACCCCAGAGTGCAGTGGAACCACACAGAGAAACACACTGACAATTGGAACTGAATCACTGAATGGTCACAGTTACATGGCTGCTACACCCCAGAGGGCACTGGAACCACACAGAGTAACGCAATGTCAATTGGAGCTGAATCACTGAATGGACACAGTTATAGAGGCAGCCACAGCCCAGAGTGCAGTGGAACCACCCAAAGAAACGCACTGACAATTGGAACTGAATCACTGAATGGTATCAGTTACACAGACAGCTACACCCTAGAGTGCAGTGAACCCACCCAGAGAAACACACTGACAATTGAAACTAAATCACTGAATGGTCCCAGGTACAATGACAGCTATACCCCAGAGTGCAGTGAACACACCCAGAGAAACACACTGACAATATGATATGAATCACAGAATGGTCAGAGTTACAGAGGCAGCTACACCCCAGAGGCAGTGGAACCACACAGAGAAACACACTGACAATTGGAACTGAATCACTGAATGGTCACAGTTACAAACGCAGCTACATTCCAGAGTGCAGTGGAACCACCGAGAGGAAAACACTGACAATTGGAACTGAATTTCTGAATGGTCTCAGTTACAATGACAGCTACACACCAGAGTGCAGTGAACCCAGCCAGAGAAACACACCGACAATATGATCTGAATCACTGAATGGTCACAGTTGCCGAGGCAGCTACACCCCAGAGTGCAGTGGAACCACCGAGAGGAAAACGCTGACAATTGGAACTGAATTTCTGAATGCTCTCAGTTACAATGACAGCTACACCCCAGAGTGCAGTGAACCCAGCCAGAGAAACACACTGACAATATGATCTGAATCACTGAATGGTCACAGTTGCCGAGGCAGCTACACCCCAGAGTGCAGTGGAACCACACAGAGAAACACACTGACAATTGGAACTGAATCACTGGATGGTCACAGTTACAGAGACAGCTACACCCCAGAGTGCAGTGAACCCACCCAGAGAAACACTCTGACAATTGAAACTAAATCACTGAATGGTCTCAGTTACAATGACATCTACACCCCAGAGTGCAGCGAACCCACCCATAGTAACACAATGACAATATGATCTGAATCACTGACTGGTCACAGTTACAGAGGCACCTACATCCCAGGGTGCAGTGGAACCACCCAGAGAAACACACTGACAATTGGAACTGAATCATTGAATGGTCACAGTTACAGAGACAGCTACACTCCAGAGTGCAGTGGAACCACCAAGATAAACATACTGACAATTGGAACTGAATCACAGGATGGTCAGATTTACAGAGGCAGCTACACCCCAGAGTGCAGAGGAATCACACAGAGAAACACACTGACCATTGGAACTGAATCACTGAATGGTCATAGTTACAAAGGCTGCTACACCCCAGAGGGCACTGGAACCACACAGAGTAACGCAATGTCAATTGGAACTGAATCTCTGAATGGACACAGTTACAGAGGCAGCCACACCCCATAGTGCAGTGGAAACACCCAGAGAAACACACTGACAATTGGAACTGAATCACTGAATGGTCACAGGTACAGAGGCAACTAGTCCCCAGAGTGCAGTGTAACCAACCAGAGAAACACACTGACAATTTAAACTAAATCACTGAATGGTCACAGTTACTGATACAGCTACAACCCAGAGTGCAGTGGAACCACCCAGAGAAACACACTGACAATTGGAACTGAATCACAGAATGGTCAGAGTTACAGAGGCAGCTACACCCCAGAGTGCAGTAGAACCACCCAGAGAAACACACTGACAATTGGAACTGAATCACTGAATGGTCACAGTTACAGAGACAGCTACACCCCAGAGTGGCGTGGAACCACCCAGAGAAACACACTGACAATTGGAACTGAATCACTGAATGGTCACAGTTACACAGACAGCTATACCCCAGAGTGCAGTGGAACCACCCAAAGAAACACACTGACTATTGGAACTGAATCACTGAATGGTCACAGTTACAGAGGCAGCTACACCCCAGAGTGCACTGGAACCACCAAGAGAAACACACTGACAATAGGAACTGAATCACAGAATGTTCAGAGTTACATAGGCAGCTACACCCTAGAGTGCAGTGGAACCACCCAGAGAAACACACTGACAATTGGAACTGAATCACTGAATGCTCACAGTTACAGAGACAGCTACACCCCAGAGTACAGTGAGACCACCCAGAGAACACACTGACAATTGGAACTGAATCACTGAATGGTCACAGTTACAGAGACAGCTAAACCCCAGAGTGCAGTGGAAGCACCCAGAGAACACACTGACAATTGGAACTGAATCACTGAATGGTCACAGTTACAGAGACAGCTACACCCCAGAGTGCAGTGGAACCACCCAGAGAAACACACTGACTATTGGAACTGAATCACTGAATGGTCAAAGTTACAGAGGCAGCTACACCCCAGAGTGCAGTGGAACCACCCAGAGAAACTCACTGACAATTGGAACTGAATCACTGAATGGTCAAAGTTACAGAGACAGCTACACCCCAGAGTGCCGTGGAACTACCCAGAGAAACACACTGTCAATTGGAACTGAATGACTGAATGGTCACAATTAGAGGCAGGTACATCCCAGAGCGCAGTGGAGCCACCCAGAGAAACACACTGACAATTGGAACTGAATTGTCACATTTACAGATGCAGATGCACCCCAGAGCGCGGTGGAACCACCGAGAGACACACACTGACAATTGGAACTGAATCACTGAATGGTCACAGTAACAAACGCAGCTACATCCCAGAGTGCAGTGGAACCACCGAGAGAAACTCACTGACAATTGGAACTGAATTTCTGGATGGTCTCAGTAACAATGACAGCTACACCCCAGAGTGCAGTGAACCCAGCCAGAGAAACAAACTGACAATATGATCTGAATCACTGAATGGTCACAGTTACCGAGGCAGCTACACCCCAGAGTGCAGTGGAACCACACAGAGAAACACACTGACAATTGGAACTGAATCACTGAATGGTCACAGTTACAGAGGCAGCTACACCCCAGAGTGCACTGGAACCACCAAGAGAAACACACTGACAATAGGAACTGAATCACAGAATGGTCAGAGTTACATAGGCAGCTACACCCTATAGTGCAGTGGAACCACCCAGAGAAACACACTGACAATTGGAACTGAATCACTGAATGCTCACAGTTACAGAGGCAGCTACACCCCAGAGTGCAATGGAACCACCCAGAGAAACACACTGACAATTGAAACTAAATCACTGAATGGTCCCAGGTACAATGACAGCTATACCCCAGAGTGCAGTGAACACACCCAGAGAAACACACTGACAATATGATATGAATCACAGAATGGTCAGAGTTACAGAGGCAGCTACACCCCAGAGGCAGTGGAACCACACAGAGAAACACACTGACAATTGGAACTGAATCACTGAATGGTCACAGTTACAAACGCAGCTACATTCCAGAGTGCAGTGGAACCACCGAGAGGAAAACACTGACAATTGGAACTGAATTTCTGAATGGTCTCAGTTACAATGACAGCTACACACCAGAGTGCAGTGAACCCAGCCAGAGAAACACACCGACAATATGATCTGAATCACTGAATGGTCACAGTTGCCGAGGCAGCTACACCCCAGAGTGCAGTGGAACCACCGAGAGGAAAACGCTGACAATTGGAACTGAATTTCTGAATGCTCTCAGTTACAATGACAGCTACACCCCAGAGTGCAGTGAACCCAGCCAGAGAAACACACTGACAATATGATCTGAATCACTGAATGGTCACAGTTGCCGAGGCAGCTACACCCCAGAGTGCAGTGGAACCACACAGAGAAACACACTGACAATTGGAACTGAATCACTGGATGGTCACAGTTACAGAGACAGCTACACCCCAGAGTGCAGTGAACCCACCCAGAGAAACACTCTGACAATTGAAACTAAATCACTGAATGGTCTCAGTTACAATGACATCTACACCCCAGAGTGCAGCGAACCCACCCATAGTAACACAATGACAATATGATCTGAATCACTGACTGGTCACAGTTACAGAGGCACCTACATCCCAGGGTGCAGTGGAACCACCCAGAGAAACACACTGACAATTGGAACTGAATCATTGAATGGTCACAGTTACAGAGACAGCTACACTCCAGAGTGCAGTGGAACCACCAAGATAAACATACTGACAATTGGAACTGAATCACAGGATGGTCAGATTTACAGAGGCAGCTACACCCCAGAGTGCAGAGGAATCACACAGAGAAACACACTGACCATTGGAACTGAATCACTGAATGGTCATAGTTACAAAGGCTGCTACACCCCAGAGGGCACTGGAACCACACAGAGTAACGCAATGTCAATTGGAACTGAATCTCTGAATGGACACAGTTACAGAGGCAGCCACACCCCATAGTGCAGTGGAAACACCCAGAGAAACACACTGACAATTGGAACTGAATCACTGAATGGTCACAGGTACAGAGGCAACTAGTCCCCAGAGTGCAGTGTAACCAACCAGAGAAACACACTGACAATTTAAACTAAATCACTGAATGGTCACAGTTACTGATACAGCTACAACCCAGAGTGCAGTGGAACCACCCAGAGAAACACACTGACAATTGGAACTGAATCACAGAATGGTCAGAGTTACAGAGGCAGCTACACCCCAGAGTGCAGTAGAACCACCCAGAGAAACACACTGACAATTGGAACTGAATCACTGAATGGTCACAGTTACAGAGACAGCTACACCCCAGAGTGGCGTGGAACCACCCAGAGAAACACACTGACAATTGGAACTGAATCACTGAATGGTCACAGTTACACAGACAGCTATACCCCAGAGTGCAGTGGAACCACCCAAAGAAACACACTGACTATTGGAACTGAATCACTGAATGGTCACAGTTACAGAGGCAGCTACACCCCAGAGTGCACTGGAACCACCAAGAGAAACACACTGACAATAGGAACTGAATCACAGAATGTTCAGAGTTACATAGGCAGCTACACCCTAGAGTGCAGTGGAACCACCCAGAGAAACACACTGACAATTGGAACTGAATCACTGAATGCTCACAGTTACAGAGACAGCTACACCCCAGAGTACAGTGAGACCACCCAGAGAACACACTGACAATTGGAACTGAATCACTGAATGGTCACAGTTACAGAGACAGCTAAACCCCAGAGTGCAGTGGAAGCACCCAGAGAACACACTGACAATTGGAACTGAATCACTGAATGGTCACAGTTACAGAGACAGCTACACCCCAGAGTGCAGTGGAACCACCCAGAGAAACACACTGACTATTGGAACTGAATCACTGAATGGTCAAAGTTACAGAGGCAGCTACACCCCAGAGTGCAGTGGAACCACCCAGAGAAACTCACTGACAATTGGAACTGAATCACTGAATGGTCAAAGTTACAGAGACAGCTACACCCCAGAGTGCCGTGGAACTACCCAGAGAAACACACTGTCAATTGGAACTGAATGACTGAATGGTCACAATTAGAGGCAGGTACATCCCAGAGCGCAGTGGAGCCACCCAGAGAAACACACTGACAATTGGAACTGAATTGTCACATTTACAGATGCAGATGCACCCCAGAGCGCGGTGGAACCACCGAGAGACACACACTGACAATTGGAACTGAATCACTGAATGGTCACAGTAACAAACGCAGCTACATCCCAGAGTGCAGTGGAACCACCGAGAGAAACTCACTGACAATTGGAACTGAATTTCTGGATGGTCTCAGTAACAATGACAGCTACACCCCAGAGTGCAGTGAACCCAGCCAGAGAAACAAACTGACAATATGATCTGAATCACTGAATGGTCACAGTTACCGAGGCAGCTACACCCCAGAGTGCAGTGGAACCACACAGAGAAACACACTGACAATTGGAACTGAATCACTGAATGGTCACAGTTACAGAGGCAGCTACACCCCAGAGTGCACTGGAACCACCAAGAGAAACACACTGACAATAGGAACTGAATCACAGAATGGTCAGAGTTACATAGGCAGCTACACCCTATAGTGCAGTGGAACCACCCAGAGAAACACACTGACAATTGGAACTGAATCACTGAATGCTCACAGTTACAGAGGCAGCTACACCCCAGAGTGCAATGGAACCACCCAGAGAAACACACTGACAATTGTAACTGGATCACTGAATGGTCACAGTTACAGAGACAGCTACACCCCAGAGTGCAGTGGAAGCACCCAGAGAACACACTGACAATTGGAACTGAATCACTGAATGGTCACAGTTACAGAGACAGCTACACCCCAGAGTACAGTGAGACCACCCAGAGAACACACTGACAATTGGAACTGAATCACTGAATGGTCACAGTTACAGAGACAGCAAAACCCCAGAGTGCAGTGGAAGCACCCAGAGAACACACTGACAATTGGAACTGAATCACTGAGTGGTCACAGTTACAGAGACAGCTGCACCCCAGAGTGCCGTGGAACCACCCAGAGAAACACACTGTCAATTGGAACTGAATCACTGAATGGTCACAATTAGAGGCAGGTACATCCCAGAGCGCAGTGGAGCCACCCAGAGAAACACACTGACAATTGGAACTGAATTGTCACATTTACAGATGCAGATGCACCCCAGAGCGCAGTGGAACCACCGGGAGAAACACACTGACAATTGGAACTGAATCACTGAATGGTCACAGTAACAAACGCAGCTACATCACAGAGTGCAGTGGAACCACACAGAGAAACACACTGACCATTGGAACTGAATCACTGAATGGTCAGAGTTTCAGAGGCAGCTTTACCCCAGCGCGCAGTGGAACCACCCAGAGTAACACACTGAGAATATGAACTGAATCACTGAATGGTCACAGTTAGACAGGCAGCTCCACCCCAGAGTACAGTGGAACCACACAGAGAAACACACTGACAATTGGAACTGAATCACAGAATGGTCACAGTTACAAACGCAGCTACATCCCAGAGTGCAGTAGAACCACCCAGAGAAACACACTGACAATTGGAACTGAATCACTGAATGGTCACAGTTACAGAGACAGCTACACCCCAGAGTGCAGTGGAAGCACCCAGAGAACACACTGACAATTGGAACTGAATCACTGAATGGTCACAGTTACAGAGACAGCTACACCCCAGAGTGCCGTGGAACCACCCAGAGAAACACACTGTCAATTGAATCACTGAATGGTCACAATTAGAGGCAGGTACATCCCAGAGCGCAGTGGAGCCACCCAGAGAAACACACTGACAATTGGAACTGAATTGTCACATTTACCGATGCAGCTACATCCCAGAGCGCAGTGGAACCACCGAGAGAAACACACTGACAATTGGAACTGAATCACTGAATGGTCACAGTAACAAACGCAGCTACATCCCAGAGTGCAGTGGAACCACCGAGAGAAACACACTGACAATTGGAACTGAATTTCTGAATGGTCTCAGTTACAATGACAGCTACACCCCAGAGTGCACTGAACCCAGCTAGAGAAACAAACTGACAATATGATCTGAATTACTGAATGGTCACAGTTACCGAGGCAGCTACACCCCAGAGTGCAGTGGAACCACACAGAGAAACACACTGACAATTGGAACTGAATCACTGACATGTCACAGTTAAGAGACAGCTACTCCCCAGAGTGCAGTGCAACTACCCAGAGAAACACACTGACAATTGAAACTGAATCACTGAATGGTCAGAGTTACAGAGGCAGCTTCACCCCAGCGTGCAGTGGAACCACCCAGAGTAACACACTGAGAATATGAACTGAATCACTGAATGGTCACAGTTAGACAGGCAGCTACACCCCAGAGTACAGTGGAACCACACAGAGAAACACACTGACAATTGGAACTGAATCACAGAATGGTCACAGTTACAAACGCAGCTACATCCCAGAGTGCAGTGGAACCACTCAGAGAAACACACTGACAACTGGAGCTGAATCACTGAATGGTCACAGTTAGTGACAGCTACGCCCCAGAGTGCAGTGGATCCACCCACATAAACATACTGACAATTGGAACTGAATCTCTGAATGGTCACAGTTAGATACAGCTACATCCCCAGAGTGCAGTGGAACCACCCAGAGAAACACACTGACAATTGGAACTGAATCACTGAATGGTCTCAGTTACAGACGCAGCTACACCCCAGAGGGCACTGGAACCACACAGACTAATGCAATGAGAATTGGAACTGAATCACTGAATGGTCACAATTACAGGGACAGCTACACCCCAGAGTGCAGTGGAACCACACAGAGAAACACACTGACAATTTGAACTGAATCACTGAATGGTCACAGTTACAGAGGCTGCTACACCCCAGAGGGCACTGGAACCAAACGGAGTAACGCAATGTCAATTGGAACTGAATCACTGAATGGACACAGTTACAGAGGCAGCCACACCCCAGAGTGCAGTGGAACCACCCAGAGAAAAACACTGACAATTGGAAATGAATCACTGAATGGTCACAGATACAGAGGCAGCTATACCCCAGAGTCCAGCGTAACCACCCAGAGAAACACATTGACATTTTTAACTGAATCACTAAATGGTCACAGTTACTGAGGCAGCTACACCACAGAGTGCAGTGTAACCACCCAGAGAAATACGCTGACAAATGGAACTGAATCACTAAATGGTCACAGTTACAGAGGCAGGTACACCCCAGAGCGAAATTGAACCACCAAGAGAAACACACTGACAACTGGAACTGAATTACTGAATGGTCACAGTTAGAGACAGCTACACCCCAGAGTTCAGTGGAACCACCCACAGGAACTTACTGAGAATTGGAACTGAATCACTGAATGGTCACAGTTACAGAGGCAGCTACACCCCAGAGTACAGTGAACCCACCCAGAGAAACACAGTGACAATTGAAATTAAATCACTGAATGGTCTCAGTTACAATGACAGCTATACGCCAGAGTGCAGTGAACCCACCCAGAGAAACACACTGACTATTGGAACTGATTCACTGAATTGTCACGGTGACAGAGATAGCTGCACCCAAGAGTGCAGTGAAACCACCCAGAGAAACACACTGACTATTGGAACTGAATCACTGAATTGTCACAGTTACAGAGACAGCTACACACCAGAGTGCAGTGGAACCACCCAGAGAAACACACTGACAATTGGTACTGAATCACTGAATAGTCACAGTTACTGAGACAGCTACACCCCAGTGTGCAGTAGAACCACCCAGAGGAACACACTAACAATTGGAACTGAATGGTCACAGTTACAGAGACAGCTACACCCCAGAGTGCAGCGAACCCACCCATAGTAACACAATGACAATATGATCTGAATCACTGAATGGTCACAGTTACAGAGGCAGCTACATCCCAGGGTGCAGTGGAACCACCCAGAGAAACACACTGACAATTGGAACTGAATCATTGAATGGTCACAGTTACAGAGGCAGCTACACTCCAGAGTGCAGTGGATCCACCAAGAGAAACACACTGACAATTGGAACTGAATCACAGGATGGTCAGATTTACAGAGGCAGCTACACCCCAGAGTGCAGTGGAACCACACAGAGAAACACACTGACCATTGGAACTGAATCACTGAATGGTCATAGTTACAAAGGCTGCTACACCCCAGAGGGCACTGGAACCAAACGGAGTAACGCAATGTCAATTGGAACTGAATCACTGAATGGACACAGTTACAGAGGCAGCCACACCCCAGAGTGCAGTGGAACCACCCAGAGAAAAACACTGACAATTGGAAATGAATCACTGAATGGTCACAGATACAGAGGCAGCTATACCCCAGAGTCCAGCGTAACCACCCAGAGAAACACATTGACATTTTTAACTGAATCACTAAATGGTCACAGTTACTGAGGCAGCTACACCACAGAGTGCAGTGTAACCACCCAGAGAAATACGCTGACAAATGGAACTGAATCACTAAATGGTCACAGTTACAGAGGCAGGTACACCCCAGAGCGAAATTGAACCACCAAGAGAAACACACTGACAACTGGAACTGAATTACTGAATGGTCACAGTTAGAGACAGCTACACCCCAGAGTTCAGTGGAACCACCCACAGGAACTTACTGAGAATTGGAACTGAATCACTGAATGGTCACAGTTACAGAGGCAGCTACACCCCAGAGTACAGTGAACCCACCCAGAGAAACACAGTGACAATTGAAATTAAATCACTGAATGGTCTCAGTTACAATGACAGCTATACGCCAGAGTGCAGTGAACCCACCCAGAGAAACACACTGACTATTGGAACTGATTCACTGAATTGTCACGGTGACAGAGATAGCTGCACCCAAGAGTGCAGTGAAACCACCCAGAGAAACACACTGACTATTGGAACTGAATCACTGAATTGTCACAGTTACAGAGACAGCTACACACCAGAGTGCAGTGGAACCACCCAGAGAAACACACTGACAATTGGTACTGAATCACTGAATAGTCACAGTTACTGAGACAGCTACACCCCAGTGTGCAGTAGAACCACCCAGAGGAACACACTAACAATTGGAACTGAATGGTCACAGTTACAGAGACAGCTACACCCCAGAGTGCAGCGAACCCACCCATAGTAACACAATGACAATATGATCTGAATCACTGAATGGTCACAGTTACAGAGGCAGCTACATCCCAGGGTGCAGTGGAACCACCCAGAGAAACACACTGACAATTGGAACTGAATCATTGAATGGTCACAGTTACAGAGGCAGCTACACTCCAGAGTGCAGTGGATCCACCAAGAGAAACACACTGACAATTGGAACTGAATCACAGGATGGTCAGATTTACAGAGGCAGCTACACCCCAGAGTGCAGTGGAACCACACAGAGAAACACACTGACCATTGGAACTGAATCACTGAATGGTCATAGTTACAAAGGCTGCTACACCCCAGAGGGCACTGGAACCACACGGAGTAACGCAATGTCAATTGGAACTGAATCACAGGATGGTCAGATTTACAGAGGCAGCTACACCCCAGAGTGCAGTGGAACCACACAGAGAAACACGCTGACCATTGGAACTGAATCACTGGATGGTCATAGTTACAGAGGCAGCCACACCCCATAGTGCAGTGGAACCACCCAGAGAAACACACTGACAATTGGAACTGAATCACAGAATGGTCAGAGTTACAGAGGCAGCTACACCCCAGAGTGCAGTAGAACCACCCAGAGAAACACACTGACAATTGGAACTGAATCACTGAATGGTCATAGTTACAGAGACAGCTACACCCCAAAGTGCTGTGGAACCACCCAGAGAAACACACTGACAATAGGAACTGAATCACAGAATGTTCAGAGTTACATAGGCAGCTACACCCTAGAGTGCAGTGGAACCACCCAGAGAAACACACTGACAATTGGAACTGAATCACTGAATGCTCACAGTTACAGAGACAGCTACACCCCAGAGTACAGTGAGACCACCCAGAGAACACACTGACAATTGGAACTGAATCAATGAATGGTCACAGTTACAGAGACAGCTAAACCCCAGAGTGCAGTGGAAGCACCCAGAGAACACACTGACAATTGGAACTGAATCACTGAATGGTCACAGTTACAGAGACAGCTACACCCCAGAGTACCGTGGGACCACCCAGAGAAACATACTGTCAATAGGAACTGAATCACTGAATGGTCACAATTAGAGGCAGGTACATCCCAGAGCGCAGTGGAGCCACCCAGAGAAACACACTGACAATTGGAACTGAATTGTCACATTTACAGATGCAGATGCACCCCAGAGCGCAGTGGAACCACCGAGAGAAACACACTGACAATTGGAACTGAATCACTGAATGGTCACAGGAACAAACGCAGCTACATCCCAGAGTGCAGTGGAACCACCGAGAGAAACACACTGACAATTGGAACTGAATTTCTGGATGGTCTCAGTTACAATGACAGCTACACCCCAGAGTGCAGTGAACCCAGCCAGAGAAACAAACTGACAATATGATCTGAATCACTGAATGGTCACAGTTACCGAGGCAGCTACACCCCAGAGTGCAGTGGAACCACACAGAGAAACACACTGACAATTGGAACTGAATCACTGAATGGTCACAGTTACAGAGGCAGCTACACCCCAGAGTGCGCTGGAACCACCAAGAGAAACACAGTGACAATAGGAACTGAATCACAGATTGGTCAGAGTTACATAGGCAGCTACACCCTAGAGTGCAGTGGAACCACCCAGAGAAACACACTGACAATTGGAACTGAATCACTGAATGCTCACAGTTACAGAGGCAGCTACACCCCAGAGTGCAATGGAACCACCCAGAGAAACACACTGACAATTGTAACTGGATCACTGAATGGTCACAGTTACAGAGACAGATACACCCCAGAGTGCAGTGGAAGCACCCAGAGAACACACTGACAATTGGAACTGAATCACTGAATGGTCACAGTTACAGAGACAGCTACACCCCAGAGTGCAGTGAACCCAGCCAGAGAAACAAACTGACAATATGATCTGAATCACCGAATGGTCACAGTTACCGAGGCAGCTACACCCCAGAGTGCAGTGGAACCACATAGAGAAACACACTGACAATTGGAACTGAATCACTGAATGGTCTCAGTTACAGAAGCTGCTACACCCCAGAGGGCACTGGAACCACACAGACTAATGCAGTGAGAATTGGAACTGAATCACTGAATGGTCACAATTACAGGGACAGCTACACCCCAGAGTGCAGTGGAACCACACAGAGAAACACACTGACAATTGGAACTGAATCACTGAATGGTCACAGGTACATAGGCTGCTACACCCCAGACGGCACTGGAACCACACAGAGTAACGCAATGTCAATTGGAGCTGAATCACTGAATGGACACAGTTATAGAGGCAGCCACAGCCCAGAGTGCAGTGGAACCACCCAAAGAAACGCACTGACAATTGGAACTGAATCACTGAATGGTATCAGTTACACAGACAGCTACACCCTAGAGTGCAGTGAACCCACCCAGAGTAACACACTGACAATTGAAACTAAATCACTGAATGGTCCCAGGTACAATGACAGCTATACCCCAGAGTGCAGTGAACACTCCCAGAGAAACACACTGACAATATGATACGAATCACAGAATGGTCAGAGTTACAGAGGCAGCTACACCCCAGAGGCAGTAGAACCAACCAGAGAAACACACAGACAATTGGAACTGAATCACTAAATGGACACAGTTAGAGACAGCTACACCCCAGAGTGCAGTGGAACCACACAGAGAAACACACTGACCATTGGAACTGAATCACTGAATGGTCAGAGTTACAGAGGCAGCTTTACCCCAGCGCGCAGTGGAACCACCCAGAGTAACACACTGAGAATATGAACTGAATCACTGAATGGTCACAGTTAGACAGGCAGCTCCACCCCAGAGTACAGTGGAACCACACAGAGAAACACACTGACAATTGGAACTGAATCACAGAATGGTCACAGTTACAAACGCAGCTACATCCCAGAGTGCAGTAGAAACACCCAGAGAAACACACTGACAATTGGAACTGAATCACTGAATGGTCACAGTTACAGAGACAGCTACACCCCAGAGTGCAGTGGAACCACCAAGAGAAACACACTGACAATTGGAAATGAATCACAGAATGGTCACAGTTACAAACGCAGCTACGTCCCAGAGTGCAGTGGAAGCACCCAGAGAACACACTGACAATTGGAACTGAATCACTGAATGGTCACAGTTACAGAGACAGCTACACCCCAGAGTGCCGTGGAACCACCCAGAGAAACACACTGTCAATTGAATCACTGAATGGTCACAATTAGAGGCAGGTACATCCCAGAGCGCAGTGGAGCCACCCAGAGAAACACACTGATAATTGGAACTGAATTTCTGGATGGTCTCAGTTACAATGACAGCTACACCCCAGAGTGCAGTGAACCCAGCCAGAGAAACAAACTGACAATATGATCTGAATCACTGAATGGTCACAGTTACCGAGGCAGCTACACCCCAGAGTGCAGTGGAACCACACAGAGAAAGACACTGACAATTGGAACTGAATCACTGAATGGTCACAGTTACAGATGCAGCTACACCCCAGAGTGCACTGGAACCACCAAGAGAAACACACTGACAATAGGAACTGAATCACAGAATGCTCAGAGTTACATAGGCAGCTACACCCTAGAGTGCAGTGGAACCACCCAGAGAAACACACTGACAATTGGAACTGAATCACTGAATGCGCACAGTTACAGAGGCAGCTACACCCCAGAGTGCAATGGAACCACCCAGAGAAACACACTGACAATTGTAACTGGATCACTGAATGGTCACAGTTACAGAGACAGCTACACCCCAGAGTGCAGTGGAAGCACCCAGAGAACACACTGACAATTGGAACTGAATCACTGAATGGTCACAGTTACAGAGACAGCTACACCCCAGAGTACAGTGAGACCACCCAGAGAACACACTGACAATTGGAACTGAATCACTGAATGGTCACAGTTACAGAGACAGCTAAACCCCAGAGTGCAGTGGAAGCACCCAGAGAACACACTGACAATTGGAACTGAATCACTGAATGGTCACAGTTACAGAGACAGCTACACCCCAGAGTGCCGTGGAACCACCCAGAGAAACACACTGTCAATTGGAACTGAATCACTGAATGGTCACAATTAGAGGCAGGTACATCCCAGAGCGCAGTGTAGCCACCCAGAGAAACACACTGACCATTGGAACTGAATCACTGAATGGTCAGAGTTACAGAGGCAGCTTTACCCCAGCGCGCAGTGGAACCACCCAGAGTAACACACTGAGAATATGAACTGAATCACTGAATGGTCACAGTTAGACAGGCAGCTCCACCCCAGAGTACAGTGGAACCACACAGAGAAACACACTGACAATTGGAACTGAATCACAGAATGGTCACAGTTACAAACGCAGCTACATCCCAGAGTGCAGTAGAACCACCCAGAGAAACACACTGACAATTGGAACTGAATCACTGAATGGTCACAGTTACAGAGACAGCTACACCCCAGAGTGCAGTGGAACCACCAAGAGAAACACACAGACAATTGGAAATGAATCACAGAATGGTCACAGTTACAAACGCAGCTACGTCCCAGAGTGCAGTAGAACCACCCAGAGAAACACACTGACAATTGGGACTGAATCACTGAATGGTCACAGTTACAGAGACAGCTAAACCCCAGAGTGCAGTGGAAGCACCCAGAGAACACACTGACAATTGGAACTGAATCACTGAATGGTCACAGTTACAGAGACAGCTACACCCCAGAGTGCCGTGGAACCACCCAGAGAAACACACTGTCAATTGAATCACTGAATGGTCACAATTAGAGGCAGGTACATCCCAGAGCGCAGTAGAGCCACCCAGAGAAACACACTGACAATTGGAACTGAATTGTCACATTTACAGATGCAGCTACATCCCAGAGCGTAGTGGAACCACGGAGAGAAACACACTGACAATTGGAACTGAATCACTGAATGGTCACAGTAACAAACGCAGCTACATCCCAGAGTGCAGTGGAACCACCGAGAGAAACACACTGACAATTGGAACTGAATTTCTGAATGGTCTCAGTTACAATGACAGCTACACCCCAGAGTGCAGTGAACCCAGCCAGAGAAACAAACTGACAATATGATCTGAATCACTGAATGGTCACAGTTACCGAGGCAGCTACACCCCAGAGTGCAGTGGAACCACACAGAGAAACACACTGACAATTGGAACTGAATCACTGAATTGTCACAGTTAAGAGACAGCTACGCCCCAGAGTGCAGTGCAACTACCCAGAGAAACACACTGACAATTGAAACTGAATCACTGAATGGTCAGAGTTACAGAGGCAGCTTCACCCCAGCGTGCAGTGGAACCACTCAGAGTAACACACTGAGAATATGAACTGAATCACTGAATGGTCACAGTTAGACAGGCAGCTACACCCCAGAGTACAGTGGAACCACACAGAGAAACACACTGACAATTGGAACTGAATCACAGAATGGTCACAGTTACAAACGCAGCTACATCCCAGAGTGCAGTGGAACCACTCAGAGAAACACACTGACAACTGGAGCTGAATCACTGAATGGTCACAGTTAGTGACAGCTACGCCCCAGAGTGCAGTGGATCCACCCACATAAACATACTGACAATTGGAACTGAATCTCTGAATGGTCACAGTTTGATACAGCTACATACCAGAGTGCAGTGGAACCTCCCTGAGAAACACACTGACAATTGGAACTGAATCACTGAATTGTCACAGTTACAGGGGCAGCTACACCCCAGAGTGCAGTGGAACAACCCAGTGAAACACACTGACAATTGTAACTGAATCACTGAATGGTCTCAGTTACAGACGCAGCTACACCCCAGAGGGCACTGGAACCACACAGACTAATGCAATGAGAATTGGAACTGAATCACTGAATGGTCACAATTACAGGGACAGCTACACCCCAGAGTGCAGTGGAACCACACAGAGAAACACACTGACAATTTGAACTGAATCACTGAATGGTCACAGTTACAGAGGCTGCTACACCCCAGAGGGCACTGGAACCACACGGAGTAACGCAATGTCAATTGGAACTGAATCACTGAATGGACACAGTTACAGAGGCAGCCACACCCCAGAGTGCAGTGGAACCACCCAGAGAAAAACACTGACAATTGGAACTGAATCACTGAATGGTATCAGTTACACAGACAGCTACACCCTAGAGTGCAGTGAACCCACCCAGAGAAACACACTGACAATTGAAACTAAATCACTGAATGGTCCCAGGTACAATGACAGCTATACCCCAGAGTGCAGTGAACACACCCAGAGAAACACACTGACAATATGATATGAATCACAGAATGGTCAGAGTTACAGAGGCAGCTACACCCCAGAGGCAGTAGAACCAACCAGAGAAACACACTGACAATTGGAACTGAATCACTAAATGGACACAGTTAGAGACAGCTACACCCCATAGTGCAGTGGAACCACACAGAGAAACACACTGACAATTGGAACTGAATCACTGAATGGTCACAGTTACATACGCAGCTACATTCCAGAGTGCAGTGGAACCACCGAGAGGAAAACACTGACAATTGGAACTGAATTTCTGAATGGTCTCAGTTACAATGACAGCTACACACCAGAGTGCAGTGAACCCAGCCAGAGAAACACACCGACAATATGATCTGAATCACTGAATGGTCACAGTTGCCGAGGCAGCTACACCCCAGAGTGCAGTGGAACCACCGAGAGGAAAACGCTGACAATTGGAACTGAATTTCTGAATGGTCTCAGTTACAATGACAGCTACACCCCAGAGTGCAGTGAACCCAGCCAGAGAAACACACTGACAATATGATCTGAATCACTGAATGGTCACAGTTGCCGAGGCAGCTACACCCCAGAGTGCAGTGGAACCACACAGAGAAACACACTGACAATTGGAACTGAATCACTGGATGGTCACAGTTACAGAGACAGCTACACCCCAGAGTGCAGTGAACCCACCCAGAGAAACACTCTGACAATTGAAACTAAATCACTGAATGGTCTCAGTTACAATGACATCTACACCCCAGAGTGCAGCGAACCCACCCATAGTAACACAATGACAATATGATCTGAATCACTGAATGGTCACAGTTACAGAGGCACCTACATCCCAGGGTGCAGTGGAACCACCCAGAGAAACACACTGACAATTGGAACTGAATCATTGAATGGTCACAGTTACAGAGACAGCTACACTCCAGAGTGCAGTGGAACCACCAAGATAAACATACTGACAATTGGAACTGAATCACAGGATGGTCAGATTTACAGAGGCAGCTGCACCCCAGAGTGCAGTGGAATCACACAGAGAAACACACTGACCATTGGAACTGAATCACTGAATGGTCATAGTTACAAAGGCTGCTACACCCCAGAGGGCACTGGAACCACACAGAGTAACGCAATGTCAATTGGAACTGAATCTCTGAATGGACACAGTTACAGAGGCAGCCACACCCCATAGTGCAGTGGAAACACCCAGAGAAACACACTGACAATTGGAACTGAATCACTGAATGGTCACAGGTACAGAGGCAACTAGACCCCAGAGAGCAGTGTAACCAACCAGAGAAACACACTGACAATTTAAACTAAATCACTGAATGGTCACAGTTACTGAGACAGCTACAACCCAGAGTGCAGTGGAACCACCCAGAGAAACACACTGACAATTGGAACTGAATCACAGAATGGTCAGAGTTACAGAGGCAGCTACACCCCAGAGTGCAGTAGAACCACCCAGAGAAACACACTGACAATTGGAACTGAATCACTGAATGGTCACAGTTACAGAGACAGCTACACCCCAGAGTGCTGTGGACCCACCCAGAGAAACACACTGACAATTGGAACTGAATCACTGAATGGTCACAGTTACAGAGACAGCTACACCCAAGAGTGCAGTGGAACCACACAGAGAAACACACTGACAATTGCAACTGAATCACTGGATGGTCACAGTTACAGAGACAGCTACACCCCAGAGTGCAGTGAACCCACCCAGAGAAACACTCTGACAATTGAAACTAAATCACTGAATGGTCTCAGTTACAATGACATCTACACCCCAGAGTGCAGCGAACCCACCCATAGTAACACAATGACAATATGATCTGAATCACTGAATGGTCACAGTTACAGAGGCACCTACATCCCAGGGTGCAGTGGAACCACCCAGAGAAACACACTGACAATTGGAACTGAATCATTGAATGGTCACAGTTACAGAGACAGCTACACTCCAGAGTGCAGTGGAACCACCAAGATAAACATACTGACAATTGGAACTGAATCACAGGATGGTCAGATTTACAGAGGCAGCTGCACCCCAGAGTGCAGTGGAATCACACAGAGAAACACACTGACCATTGGAACTGAATCACTGAATGGTCATAGTTACAAAGGCTGCTACACCCCAGAGGGCACTGGAACCACACAGAGTAACGCAATGTCAATTGGAACTGAATCTCTGAATGGACAAAGTTACAGAGGCAGCCACACCCCATAGTGCAGTGGAAACACCCAGAGAAACACACTGACAATTGGAACTGAATCACTGAATGGTCACAGGTACAGAGGCAACTAGACCCCAGAGAGCAGTGTAACCAACCAGAGAAACACACTGACAATTTAAACTAAATCACTGAATGGTCACAGTTACTGAGACAGCTACAACCCAGAGTGCAGTGGAACCACCCAGAGAAACACACTGACAATTGGAACTGAATCACAGAATGGTCAGAGTTACAGAGGCAGCTACACCCCAGAGTGCAGTAGAACCACCCAGAGAAACACACTGACAATTGGAACTGAATCACTGAATGGTCACAGTTACAGAGACAGCTACACCCCAGAGTGCTGTGGACCCACCCAGAGAAACACACTGACAATTGGAACTGAATCACTGAATGGTCACAGTTACAGAGACAGCTACACCCAAGAGTGCAGTGGAACCACCCAAAGAAACACACTGACTATTGGAACTGAATCACTGAATGGTCACAGTTACAGAGGCAGCTACACCCCAGAGTGCACTGGAACCACCAAGAGAAACACACTGACAATAGGAACTGAATCACAGAATGTTCAGAGTTACATAGGCAGCTACACCCTAGAGTGCAGTGGAACCACCCAGAGAAACACACTGACAATTGGAACTGAATCACTGAATGCTCACAGTTACAGAGACAGCTACACCCCAGAGTACAGTGAGACCACCCAGAGAACACACTGACAATTGGAACTGAATCAATGAATGGTCACAGTTACAGAGACAGCTACACCCCAGAGTGCTGTGGACCCACCCAGAGAAACACACTGACAATTGGAACTGAATCACTGAATGGTCACAGTTACAGAGACAGCTACACCCAAGAGTGCAGTGGAACCACCCAAAGAAACACACTGACTATTGGAACTGAATCACTGAATGGTCACAGTTACAGAGGCAGCTACACCCCAGAGTGCACTGGAACCACCAAGAGAAACACACTGACAATAGGAACTGAATCACAGAATGTTCAGAGTTACATAGGCAGCTACACCCTAGAGTGCAGTGGAACCACCCAGAGAAACACACTGACAATTGGAACTGAATCACTGAATGCTCACAGTTACAGAGACAGCTACACCCCAGAGTACAGTGAGACCACCCAGAGAACACACTGACAATTGGAACTGAATCAATGAATGGTCACAGTTACAGAGACAGCTAAACCCCAGAGTGCAGTGGAAGCACCCAGAGAACACACTGACAATTGGAACTGAATCACTGAATGGTCACAGTTACAGAGACAGCTAAAACCCAGAGTGCCGTGGAACCACCCAGAGAAACACACTGTCAATTGGAACTGAATCACTGAATGGTCACAATTAGAGGCAGGTACATCCCAGAGCGCAGTGGAGCCACCCAGAGAAACACACTGACAATTGGAACTGAATTGTCACATTTACAGATGCAGATGCACCTCAGAGCGCAGTGGAACCACCGAGAGAAACACACTGACAATTGGAACTGAATCACTGAATGGTCACAGTAACAAACGCAGCTACATCCCAGAGTGCAGTGGAACCACCGAGAGAAACACACTGATAATTGGAACTGAATTTCTGGATGGTCTCAGTTACAATAACAGCTACACCCCAGAGTGCAGTGAACCCAGCCAGTGAAACAAACTGACAATATGATCTGAATCACTGAATGGTCACAGTTACCGAGGCAGCTACACCCCAGAGTGCAGTGGAACCACACAGAGAAAAACACTGACAATTGGAACTGAATCACTGAATGGTCACAGTTACAGAGGCAGCTACACCCCAGGGTGCACTGGAACCACCAAGAGAAACACACTGACAATAGGAACTGAATCACAGAATGGTCAGAGTTACATAGGCAGCTACACCCTAGAGTGCAGTGGAACCACCCAGAGAAACACACTGACAATTGGAACTGAATCACTGAATGCTCACAGTTACAGAGGCAGCTACACCCCAGAGTGCAATGGAACCACCCAGAGAAACACACTGACAATTGTAACTGGATCACTGAATGGTCACAGTTACAGAGACAGCTACACCCCAGAGTGCAGTGGAAGCACCCAGAGAACACACTGACAATTGGAACTGAATCACTGAATGGTCACAGTTACAGACACAGCTACACCCCAGAGTACAGTGAGACCACCCAGAGAACACACTGACAATTGGAACTGAATCACTGAATGGTCACAGTTACAGAGACAGCTAAACCCCAGAGTGCAGTGGAAGCACCCAGAGAACACACTGACAATTGGAACTAATCACTGAATGGTCACAGTTACAGAGACAGCTACACCCCAGAGTGCCGTGGAACCACCCAGAGAAACTCACTGACAATTGGAACTGAATCACTGAATGGTCACAGTTACAGAGACAGCTACACCCCAGAGTGCCGTGGAACCACCCAGAGAAACACACTGTCAATTGGAACTGAATCACTGAATGGTCACAATTAGAGGCAGGTACATCCCAGAGCGCAGTGGAGCCACCCAGAGAAACACACTGACAATTGGAACTGAATTGTCACATTTACAGATGCAGATGCACCCCAGAGCGCAGTGGAACCACCGAGAGAAACACACTGACAATTGGAACTGAATTACTGAATGGTCTCAGTTACAATGACAGCTACACCCCAGAGTGCAGTGAACCCAGCCAGAGAAACACACTGACAATATGATCTGAATCACTGAATGGTCACAGTTACCGAGGCAGCTACAACCCAGAGTGCAGTGGAACCACACAGGGAAACACACTGACAATTGGAACTGAATTACTGATTGGTCTCAGTTACAATGACAGCTACACCCCAGAGTGCAGTGACCCCACCCAGAGAAACACACTGACAATATGATCTGAATCACTGAATGGTCACAGTAACAAACGCAGCTACATCCCAGAGTGCAGTGGAACCACACAGAGAAACACACTGACCATTGGAACTGAATCACTGAATGGTCAGAGTTACAGAGGCAGCTTTACCCCAGCGCGCAGTGGAACCACCCAGAGTAACACACTGAGAATATGAACTGAATCACTGAATGGTCACAGTTAGACAGGCAGCTCCACCCCAGAGTACAGTGGAACCACACAGAGAAACACACTGACAACTGGAACTGAATCACAGAATGGTCACAGTTACAAACGCAGCTACATCCCAGAGTGCAGTAGAACCACCCAGAGAAACACACTGACAATTGGAACTGAATTACTGAATGGTCACAGTTACAGAGACAGCTACACCCCAGAGTGCAGTGGAACCACCAAGAGAAACACACTGACAATTGGAAATGAATCACAGAATGGTCACAGTTACAAACGCAGCTACGTCCCAGAGTGCAGTAGAACCACCCAGAGAAACACACTGACAATTGGGACTGAATCACTGAATGGTCACAGTTACAGAGACAGCTAAACCCCAGAGTGCAGTGGAAGCACCCAGAGAACACACTGACAATTGGAACTGAATCACTGAATGGTCACAGTTACAGAGACAGCTACACCCCAGAGTGCCGTGGAACCACCCAGAGAAACACACTGTCAATTGAATCACTGAATGGTCACAATTAGAGGCAGGTACATCCCAGAGCGCAGTGGAGCCACCCATAGAAACACACTGACAATTGGAACTGAATTGTCACATTTACAGATGCAGCTACATCCCAGAGCGCAGTGGAACCACCGAGAGAAACACACTGACAATTGGAACTGAATCACTGAATGGTCACAGTAACAAACGCAGCTACATCCCAGAGTGCAGTGGAACCACCGAGAGAAACACACTGACAATTGGAACTGAATTTCTGAATGGTCTCAGTTACAATGACAGCTACACCCCAGAGTGCAGTGAACCCAGCCAGAGAAACAAACTGACAATATGATCTGAATCACTGAATGGTCACAGTTACCGAGGCAGCTACACCCCAGAGTGCAGTGGAACCACACAGAGAAACACACTGACAATTGGAACTGAATCACTGAATTGTCACAGTTAAGAGACAGCTACGGCCCAGAGTGCAGTGCAACTACCCAGAGAAACACACTGACAATTGAAACTGAATCACTGAATGGTCAGAGTTACAGAGGCAGCTTCACCCCAGCGTGCAGTGGAACCACCCAGAGTAACACACTGAGAATATGAACTGAATCACTGAATGGTCACAGTTAGACAGGCAGCTACACCCCAGAGTACAGTGGAACCACACAGAGAAACACACTGACAATTGGAACTGAATCACAGAATGGTCACAGTTACAAACGCAGCTACATCCCAGAGTGCAGTAGAACCAACCAGAGAAACACACTGACAATTGGAACTGAATTACTGAATGGTCACAGTTACAGAGACAGCTACACCCCAGAGTGCAGTGGAACCACCAAGAGAAACACACTGACAATTGGAAATGAATCACAGAATGGTCACAGTTACAAACGCAGCTACGTCCCAGAGTGCAGTAGAACCACCCAGAGAAACACACTGACAATTGGGACTGAATCACTGAATGGTCACAGTTACAGAGACAGCTAAACCCCAGAGTGCAGTGGAAGCACCCAGAGAACACACTGACAATTGGAACTGAATCACTGAATGGTCACATTTACAGAGACAGCTACACCCCAGAGTGCCGTGGAACCACCCAGAGAAACACACTGTCAATTGAATCACTGAATGGTCACAATTAGAGGCAGGTACATACCAGAGCGCAGTGGAGCCACCCAGAGAAACACACTGACAATTGGAACTGAATTGTCACATTTACAGATGCAGCTACATCCCAGAGCGCAGTGGAACCACCGAGAGAAACACACTGACAATTGGAACTGAATCACTGAATGGTCACAGTAACAAACGCAGCTACATCCCAGAGTGCAGTGGAACCACCGAGAGAAACACACTGACAATTGGAACTGAATTTCTGAATGGTCTCAGTTACAATGACAGCTACACCCCAGAGTGCAGTGAGCCCAGCCAGAGAAACAAACTGACAATATGATCTGAATCACTGAATGGTCACAGTTACCGAGGCAGCTACACCCCAGAGTGCAGTGGAACCACACAGAGAAACACACTGACAATTGGAACTGAATCACTGAATTGTCACAGTTAAGAGACAGCTACGCCCCAGAGTGCAGTGCAACTACCCAGAGAAACACACTGACAATTGAAACTGAATCACTGAATGGTCAGAGTTACAGAGGCAGCTTCACCCCAGCGTGCAGTGGAACCACCCAGAGTAACACACTGAGAATATGAACTGAATCACTGAATGGTCACAGATAGACAGGCAGCTACACCCCAGAGTACAGTGGAACCACACAGAGAAACGCACTGACAATTGGAACTGAATCACAGAATGGTCACAGTTACAAACGCAGCTACATCCCAGAGTGCAGTGGAACCACTCAGAGAAACACACTGACAACTGGAGCTGAATCACTGAATGGTCACAGTTAGTGACAGCTACGCCCCAGAGTGCAGTGGATCCACCCACATAAACATACTGACAATTGGAACTGAATCTCTGAATGGTCACAGTTTGATACAGCTAAATCCCAGAGTGCAGTGGAACCACCCAGAGAAACACACTGACAATTGGAACTGAATCACTGAATTGACACAGTTACAGGGGCAGCTACACCCCAGAGTGCAGTGGAACAACCCAGTGAAACACAGTGACAATTGTAACTGAATCACTGAATGGTCTCAGTTACAGAGGCAGCTACACCCCAGAGGGCACTGGAACCACACAGACTAATGCAATGAGAATTGGAACTGAATCACTGAATGGTCACAATTACAGGGACAGCTACACCCCAGAGTGCAGTGGAACCACACAGAGAAACACACTGACAATTTGAACTGAATCACTGAATGGTCACAGTTACAGAGGCTGCTACACCCCAGAGGGCACTGGAACCACACGGAGTAACGCAATGTCAATTGGAACTGAATCACTGAATGGACACAGTTACAGAGGCAGCCACACCCCAGAGTGCAGTGGAACCACCCAGAGAAAAACACTGACAATTGGAAATGAATCACTGAATGGTCACAGATACAGAGGCAGCTATACCCCAGAGTCCAGCGTAACCACCCAGAGAAACACACTGACATTTTTAACTGAATCACTAAATGGTCACAGTTACTGAGGCAGCTACACCACAGAGTGCAGTGGAACCACCCAGAGAAATACGCTGACAAATGGAACTGAATCACTAAATGGTCACAGTTACAGAGGCAGCTACATCCCAGAGTTCAGTGTAATCGCACAGAGAAACACACTGACAATTGGAACTAAATCACTGAATGTTCACAGTTACAGAGGCAGGTACACCCCAGAGCGAAATTGAACCACCAAGAGAAACACACTGACAACTGGAACTGAATTACTGAATGGTCACAGTTAGAGACAGCTACACCCCAGAGTGCAGTGGAACCACCCACAGGAACTTACTGAGAATTGGAACTGAATCACTGAATGGTCACAGTTACAGAGGCAGCTACACCCCAGAGTACAGTGAACCCACCCAGAGAAACACAGTGACAATTGAAATTAAATCACTGAATGGTCTCAGTTACAATGACAGCTATACCCCAGAGTGCAGTGAACCCACCCAGAGAAACACACTGACTATTGGAACTGATTCACTGAATTGTCACGGTTACAGAGATAGCTACACCCAAGAGTGCAGTGTAACCACCCAGAGAAACACACTGACTATTGGAACTGAATCACTGAATTGTCACAGTTACAGAGACAGCTACACACCAGAGTGCAGTGGAACCACCCAGAGAAACACACTGACAATTGGTACTGAATCACTGAATAGTCACAGTTACTGAGACAGCTACACCCCAGTGTGCAGTAGAACCACCCAGAGGAACACACAAACAATTGGAACTGAATCGTCACAGTTACAGAGACAGCTACACCTCACAGTGCAGTGGAACCACCCAGAGAAACACGTTGACAATTGGAACTGAATCACTGAATGGACACAGTTACAGAGACAGCTACAAACCAGAGTGCAGTGGAACCACCCAGAGAACACACACTGACAATTGGAACTGAATCACTGAATGGTCACAGTTACAGAGGCAGCCACAGCCCAGAGTGCAGTGGAACTACCCAGAGAAACACACTGACAATTGGAACTGAATCACTGAATGGTCACAGTTACAGAGACAGCTAAACCCCAGAGTACAGTTGGACCACTGAGAGAACACACTGACAATATGATCTGAATCACTGAATGGTCACAGTTACAGAGACAGCTACACCCCAGAGTGCAGTGCAACCACCCAGAGAAACACACTGACAATTCGAACTGAATCACAGAATGGTCAGAGTTACAGAGGAAGCTACACCCCATTGTGCAGTAGAACCACCCTGAGGAACACACTGACAATTGGAACTGAATTACTGAATTGTCACAGTTACAGAGGCAACTACTCACCAGAGTGCAGTGGACCCACCCAGAGAAACACACTGACAATTGGAACTGAATCACTGAATGGTCACATTTACAGAGACAGCTACACCCCAGGGTGCAGTGGACCTACCCAGAGAAACACACTGACAATTGGAACTGAGTTACTGAATGGTCTCAGTTACAATGACAGCTACACCCCAGAGTGCAGTGAACCCACACAGAGAAACACTCTGACAACATGATCTGTATCACTGAATGGTCACAGTTAGAGACAGCTACACCCCAGAGTGCTGTGGAACCACCCGGAGAAACACACTGACTATTGGAACTGAATCACTTAATTGTCACAGTTAAGAGACAGCTACGCCCCAGAGTGCAGTGCAACTACCCAGAGAAACACACTGACAATTGAAACTGAATCACAGAGTGGTCAGAGTTACAGAGGCAGCTACAACCCAGAGTGCAGTGGAACCACCCAGAGAAACACACTGACAATTGGAACTGAATCGCTGAATGGTCACAGTTACAGAGGCAGCTTCACCCCAGCGTGCAGTGGAACCACCCAGAGAAACACACTGAGAATATGAACTGAATCACTGAATGGTCACAGTGGAGTGAGGGATATCACTGAAACAATATGAGATGTAGAGATGGGACTGATGGTATCTGAGTGGACAGCATCCTATCTGTTAATGTTAGCTGAACAATGTGATAAACACAGTCCAGTGTTTGGAAAGAGGTCACTCACTAACAAAAATAATATTTGCTTTCACTTAACCAAATCTCGGAATCTGTTTGTTCACATCTTTGAAAAATAAGTGAAACGATGTCACAACCTCAATATCCCTGAGGTGGTTCCACAGGGCATTAATTAAAGGCTTGGAGAATATATAACCTCAGAGTTTCAGACAGAGAGATTGCCTATCGCAGGAAGTGACACATCACTTCACAGTGAAAATGCTTTATCCAATTCAGACTGCTGAGAAAGTATTCTACCCAATCCTTGCAATTGTTGGTGTTCCTGGTAAGTGACTGTCACCATTGAAGTTGTGTAAATCTGTGTGTGAGCGGCTCTCTGATTTTAAACTCTGACTGAAAATATCTGAGCCTGATCTCGGTCTCACTGTTACACAGACACCTGGTCAACGATATAATTTACTTAATTCAAATCTCGTTAATAATGTCTATGGTTTGAATCCATCAACTAACAATAAAACTGTTTGTAACTCACGGGATCGCTGATCAATAAAGTTGTCATATTGAGTGGAATCTTGTATAATGTTAGATTGGATCTCAGTGAAGGCAATCTCTCTGAAGAAAGGTTTAGTGGGAGTAAGAATGAAATCACACTGACGGTGGATGACTAATCAGTTTGAAATATCTGACAGCAGTGAACAAGGATTACTGGAAGTATTTGTCAATTTTGGATTGTACTGAATGTGGTGGGTCTCTCACCAGAGTGAAATATCTGATCCAATTATCTATCTATTACTGGGACTATCTGTCCGTGTGGAATTGTATTGTGTGTGGGTCAGTAACTGGACTGAAATTAGTTGGTTCTATTTTGAAATGATGTATTTTATTGGGCAGTGGCCGCTCCATTCTGTGGAGTTCTCGCTGTGTGTTTTAACTTTGGAATAGGTTGAAAACAGGAAGAGTTTGGCTGTGTTTTGAAGATGTTTATATTGATTGTATGAAGTGAAATATCTCTATTTCTGTTCTCTGTTGATCTACTCTAACAGGAACAGATATCACCCACACTCTAATATTTCGTACAACCCACAGCAGTGCAGTATTCCAATAGGTTTTGTGATATTTTCTCAATTCTATTCATCCTGAAATGAACACACATGTTTGATCAATTTTTATGGGTGTTTGTATATTGTTTTTCTGCTTCACACGATTTGTGAATCTATTCAGCTGAACCCAGAAACCGCTCCAGTCCATTCACACACGAGTGTTCCAAGGAGTAATTGGGGGATTTATTGTTCTGATCAAAATGCAGCAGCGGACACTGATCTGTCGGAACATTAATCTCCCATTGAAATACCCGCTTTGCAAATTCATAATTAATGATGATGTGTGTCTGTAATTAGTTGTATTTTTCCTCTGTTTTCACTATCACTCTCAATGTGATTTTGTCTGTAAATTGTGTAATTATCATTCTGCTTCCCGATCCCATACTGTTGATGGGAATGGTGAAGGAGAGTGATCCCAGTGCTGATCATTGTGGAACACCACTTCCCACCTTCCAACATCAGCTCTTTCCCTGTAACTCCTCTCCCTGTTTACTGTGTGTGTCGCCAGCATGTGTCCATTCTGCTGCTGTGTCCCCTAACTCCACTGGCTCTGAGATTACCCATCAGTCTGTTATGTCGGATCTTACTGACGGCCTTTAGAAAATCAAATTGTTTAACATCCATCAGACTACTCAGATCTATTATTTCTGGTAGTTATTGAAATAATTGGATGAAATGTGTCAGGAATAATGTTGACTTTGGAATATGTGCCGACTATTTAGAATACTCTGTGTTACTGGATTTCTTTTATCTCAGACTTCTAATTCCATTTTTCCAACTGTTGACATTGTGACTGGAAGATTTTATTATATTCTGTTCTAAATTCAAGAATAACAGAGGCCGACTTCTGCTTTTCAATTCTTTGGTAATTATTCTGATGATGATCAGTGAATAGATAATATTGTCTCTGCTGTTTCTCACTGTCTATTTTATGAAAATTTGTTGTTGAAATCCATCCGCCTCCAGTAATCTCCCTCTACCCGGACCCCACCCACTGGCCTCCGATCAGCTCTTGATCTTTTCATTGAGATCATCGACCGTCTCAATTTCTCTGTGCCTCTCGCCAACTCTACCCCTACTCACTCTAAACTTGCTCCAATCCTCTCTCGAATATCGAACCCTGGCCTGGTGATCTAAGCTATTCACAAGGGTGGTGCCATTATTGTTTGGTGTCCTGACTTCCTCCTCACAGAGGCTGACCGTCAACTCTCAGACCCATCCTGCGACCTCCCCCTGGACCAGCAGCACACCACCAAACATCATGATATTGTTTCCAGGGCTTTCACTGACCTCCTCGACTCTGGATATCTTCTGTCCACAGCCTCGGACATGATAACCCCACAATCCCACACATCCTGCATGAACCTCCCGCTTCTACCTCCTTCCCAAAATCCACAGACAGGAAAGTCCCAGTACACCCATTATTTCGGCCTGTTCCAGCCCCTCCAAGATCATTTCTTCCAATCTTGATTCCACCCGCTTTACCCTCTTCTGCCCCTTCCCAAAGACATTGGTGGCACAGTGACACAGTGGTTTGCACTGCTGCCTCACAGCACCAGGGTCTCCGGATCAATTCCCACCTTGGGTGACTGTCTGTGTGGAGACTGCACTTTTTCTCCCTGTCTGTGTGGGTTTCCTTCGGGTGCTCCGGTTGCCTCCCACAGTCCTGGTTAGGTGGATTGACCATGCTAAATTATTCCGTAGTGTCCAAAAAGAGGTTTAGGTTAGATTAAGGGGTTAATGAGATAGGCGGGGGAGTGAGCTTGGATGAGGTTCTCTTTCATAGGTTTGGTACAGGCTTAATGGGCCGAATTACCTCCTTCTGCACTGTGGGGATTCTATGATTCCTGATTCCTCTGGTGCCGTATGTCATATAAACTAGATCCATTTCCCCGGCCCTAACCGCCTAATCTTCACAATGGATGTCCAATCCCTCTTCACCTCCTTTCCTCAACACAAGGGTTGTGTACAGATCCTCATTCCCTGCTTCCAATAAAGACTGCATCTGATTAAAGTCGACACTAAAGTCGGTGGAGTTGTGGACATTGCGGAAGGATGTTACAAGTTACAGAGGAACATAGATAAGCTGCAGAGCTGGGCGGAGAGGTGTCAAATGGAATTTCATGCAGAAACTGTGAGGTCATTCATTTTGGAAGGAATAACAGGAAGAAAGTGTACTGGGCTAATGGTAAGATCCTTGGCAATGTGGATGAGCAGAGAGATCTCGATGTCCATGTACATAGATCCCTGAAAGTTGCCACCCAGGTTGAGAGGGTTGTTAGGAAGGTGTCCGGTGTGTTAGCTTTTATTGGTAGAGGGATTGAGTTTCGGAGCCATGAGGTCATGTTGCAGCTGTGCAAATCTCCGGTGCGGCCGCATTTGGAGTATTGCGTACAATTCTGGTCGCCGCATTAGAGGAAGGATGTGGAAGCATTGGAAAGGGTGCAGAAGAGATTTACCAGAATGTTGCCTGGTGTGGAGGGAAGATCTTATGAGGAAAGGTTGAGGGACTTGAGGCTGGTTTCGTTAGAGAGAAGAAGGTTAATCGGTGACTTAATTTAGGCATACAAGATGATCAGAGGATTGAATCGGGTGGACAGTGAGAGCCTTTTTCCTCGGATGGTGATGTCTAGCACGAGGAAACATAGCTTTAAATTGAGCGGAGATAGATATAAGACAGATGTCAGAGGTAGGTTCTTTACTCAGAGAGTAGTAAGGGCGTGGAATGTCCTGCCTGCAACAGTAGTGGACTCGGCAACACGAAGGGCATTCAAATGGTCGTTGAATAGACATATGGGCGACAAGGGAATAGTGTAGCTGGGCTTTAGAGTTGTTTCTTAGGTCGGCGCAGCATCGAGGGCCGAAGGGCCTGTACTGCGCTGCAATGTTCTATGTTCTATGTCCATTCTCCCACTTTCTCCGCCTCCATCGCCTCTGTTCTGATGATGGCCTCTTTGAAAATAGCCCGTCTGGCAGGTCTGTCTTTTCCTTAACCGGGCTGTCCCCACAACCTTCCTTTGTTAACAGGGCTCTCAATCGTGTTCAATTCATTTCTCACACCTCTGTCCTCACACATCCCCCTCCCTCCCGGAAACATGATAGTGTCTCCCTCTCCTCACTTTCCACACCATCAGCCTCCCAATTGAAAGGCAAATCCTCCTCCATTTCTGCCAACTCCAGCATGATATTACCATGAAACACATCTTCACCTCTCTCCAACCACCCTCCTCAAGTTCTGAATTCCTCAGGTAACCCTCCCTCGTCGACACCCATGTCCACTTCCCCATCACACCCCATACTCCTTTCCCTTCCCGCAGCACCTTCCCCTGCAATCACAGACGGTGCAACAACTGTCCCTTTACCACCTCTCGTCTCATGGTGCCCGCAGGACGTAACTTTAATTTCAACTGCTTTAGTCAGGAAACTTTCTCCTCCATCTTAACGCTCTTGTTTAGGAATGTTCTTACTTTTTTGTCGAATGCAATGAGTCCGAATCTGGAGAGAGTCTATTCCGGCCAAGTGAACCCTGGGGAATGTCCAATGACGGAGCGGGAATATTCCTGAGAAAAGCTTGGCAGGGATTGTTTTCAAACAGGGAGAGGATGGATTCGTGGGAACAGTGATGTTGGGATGTTCGAGACATGGCAATGGGGGATTCCTGGGAGCGGGTACTTTACGAATCACTAAACCTTGGAGGGGTGATCCCTCGGGATGTTCTGGAGACTGGACAGACTCTATTCTGGACAAGCTGGGCTGCACGGTAGCACAGTGGGAGGCACAGTTGATTCACAGCTCCAGGGTCCCAGTTTCGATTCCCGGCTTGGGTCACTGTCTGTGCGGAATCTGCACTTTCTCCCCCGTGTCTGCGTGGGTTACCTCAGGGTGCTCCGGTTTCCTCCCACAGTCCAAAGATGTGAAGGTTATGTGGATTCGCCAAGATAAATTTTGTTTAGTTTCCAAATAATTTAGATAGGGTCACTGGGTTATGGGGATGGGGTGGGCTGAACTGGTTTTCTCTTTCCAAGGGCCGGTGCAGACTTGATGGGTCGAATGGCCTCCTTTTGCACTGTACATTCTATATTTCTATTCCTCCCATGGTTATGAAGTGGGAAGGTCCTGCGTTTGTTTTATTGTTTCCATTGATCGTGGATTATTCAAATAAACCAGGAGTGGTGTCCAAGCCCATCAGAAATCCAGTCCAGGGAACGGTCCATTCCGGGGGGTGGTCCAGTAATTGAGCTGGGATGACAATCTCTGGTATGTTTGTATCCGGTTTGGGAAACCTGGCCGGCCTGAGTGAATCCTGTAAATCAGACTAAATGAGAAATGTAACCTCTTGCAAAGGTATCTGAATTATAAACATTTTCCTACCACTGCCATCAAACTGACAGGGCTGCAATTCACACTTTCCCCCCATTCCCCCCCCCTCCCCCACGCCATTCCCCACCTTTAACACTGGAGTTACATTTCCTACTTCCCTCTCTGCAATGTTAATCTCTGTGCCCACTGCTCTCCCAACACCCCCACCCACTGTCCATTATATTGATGCTGAAATTATGTCCTGGTTCAGACAGGGAGATTCATTACCCAGTAATTTCCCGTGTCTCTCCTTTCTCTCTCTGACAGTTAATCTACTGGGAATTGTGATTCTGTGTCGGGGGAAGTGTGGCCTCTCTACCTGCACCACTCGCTACCTGGTGGCCATGGCAACGGCGGATCTGCTGTTTATTATCACGAAACCCATACTGAACAGGATCAATGGTTATTATTTCCCCGTGAATTTTCTGGACCTCACCCCTGTGTGTGCTGTTAACTTTGTCCTGCAGACTGCAGCCAGGGACTGTTCTGTCTGGTTCACCCTCACTTTCTCCTTTGATCGATTTGTGGCCATTCGCTGCCAGAAACTGAAAACTAAATATTGCACCGGGAAAACTGCGGCTGTGGTTCTGTCCACAAGCGGCCTCCTGCTCTGTGTGAAAAACATCCCCCAGTACTTTACATTGGAACCTGGGGAGATAATCGACAATGTCCAGTGGAGCTGCGTCACCAAGAGCAGCTATTACACTGACCCGGGATGGGGTGGATATAACTGGTTTGATCAGGTTTTAACCCCATTGATGCCGTTCTTCTCAATCCTGTTGACCAACGCTCTGACAGTCAGACACATTTTACTCACCAGTCGTGTCCGGAAGGCACTGAGGGCTCAGAGTCAGGGAGACAATCGCACCGACCCAGAGATGGAGAGCAGAAGGAAGTCAATGATTTTACTCTTCAGCATCTCCGGAACTTTCATCCTCCCCTGGACTGTGTCCGTTATTAAATTTTTCTATTTGGATGTGAGGGAATTAGTTTACATCACCCTTCCTCAATATAAGTTACAACAAGTCGGATGGATGCTGCGGGATTTAAATTGCTGCACAAACACATTTATTTATGTGGTGACTCAGTCCAGGTTCAGGGAGCAGATAAAGATCGCGGTGAAATATCCGGTTAAATCAATTATTAAATTAATGAGAAAATAAAACTGACTGACAGCATCTCAGCCAATCAGGAGCTCCACTCGCTGACTGACAGCCTCTCAGCCAATCAGGAGTTCCAGCCACTGATTGACAGCCGTTCAGCCAACCAGGAGCTCCAGCCGCTGACTCGCAACCTCTCAGCTAATCATGAACACCAGCGCCCGACTGACAGCACCTCAGCCAATCAGGATCTCCAGTCGCTGACTCACAGCCTCTCAGCCAATCAGGAGGTGTAGCGCCAGACTGACAGCGTCTCAGCCAATCAAAAGCTCCAGCCGTTGACTCACAGCCTCTCAGCAAATCAGCAGCTCCAGCCACAGACTGACAGCATCTCAGCCAATCAGCAGCTCCAGCGCCTGACTGACAACTTTTGAGTTAATCAGCAACTCCAGTGGTTGACTGACAGCCTCTCAGCCAATCAGGTGCTCCAGCCGCTGTGACAGCCCCTCAGCCACTCAGCATCTCCAACCGCTGATGACAATTGTGTGGGGAGCACTGGCAGTGCTTGCTTTGGGGAGCACTGGCAGTGCTGGCTGTGGGGGGGCACTTGCAGTGCTGGATGTAGGGAGCACTGGCAGTGCTGGCTGTGGGGAGCACTGGTACTGCTGGCTGTGGGGGGGGGTGGCACTGCCAGTGCTGGCTGCGGGTGGAGGGCACTGGCAGTGCTGGATGTGTGGGAGCACTGGCAGTGCTGGCTGTGTTTGGGGGGGGAGGGCACTGGCAGTGCTGGCTGTGGTGGGGAGCACTGGCATTGCAAGCTGTGGGGGGTGGCACTGGCAGTGCTGGCTGCGGGGGGGGGTGGCACCAGCAGTGCTGGATGTGTGGGGAGCACTGGCAGTGCTGGCTGTGTGGGGTGGCACTGGCAGTGCTGGCTGCCGGGGGCGGTGGTGGCACCGGCAGTGCTGGATGTGTGGGGAGCACTGGCAGTGCTGGCTGCGGGGGGGGGGGGAGGGCACTGGCAGTGCTGGATGTGTGGGGAGCACTGGCAGTGCTGGCTGTGGGGGGTGGCACTGGCAGTGCTGGCTGCGGGGGTGGGGTGGCACCGGCAGTGCTGGATGTGTGGGGAGCACTGGCAGTGCTGGCTGTGGGGGGATCAGCACTGGCAGTGCTGGTTGTGGGGTGTTCGGGAGTACTGGCAGTGCTGGATGTGGGGAGCATTGGCTGTCCTGGCTTTCGGGAGGTTGCGGAGCACTGACAGTACTAGTTGTGGGGTTGCACCGGCAGTGCTGGGTGGATAGGGGAGCACAGGCAATACTGGCTGTGTGAGGGGCACTGGGAGGGCTGGCTGTGGGGAGCACTGGCAGTGCTGGATGTGGGAGTACAGGAGCACTGGCAGTGCTGGCTGTGGGGGGGGGAGCGAAGGCTGTGGGGAGCACTGACAGAGCTGGCTGTGGGGATCACTGCCAGTGCCGGCCTTGTGGGGGAGCACTGCCAGTGCTGGACTTGTGGGGGAGCACAGGCATTGCTGTCTGTGTGTGGGAGCACTGGCAGTGTAGGATGTGTGTGGGGAGCACTGGCAGTACTGGGTGTGGAGAGGCACTCGAAGTGCTGGCTGTGGGGGTGGGTACTGGCAGTGCTGGCTGTGGGAGCACTGGCAGTGCTGGCTGTGTGGGGGGTGCACAGGAAATACTGGCTGTCGGGGAGCACTGGCAATGCTGGCTTTGTGTGCGACCAATGGCAGTAATGGCTGTGGGGGTGGGAGCGCTGGCTGTGTGGGGAGCAGTGGCAGTGCTGGATTTGTGTTGAGGGAGCGCTGGATGTGGTGAGCGCTGGCTGTGGGATCACTGGCGGTGTAGGCTGTGGGGGAGCACAGGCAGTACTAGCTGTGGGGAGCACTGGCAATGCTGGCAGTTGGGTAGCACTAGCAGTGCTGGCTGCGTTGGGAGTAGCACTCGGTTCTGGATACGTGTGGGGCTGCACAGGCAGTCCTGGCTGTGCGGGGCGGGAGCACTGACAGTGCTATCTGTGGAGATAGCGCAGGCAGTGCTGGCTGTGGGGGAGCACTGGAAGTGCTGCCTGTGGGGGGGGGGGGGGGGGGGGGCACTGACAGTGCTGGCTGTGTGGGGGAGCACTGACAGTGCTGGCTGTGTGGGGGAGCACTGACAGTGCTGGCTGTGTGTTGGGAGCACTGACAGTGCTGGCTGTGTGGGGGGAGCACTGACAGTGCTGGCTGTGTTGGGGAGCACTGAAAGTGCTGGCTGTGTGGTGGGAGCACTGACAGTGCTGGCTGTGTGGTGGGAGCACTGACAGTGCTGGCTGTGTGGGGGGAGCACTGACAGTACTAGCTGTGTGGGGAGCACTGACACTGCTGGCTGTGTGGAGGGAGCACTGACAGTGCTGGCTGTGTGGCGGATTCAGAGGAAGTTGTAATGTAAAAGATTGCAAGGACTTAGAGATGGAAAACCGAAGGAAATCCATTGTTTCACTGTTCAGTCTATCCAGCAGTTTTCTTCTGCTATGGGTGACTCAAGTGATATTCTACACCTACCAGAGAATTGCTAATGTGCATTCTTATTCTACCACTGACAGACTTTACATTGTGGAGGTTGTCGCCAGCATGCTTCAGGTTTTCAGTTCTTGTACTAACACGGGTATCTATGTCCTGACACAGAGGAAGTTCCGAGAGGAGTTGAAGACGATACTGAAATACCCACTAAAACTAATTGTTAATTTATTAGCATCACGTCACAGTAAGGATCGTTTCTTGCAATGAAGCAACAGAATACAATCGGCATCCACTGCGCACCTTTATTTAAGGACATTATTAGTCCTCAAAAAACATTGAAATTTGCTTGTTACATATCACAAGGAAAGGAAGAGATGGAGAGGACGGGTATGTGTGGGAGAGAGGGTGTGGGAGATTGAGTGAGGGGGTGGGGAAGAGAAAGCGAGATTAGTAACTAAATGGTTGGTGACTGATATCGATGAGGATAAGGTAATATGAACTCGAAGGAGCGATAAGCAGAGAGAAATACAGTAACCAAATGGCGAAGTGACGGTAATGTAGATAGTGGGCGTACAGAATGATAGATCAAAATGATAACTGACTAATAGATACTAAATTAGAACGAGAAATAGAACATGAAGTTAATAAGTAGATATCAGTAGAAGAAGACCCGTAAGGCAGTGCTGGCTGTGGGGGAGCACTGGCAATGTTGGCTTTGTGTGGGAGCATTGGCAGTGCTGGTTATGGGGGTGCGCACTGGCATTGCTGGCTGTGGGAGCACTGGCAGTGCTGGCTGTGTGGGGGGTGCACAGGAAATACTGGCTGTCGGGGAGCACTGGCAATGCTGGCTTTGTGTGCGACCAATGGCAGTAATGGCTGTGGGGGTGGGAGCGCTGGCTGTGTGGGGAGCAGTGGCAGTGCTGGATTTGTGTTGAGGGAGCGCTGGATGTGGTGAGCGCTGGCTGTGGGATCACTGGCGGTGTAGGCTGTGGGGGAGCACAGGCAGTACTAGCTGTGGGGAGCACTGGCAATGCTGGCAGTTGGGTAGCACTAGCAGTGCTGGCTGCGTTGGGAGTAGCACTCGGTTCTGGATACGTGTGGGGCTGCACAGGCAGTCCTGGCTGTGCGGGGCGGGAGCACTGACAGTGCTATCTGTGGAGATAGCGCAGGCAGTGCTGGCTGTGGGGGAGCACTGGAAGTGCTGCCTGTGGGGGGGGGGGGGGGGCACTGACAG
The DNA here is from genome assembly GCF_047496885.1 of Scyliorhinus torazame. Classification (NCBI taxonomy): domain Eukaryota; kingdom Metazoa; phylum Chordata; class Chondrichthyes; order Carcharhiniformes; family Scyliorhinidae; genus Scyliorhinus; species Scyliorhinus torazame. The sequence continues at coordinate 66,853,895 of NC_092726.1, forward strand.
TGCTGGCTGTGTGGGGGAGCACTGACAGTGCTGGCTGTGTGGGGGAGCACTGACAGTGCTGGCTGTGTGTTGGGAGCACTGACAGTGCTGGCTGTGTGGGGGGAGCACTGACAGTGCTGGCTGTGTTGGGGAGCACTGAAAGTGCTGGCTGTGTGGTGGGAGCACTGACAGTGCTGGCTGTGTGGTGGGAGCACTGACAGTGCTGGCTGTGTGGGGGGAGCACTGACAGTACTAGCTGTGTGGGGAGCACTGACACTGCTGGCTGTGTGGAGGGAGCACTGACAGTGCTGGCTGTGTGGCGGATTCAGAGGAAGTTGTAATGTAAAAGATTGCAAGGACTTAGAGATGGAAAACCGAAGGAAATCCATTGTTTCACTGTTCAGTCTATCCAGCAGTTTTCTTCTGCTATGGGTGACTCAAGTGATATTCTACACCTACCAGAGAATTGCTAATGTGCATTCTTATTCTACCACTGACAGACTTTACATTGTGGAGGTTGTCGCCAGCATGCTTCAGGTTTTCAGTTCTTGTACTAACACGGTACTAACTGTTCTTGTATCTATGTCCTGACACAGAGGAAGTTCCGAGAGGAGTTGAAGACGATACTGAAATACCCACTAAAACTAATTGTTAATTTATTAGCATCACGTCACAGTAAGGATCGTTTCTTGCAATGAAGCAACAGAATACAATCGGCATCCACTGCGCACCTTTATTTAAGGACATTATTAGTCCTCAAAAAACATTGAAATTTGCTTGTTACATATCACAAGGAAAGGAAGAGATGGAGAGGACGGGTATGTGTGGGAGAGAGGGTGTGGGAGATTGAGTGAGGGGGTGGGGAAGAGAAAGCGAGATTAGTAACTAAATGGTTGGTGACTGATATCGATGAGGATAAGGTAATATGAACTCGAAGGAGCGATAAGCAGAGAGAAATACAGTAACCAAATGGCGAAGTGACGGTAATGTAGATAGTGGGCGTACAGAATGATAGATCAAAATGATAACTGACTAATAGATACTAAATTAGAACGAGAAATAGAACATGAAGTTAATAAGTAGATATCAGTAGAAGAAGACCCGTAAGGAAAGGGCTTTGTAACATAATATGCTGTAAAGGAAATACATGTGGAAAGAGAAAACAGATCTTACAATATCCGAAATTAAGTTTTGAAAAATGTGATAGGAAACACGGAGGATAACAAATTACATATTTCTGCAGGTATTTTAAACAGAAACAATCGCATCCTCAATGCCAGCAAAACTAAAGAGCTGGTCATTGACTTCAGGAAGCAAAGTACTGTACACACCCCTGTCAGCATCAATGGGGCCGAGGTGGAAATGATTAGCAGTTTCTAATTCCTCGGGGTGCTCATCTCCAAAAATCTGTCCTTGTCCACCCACGTCAACGCTACCACCAAGAAAGCACAACAGCGCCTATACTTCCTGAGGAAACTAAGGAAATTCGGCATGTCCACATGAACCCTTACCAACCTTTACAGATGCACCATAGAAAGCATCCTATCTGGCTGCATCACAGCCTGCTATGGCAACTGCTCGGCCCAGGACCGAAACTGCAGAGAGTCGTGGACACCACCCAGTCCATCACACAAACCATCCTCCCATCCATTGAGTCTATCTACACCTCCCGCTGCCTGGGGAAAGTGGGCAGCATACTCAAAGACCCCTCCCACCCGGCTTACTCACTCTTCCAACTTCTTCCATCGGGCAGGAGATACAGAAGTCTGAGAACACGCACGAACAGACTCAAAAACAGCTTCTTCCCCGCTGTCACCAGATTCTTAAACGACCCTCTTATGGACTGACCTCATTAACACTACACCCCTGTATGCTTCATCCGATGCCGGCGCTTATACAGTTAGATTATATACCTCGTGTTGCTCTATTATGGATTTTCTTTTATTCCCTTTTCTTCCCATGTACTTAATGAACTGTTGCGATGCTCGCAGAAAAATACTTTTCACTGTACCTCGGTACAAGAGGCAATAAACAAATCCAATCCAATCCAATAGCAAAGTGGGAGATGGCATTAATTAGACGTCTGTTTTGCTCTTTGCCTCGACATGACAGCAGAATCGAAAATCCACAGTCCTTTCAATTCAGTTATATCAGGATTGCTTCATTCAATCAGTAACTTCTGAATTGTATTGAGAGATGTGCAACCGAATGGGTGAAGCAACAGCATAATTGTTCATCTGTTAACGGAAATAAAAAAACGTGCGACTATATTGACTTATATACTGACAAATACACCGTCATTGTTTTCCATAAACAATATAATTATCCACAAACACAGAATAATTAGTAACACGGTTAAATTGCATGTGAATAAACAATTTCGGAATATTGTGAATTGAATTGGAAACTATCGTGCGCTGTGTGTAGGAGGCGAGGGGCAAACTGGCAGAGGCACTGAAAGGATAATGCAACAAACAGGATGGACAGAGGTTGAGAATTATTACTGAGAGAAGCAACAGGGATGCTGACAGAGGGCGCTCTGGATGGATGGATATAGAGATCGATGCAAGGACGGGCGGGGGTAAATATAAATATTGTGTCGCTCGGGTACTTACCTTAACAGGAACCCCAGGAGCAGCTAGGAATCATGGGAGCAGTGTCCGGAGGGCGGAGCCTCGCGACCGGTTCACAGGGCAGAATCTCAGCTATATTCTGCAAGGTAAGAGTTGTGGTTTTTTTAAGGGGGCAGCAAGCTATAGTTATATCATACAGCAGAATGACCAATTTTAGAGGGTTCACTAGAGAGTAGCAACAATATTGATAAGGGCCTATTGGGTGTTAATCTTGCTTTTATTTCCTTTTGCATCACTTTGGGAATTCGGATCAGAAGGGGTGGAAGTTAAGGCAGTTGCATGCTCCTCCTGTAGGATGTGGGAGGTAAGGGAAACCGCTGGAAAGGTGCTTCACATCTGCAGAAACAGAGTTATCGAGGAATGTTTTTCTACTGAGTCAGTATGGCTGGAAGTCAGAAACAAGAAACGAGCCGTCACTTTATTTGGAGTCTTCTACAGATCCCCCAATAGCAGCAGAGATCTGGAGAATCAGGTTGGGCGGCAGATCTTGGAAATGTGCAGAAGTAACAGAGACGTCATGGGTGACTTCCAGTTCCCTAACATTGACTGGGACATCCTTAGTGCAAATGGATTTATGGAGCAGATTTTGTCAGGTGTGTCGATGAAGGATTCCTGACTCATTATGCAGAAAGGCCGACTAGAGGGAAGGCCATATTTGATTTGGTGCTTGGCAACAAACCGGGCAAGTTATCAGATGTCTCAGTGGGAGAGCATTTCGGTGACAGTGAGCACAACCCTTGACCCTTACCATAGTCATGGAGAGGGAGAGGAACAGACAGTATGGGAAGGTATTTAATTGGGGGAGGGGAAATTCTACTGCCATTAGAGAGGAACTGATGAGCATGAAGTGGGAACAGTTGTTCTTGGGGAAATGCACAACAGTAATGTGGGGATTGTTTAAGGAGCACTTGCTGCGAGTGCTGAATAGTTTTGTCCCACTGAGACGAGGAAGGAATGGTAAGGTGAAGGAGCCTTGGATGGCAAGAGAGGTGGAGCTTCTAGACAAGAGAAAGAAAGAATCTTACGTAAGGTTGAGGAAGCAAGGATCTGACTCGGCTCTCGAGCGTTACAAGGTCGCCAGAAAGGAACTAAAACATGGACTGAGGAGAACTAGAATGGGGCATGAAAAAGTCCTGGCGGGAAGGGTTAGGGAAAACCCCAAGCCGTTCTACCATTATGTGAGAAATAAGGTGATGATCAGAGTGAGAGTAGGGCCAATCAGGGCTAGTGGAACTTATGCCGAGAGTCTGAGGAGGTAGGGGCGGCCCGAAGTGAATATGTTGTTTCAGTATTCACTGAAGAGAGGGACTTTGTTGCTCGTGAGAACAGTGTGAACCAGGTTAATAGGCTCAAATAGGATGATATTAATAAGGAGGATGTGCTGGAAAATTAGAAAAGCATCAGGGTAGATAAGTCCCCTGGGCCTGACGGGATATATCCAAGCTTACTACGGGAAGCGAGGGAGGGGATTGCTGCGCCGTGGGCGATGATCTTTGCATCCTCACTCTCCACTGGAGTAGTGCCGGACGATTGGAGGGAGGCGAATGTTGTTCCCCTGTTTAAGAAAGGGAATAGGGAAAACCCTGGGAATTACAGATTATTGGAAAGGATTCTGAGTGTTAGGATTTATGATTATTAAGAAAAACATAGTTTGCTTAAATATAGTCAGCATGGCTTTGTGAGGGGCATGTCATGCCTCGCAAGCCTCATGAATTCTTTGAGGATGTGATGAGAAACATTGAACAAGATCGGGAAGTGGATGTGGTGTATATGGATTTCAGTACGGCATTTGATAAGATTCCCCATGGTGGGTTCATTCAGAAAGATACGAGACATGGGTTCCAGGAAAAATTGGATGACTGGATACAAAATTGGTTGACCGAAAGAAGATAAGAACATGAGAACTAGGAGCAGGAGTAGGCCATCTGGCCCGTCGAGCCTGCTCCGCCATTCAATGAGAGCATAGCTGATCTTTTGTGGACTCAGCTCCACTTTCCGGCCCGAACACCATAACCCTTAATCCCTTTATTCTTCAAAAAACTATCTCTTTCTCTTAAAAACATTTAATGAAGGAGCCTCTACTGCTTCACTGGGCAATGAATTCCATAGATTCACAACCGTTTGGGTGAAGAAGTTCATCCTAATTCAGTCCGAAATCTACTTCCCCTTATTTTGAGGCTTTGCCCCCTAGTTCTGCTTTTACCTGCTAGTGAAAACAACCGCCCGCATCTATCCTCTCTATTCCCTTCATAGTTTTATATGTCTCTATAAGATCCCCCCCCCCCCCCCCCCACGTCCTTCTAAATTCCAACGAGTACAGACCCAGTCTACTCAACCTCTCCTCGTAATCCAACCCCTTCAGCTCTGGGATTAACCTAGTGAATCTCCTCTGCACACCCTCCAGCGCCAGTGCGACCCTTCTCAAGTAAGGAGACCAAAACTGAACACAATACTCCAGGTGTGGCCTCACTAACACCTTATACAATTGCAGCAGAACCTCCCTAGTCTTAAACTTCATCCCTCCAGCAATGAAGGACAAAATTCCGTTTGCCTTCTTAATCACCTGTTGCACCTGTAAAGCAACTTTGTGCGACTCGTGCACTAGCACACCCAGATCTCTCTGCATGGCAGCATGTTTTAATAATAATGTTTTAATAAAGTTGTTGCTATCCACCCTTCCCATACCTCTCATGATCCCTTTTGCTGTTATTCCTACCAAAATGGATCACCTCACATTTGTCAACATTGAATTCCATCTGCCAGACAGTAGCCCATTCACTTAACCTAGCGAAATCCCTCTGCAGACTTCCGGTATCCTCTGCACTTTTTGCGTTATCACTCATCTTAGTGTCGTCTGCACACGTGGACACATTGCACTTGCTCCCCAATTCCAAATCATCTCTATAAATTGTGAACAATTGTGGGCCCAAAACTGATGCCCGAGGGACACCACTATCATATAAGTTACAGTGCAGAAGGAGGCCATTCGGCCCATCGAGTCTGCACCGGCTCTTGGAAAGAGCACCCTACCCAAGGTCAACACCGTCACCCTATCCCCATAACCCAGTAACCCCACCCAACACTATGGGCAATTTTGGACACTAAGGGCAATTTATCATGGCCAATCCACCTAACCTGCACATCTTTGGACTGTGGGAGGAAACCGGAGCACCCGGAGGAAACCCACGCACACAGAGGGAGGACGTACAGACTCCGCACAGACAGTGACCCAAGCCGGAATCGAACCTGGGACCCTGGAGCTGTGAAGCAATTGTGCTATCCACAAGGCTACCGTGCTGCCTTTAACTATCTACTGATTGCCAACCAGAGGAACAGCCATTAAACCCCACTATTTGCTTTCCATACATTAACCAATCGTCTGTCCAAGCGACTACTTTCCCCTTAATGCCATGCACCTTAATCTTATGCAGCAACTTTTGTGTGGCACCTTGTCAAAAGATTTCTGGAAATCCAGATATACGTCATCCATTGGCTCCCCGTTATCTACCGCACTGATAAATTCCTAAACAAATTCCACTAAATTAGTTAGGCATGACCTGCCCTTTATGAACCCATGCTGCGTCTGCCCAATGGGACAATTTCAATCCAGATGCCTCGCTCTTTCTTCCTTGATGATGGATTCCAGCATTTCCCTGTGTAGAGGGTTCCATCTCTGCTACTCCACTACTGGGCCGATATCTGGGGTTTGAGTATCTGTGTGTGTCTCTCTCCAGCTGGCACTGAAACTTCAGAGGCCAGGGGATGCCGCACGGGGACACCTCCACGGAAGAGAGCACTGAATCAAGCCTGCCTAACCGGAAGCCTGAGGCTTATATCACACAGATATCCAGACCCCCACCAATGCCAAGGTGATTCTCTCTCTTGCCGGTGGTGCAACACCCACCCGTTCCTACTTCGCTGGAGTAGCTTTCCCAAGAGAGAGAATAGTACACTGCTGTTTATTACCTAACCAGCAGCCTGTCCTGAGTGAATTGTTCAAGATGACCCTAGATTCTCGACCCCGGAATTAAGGTGAGGAATATCTTAATAATGACTTGGTCAGAGATCGCTGGTGAGAGATTGAAGAATTGAAACGACTCCAATTATCAGCAAATCAAGGTTTATTGCAAAACCCAGGTCAAAATCATCAAACAGAAAAAATTATAATAAAATCTTAAACTCTAACACAAACTAAGTCTATTCAGAAAGTACTATAACGGACACAACGTAAAATCTTATTGTTACACAGTTTTAGCAATGACACAGAACACAAATCAAGTCCCCTTCCCCAAAGCCTCAACCACTATCAAGGTCAAGGGAGTTTCGCAAGCTGCTGCAGGGTACTTACGGTCACAGGCTGCAGGAGGTCAAGTCAAAGGTGGAGAGGTCAAGCCAAGCGACCCTCAATCGAAACACAGCCCCTTTTATATCCGTTTTACCAGGCTTTTTCCTGTGTTCGGCCAGCCCCTTTTGCATTGAATCCATAAGGTTTAAAGTTCCCGCTGGTCCTGCCCCCTTTGAGCCGGTCAGACCTGTCAAGATAGGAGTACCTCCCCTAGGTCCGCCTCCAGTCTGCTTTTTGAGATAACGAGGTTGAGCTCCCTTGTGAAGATTTTCAAAGTCTTCCATCTGCTCTGGAGATCGCTGCTATGTTGATTGGATTCTGCTCTGGTGGAGGCATAGTCATTTACATCTGCATGGGGCTATGACCATCCCATTGTCCTGCTTGCAGGCAGGCCCCGTGTGTATTCCCGTGTCCCTTTGTCTGTGTTTTAATCTTATCTAGTTGTCTGGCTCCTTCTTCCTTGTAGCTCCTGGGGGTGGGTTTGTAAATACCTATGCCCCTACTCGGCTCAGCGGACCAAGCCTGCTGGGAAATTTGGTTATGTTCCCTTGGCTGAAAAGTGTCCAGTTTACAGTCTCTGGGTTTTATCCTTGGGCAGTCCAAAAAGGGCCGAATTGCCCGAAAACCTTACAGATGCCCCTTCGATACGTCCCTACCTGCTTGGACCGTATCGACACAGGTGAAGGGCAATCATTTCCTTTTGTGTGGACCGTAGGCCCCCCCTCAACAACATGCGAAACTACAAGTCCCAAGACAGTTCCCTTAATCTAGGCTACCCCTAATTTCATTGAAAGGGAAAGACAAGACCATACTTAATTCAAACACACAGTAACATACACACATTTCACCGGAACCCCAAACGTAAGGGTCCCTGTACATATATCACAATCAAGTAACTGAAACCCGCGAATCCATACACCTATTTACATTTGAATCTCTTTATTTCACTAAGGATCCTCTTTTCTTGGCTGCACTTCGCTTCTTCCCGTTGAAGGCTCTTCATTTTTCCTCCATCGTCGATACCTGCAGCTGAGAGGTTCAGTACAACTGAGGCGACAGCATAATGTACCCCCTGGTACAACATTTTCTTTGTGGGGACAAACACTAAACCATTCTCAGGCCCCCCTGGTGGTGATCGGACAGTTGTAAGGGTCGATTGGTTGGGCTGTGGGCAGGGGTCTCTTTACCTGAACCAGCAGTTCGGTAGCTTTTACAGTCATCCCTTCCCTGGGCGTTACACATCCCTCCCCACTGCGGTCAATTCATCCCGTTCCCTGGGTTCTGCCACCACCTAACAAAAGTGATCGATGCCCCTTGTGGACATGCCTTGGTAGACCCCCATAAACACAAATAAATGCCCTGGTCAGAAGCCCACCACTTATCCCAGCAAACGGTGATCCTACCCGTTGACCCCTTGATGGTCCGGTAGGTGTTGTTGTCCAGGCGTTCCCCGTCCGAGGACCGATCCTCATGTCCAGGCTCAGCTTCCTGAGCCACCACCATCTCCCCAAAGGAACGTCCCCCTTACAGGTTAAACACACCCGCCTGCCCTCAGTCACCCTAACCCGGTCAGTCGCCACCTGTATCTCCTCGCAGAGTACAGAGGCCTCTCCATAGGTGAAGCTCTGGTGGCTGGAGTACCTGGTCGAGTTCGACCCCAGCCACCCAGGCCACCTTCCCAGGTGTGAGTAGCGGGTCTGCTCTGTGGCCACCTGGTCTCCCTGTCCGGTAGTGACAAGAGGGGCTCTGCCGCCAGAGCACCCATAGACGAAGGACTGTTCAGTCTCGCCTCTGCGGATTTCTCCCGGTCCCACCATCGCCAAGATCATCAGCAAGCTCCACATCGTCGGGTGCCCCATCTGTAAAAGAGACAAAACGCATCCTTGCCTCTACAGAACTACCTACCTTAAAGTGCATGGCTTCTATCCAGCGGCAGCAGCAGCTCCCGCTTTGAAGTTGGGAAATTGACATGAAATTGCCGCAGCCTGTCTGTGGTTCTGTGTCCACAGACCGGCTCCACCAGGGTCCTAGTGCCTGCTGCTCAATCATTATATCACTGCACTGTGCGCTTCTGTGATCCCACGATCCTAAATAACCCACACACCACTAAACACTAATTAGAACTAACAGGGGGGGAATGCTATATACAATGCCACCCGTCTCCGGGTGGCCAAATTAAAACTGGACCCCGCTATACTGGGGCTGTTCACCTGTTTGGACCAACGGCTCGGGCCAGACCTTCCCCTCGCGGGGGTCCGGACTGCCCCTTGCCTCTCCTTCCCCAAAGGGGTTCGGGGATCCCTTTCTGCTCCCTCCGGAGACTGGGCTACCTGTGGCAGCACTGGATAATGTCCTACATCCCTCACCGTTCCCTTCTACTGGGGACCATCTTACCGGGGGATTGGAGACCCGATTGCTCCTTCGTCCCCTGGATGGTTCCCACGCCCAAGGTGATACCTCCCTCTCCTCTGCCTCCCTAGCCTCTATACTAAGACAGGCCACCTGACCCACAGGTAAGGGCTTGGGAATCGTTACTGTCCCTGGGCTGGGTGCTTGCAGCACTGTCGGTTTCTTTGGGACTGCCCCTTCGGGACAACACCTTGTCACCGGTTGTGTGACTGTGGAGTCAGGGACCTCCCCCACCGTCGTTAATTCTACGGGGGGTTTCTCCACTACCACCCCCAGTCTTCCCCCCAACTTGCTCTTTCTTGCCCTTATGGGGTGGAACAATTTAAATTGACTGATGTGGCGTTCGCATGGGTCCCACCTTAAGGGATTTAAACTGCAAATAGCCACTGAGGCAGCCTCCAGAATGGGACCCTGCACCTGGACCGGACCAGGGTCTGGGGCTAGAACTACCCCTGCGCTCCCTTTTTCCTGAGGCTGCTCCCTGGGTAGTCATACGGGTTCTTGTGGTGTGGGTGGGGGCAGGTCCTGGCCCATTGCCATTGCCACCTGTCCCGACCCAGCTGCTAGGCTCTGCAAAAAGGCTTAAAGTTTTTTTAAATCGATGGTTTCCGGGGCAGCTACTCCTGCCGCCGGGGTCTGACCCTTTCCTCCTTGCTAGGGTTCTCACACTCCCGCTTGAAATGCCCGGCCTTACCACACCCGTAGCATACCGGTCTCTTGTCGGAGATCCGGGTGCCCTCATGCTTCCACTCTCTCGTAGGGGGTGCTGGCGCGATTTCATGCACCTTACCCTTAAGGGGCTTTTCCTCACTCCTCTCCCCATTGCGATATGCGAGGGTGAGTTTCCTAAGGACCTCTTCCTCATTAAGGGCCGGGGTCTGCGGTTCGAACCAGTGTTCGGCTTTTGCCCTAACATTAGGGAGACAGTTAGCTACTAGGGTCTTTAGCCAGTGGGCTTTTCTCTCCCCTAAATTCTGTCTATCCGCGGGAACCCCGCATGCCTCCACATAGACAATCCACAGCCTGTCTGCGAACATAGTGGGAGATTCCCCTGGTTGCTGCTTGGTTTCCCCACCCTCATGAAAGGGCTCCCCAGATTCAAACCCATTGCCTCCAGCACAGCAGTCCGTGCTGCCGCCCATGTGTCCGGTCGTCCCCCATTCCCGGAGGTCACTGCCCTGCATAGCTGTGCATCTAGGGTCATCAGGAGCATCCTTACCTGCTCACCCTCGTCGCAGTCATTAATGCTGGCTGCCTGCTCCACCTCCATAAAATGAAGCGACGGATCCCCTTTCGGAGTTAACCTGGGAACGTGGGCCACCATTCCCCTGAGCGCGGTTGCCCAATGAGGAATGATAATGTCGCCCTCAACCAGTCCCCTATTTGCCAGCCCCGCTGGGGGACCATACCTGCTCTGCCTGACAGGGCACATCTGCCCTACCTGGGGTTCCTGCTCCTCCGCCTCCCCGGCGTCCAGCTCTCCTGCCCCATTGGGTAGCCCCCCTGTCCCCGGGCTAACTACCCACATAGGAGACGCCGCTATCAGGGGATACACCCCTGATCCCCATTGGATCTGCCCCTGACCGGGCGGTCCAAACCCTACCTGCTGCCCCGGCCCCATCACCGGCATCCCAGGCAGCGGTCTGTCCCCATCCCATGGGGACCCACATACGAAACCAGGCGGGCACGCCGCCAGCTGGGGTACCCTGCTGACCCCCCCTGGACTTGCCCCTGAACGTGCAGTCCGATCCCCCCCTGCCGACCCGGACACAATCCCGGCGCATCAGGAGGCGGTCTATTCCCCTTGGCATTTGGGGAATCATCCGCTGCGAGGAGCACCTTGCCCCTTGGGAACCCTCCTGGACCTACCAGGTGTACCTGTCCCCTGACCTTGGGCAAGGTCTCCTCCATCTCCGTTATCCGTGCCTGGCACGGCCCGTGAGCACAGTCCCCTACTTCCTCGCGAGCCACTCGGTACGCTGCCTGGATGTCCCGGACTTCCCCTCCAGCTTCCTACACTGCTCTGTACTCCGAGCATAGAGTTCCTGGAGCCACCGTTCCTTTCCTTACACTCCACTATCAGGCAGTGGAGATATTCCTTCTCGCACCGGTTAGACTCGCATTCCTGTAGGCTGCCCTGTTTAATTTCTGCCAATTCCTCCCGCAGTCGTTCCGCTGCGCTAGCGCTGTCCCCTGCGCTGGCCCTAACTTCTCCCAACTCCTGCTCTAATTCTTCGACCCTTCGCTCTGTTTTGGCTACCTGCTGGGACAAGCAGACCAGCCACACTGCCTTCTCCAAGTGCCTTTTGTGCGCCTTACTTTCTGTCCATGCGGCCGCCGCCATTACAGGTCGCTCCGCATTGATTAATTCTGAGACCCAAGGTTTGGTGAGGTTGACCTTTTGCCACATATACGAGGAGATTCTCTCCTCCATTTTACTTCGTTCCCTCACCCCCTCTGCCAAGTCACATACTCCAAACCACCGGGCTCCTGCCGCGGTCGCCATTGTAGAGGGTTCCATCTCTGCTACTCCACTACTGGGACGATATCTGGGGTTTGAGTATCTGTGTGTGTCTCCCTCCAGCTGGCACTGAAACTTCAGAGACCAGGGGATGCCGCACTGGGACACCTCCGCGGGAGAAAGCACTGAATCAAGCCTGCCGTTTATCCCTAACCGGAAGCCTGAGGCTTATATCACACAGATATCCAGACCCCCACCAATGCCCAGGTGATTCTCTCTCTTGCCGGTGGTACAACACCCACCCGGTTCCTACTTCGCTGGAGTAGCTTTCCCAAGAGAGAGAATAGGACACTGCTGTTTATTACCTAAGCAGCAGCCTGTCCTGAGTGAACGGGTTCGAATCGTTCAGGATGACCCGAGATTCTCCACCCCGGAATTAAGATGAGGAATATCTTAACAATGACTTGATCAGAGATCGCTGGTGAGAGATTGAAGAATTTAAACGACTCCAATTATCAGCAAATCGAGGTTTATTGCAAAACCCAGGTCAAAATCATCAAACAGAATACATTATAATAAAAGCTTAAGCCTAACACAACTAAGTCTATTCAGGAAGTACTATAACGGACACAACGTAAAATCTTATTGTTACACAAGTTTAGCAATGGCACAAAACACAAATCAAGTCCCCTTCCCCAAAGCCTCAACCACTATCAAAGTCAAGGGAGTTTCACAAGCTGCTGCAGGGTACTTACAGTCACAGGCTGCCGGAGGTCAAGTCAAAGGTGGAGAGGTCAAGCCAACCGACCCTCAATCGAAACACAGCCCCTTTTATATTGAATTACCTGGCTTTTTCCTGTGTTCGGTTAGCCCCTTTTGCATTGAATTGGTAAGGTTTAAAGTTCCTGCTGGTCCCGCACCCTTTGAGCCGGTCAGACCTGCCGACTTCCGGGTTTTCCTCGCATTTGCGTTGTATCGTCCAAGTTTAAAGTTCCCGCTGGTCCCGCCCCCTTTGAGCCGGTCAGACCTGTCAACGTCCGGGTTCTCCTCGCAGGTCCGCTCCTTCCAGCCAGGCAGACCTGTCCCGATTTAAATTTGGTGCCGACTCCGCCCCCTCCACCCAGTGAGTTCCTGCCGGCGGCTCCTGTCAAGATTGGAGTACCTCCCCTAGGTCCGCCTCCAACTTGGTTTTTTCCTACCGTTTATCTTCAAGGGCTTTTCCAGCGCAATATACTGAGCCCAGACAGTCTGCTCTTTTAGATAACAAGGTTAAGCTCTCTTGTGAAGATTTTCAAAGTCTTTCATCTGCTCCGGAGATCGCTGCTATTCTCACCTTGCTATGTTGATGGGGTGTTGATTGGATTCTGCTCTGGTGGAGGCCAAGTCATTTACATCTGCATGGGACTATGACCATCCCATTGTCCTGCTTGCAGGCAGGCCCCTTTGTATTACCATGCCCCTTTGTCTCTGTGTTTAATCTGATCTAGTTGTCTGGCTCCTTCTTCCTTGTAGCTCCTGGGGGGGGGGGGGGTTGTAAATACCTATGCCCCTACTCAGCTCAGCGGACCAAGTCTGCTGGGAAATTTGGTTACGTTCCCTTGGCTGAAAAGTGTCCAGTTTACAGTCTCTGGGTTTTATTCTTGGGCAGTCCAAAAAGGGCCGAATTGCCCGAAAACCTTACAATGTGGAGCAGAAATTAGATCAGGAGATAAAAAAGGCATGTAAAAAAGGCAACATTACAATAATCATGGTGGAGTTCAATATGCAGCTGGCCTGAGAATATCATGTTGGGCGTGGATCCCAAGAAAAGGAATTTGTGGAAAGTCGAAGAGATGGTTTTTTTTCGCAGCTTGTGACAGAGCCGACTAGGGAACAGGCAATTCTGGATTTGGTGATGTGTAATGAGGCAGACTTGATTAGAGAACATAAGGTGAAGGAACCCTGAGGGGGCAGTGACCACAATATGCTAGAATTTACCCTGCAGTTTGAGAGGGAGAAGCTGGAGTCAGATGTAACCGTATTACAATTAAATAGGGGTAACGACAAAGACATGAGGGAGGAGCTGCCCAGAGTTGATTGGAAAAGGGGCCTAGCATGGCAGACAGTGGAATAGCAATGGCAGGAGTTGTGGGGGGTTATTCGGGAGGAACAATAGAATTTCATCCCAAGGAGAAGGATGGGCAGGATTGGAACAGGTGTCCGAGGGGGGTGTTTGCTTGAGCTGTTGTGGAGAGTTTAAACTAATGTGGCAGGTGGATGGGAACCGATGCAGGAAGTTGGAAGGTAGTAAAACAGGGACAGAAATAAAAGGCAGTAAGGGGGAAAGTGTAAGGCAGAGAAGCCACAGTCAAAAATCAAAAAGGGCGACAGGACAGTGACTGAGGGGAGCTCAGTGAATAGGACCAGGAATACTAAAAGGAATAAAACGGGAAGTGAAAACATTAATGGTAAGCGACGCGGCAGGTTGTTACAGGAAGATATGTGTTCAACAACAAGGAAAATTAGGAGAAAGGTTAAGAGGAAATATAACTTAGGAGAGGTTACTGATCGAGGTGTTAAGATTCAGGACAGAGGTAAAAAAGCCAACATAAGTGTGCTTTACCTGAATGCTCGTCGTATTCGGAATAAGGTAAATGAGTTGATGACGCAAATCATCGTGAATTACTATGATTTAGTGGCCATTCTTGAAACATGGTTAAAGGATGGTCACGACTGGGAGTTAAATATCCGAGGGTATCAAATTTTTAGCAAGGACAGAATGGATGGTCAGGGAGGTGGCGTAGCTCTGTTATTTGAGGATGACATCCGGGCAACAGTAAGGGATGACATCGGTGCTATGGAGGATAAGGTTGAATCCATTTGGGTGGAAATCAGGAATAGTAAGGCGAAAAAAATCACTGATAGGAGTAATCTATAGGCCACCAAATAGTAACATTATGGTGGGGCAGGCAATAAACAAAGAAAAAACAGATGCATGTAGAAATGGTACAGCAGTTATCATGGGGGATTTTAATCAATATGTTGATTGGTTTAACTAGGTCGGTCAAGGCAGCCTTGAGGAGGAGTTTATAGAATGTATCCGCGATAGTTTCGTAGAACAGTATGTAATGGAACCTACGAGGGAACAAGCTGTCCTAGATCTGGTACTGTGTAATGAGACAGGATTGATTCAGGATCTCATAGTTAGGGATCCTCTTGGAAGGAGCGATCACAATTTGGTGGAATTTAAAATACAGATGGAGGGCGAGAAGGTAAAATCAAGCACTAGTGTTTTGTGCTTAAACAAAGGAGATTACAATGGGATGAGAGAAGAACTAGGTAAGGTAGACTGGGAGCAAAGACTTTATAGTGAAACAGTTGAGGAACAGTGGAGAACCTTCCAAGTGATTTTTCACAGTGCTCAGCAAAGGTTTATACCAAAAAAAAGGAAGGATGGTAAAAAGAGGGAAAATCGACGGTGGATATCTAAGGAAATAAGGGAGTTTATCAAATTGAAGGAAAAAACATACAAAGTAGCAAAGATTAGTGGGAGACTGGAGGACTGGGAAATCTTTAGGGGGCAACAGAAACGTACTAAAAAAAGCTATAAAGAAGAGTAAGATAGATTATGAGAGTAAACTTGCTCAGAATATAAAAACAGATTGTAAAAGTTTCTACAAATATATAAAACAAAAAAGAGTGGCTAAGGTAAATATTGGTCCTTCAGAGGATGAGAAGGGAGATTTAATAATGGGAGATGAGGAAATGGCTGAGGAACTGAACAGGTTTTTTGGGTCGGTCTTCACAGTGGAAGACACAAATACCATGCCAGTGACTGATGGAAGTGAGGCTATGACAGGTGAGGACCTTGAGACGATTGTTGTCACCAAAAAGGTAGTGATGGGCAAGCTAATGGGGCTAAAGGTAGACAAGTCTCCTGGACCTGATGGAATGCATCCCAGACTGCTAAAAGAGATGGCTGGGGAAATTGCAAATACACTAGTGATAATTTACCAAAATTCACTAGACTCTGGGGTGGTCCCGGCGGATTCGAAATTAGCAAACGTGACACCACTGTTTAAACAAGGAGGTAGGCAGAAAGCGGGTAATTATAGGCCAGTGAGCTTAACTTCGGTAGTAGGGGAGATGCTGGTATCTATCATCAAGGAAGAAATAGCGAGGCATCTGGATGGAAATTGTCCCATTGGGCAGATGCAGCATGGGTTCATAAAGGGCAGGTCGTGCCTAACTAATTTAGTGGAATTTTTTGAGGACATTAACAGTGCGGTAGATAACGGGGAGCCAATGGATGTGGTATATCTGGATTTCCAGAAAGCCATTGACAAGGTGCCACACAAAAAAGGTTGCTGCATGAGATAAAGATGCATGGCATTAACGAGAAAGTAGTAGCACGGATAGAGGATTGGTTAATTAATAGACAGCAAAGAGTGGGGATTAATGGGTGTTTCTCTGTTTGGCAATCAGAAGCTAGTGGTGTCCCTCAGGGATCAGTGTTGGGCCCACAACTGTTTACAATTTAGTTAGATGATTTGAAGTTGGGGACCAAGTGCAATGTGTCCAAGTTTGTAGACGACACTAAGATAAGTGGTAAAGCAAAAGGTGCAGAGGATACTGGAAGTCTGCAGAGGGATTTGGATAGGCTATGTGAATGGGCTAGCGTCTGGCAGATGGAATACAATGTTGACAAATGTGAGATTATCCATTTTGGTAGGAATAACAGCAAAAGGGATGATTATTTAAATTATAATATATTAAATCATGCTGCTGTGCAGAGAGACCTGGGTGTGCTCGTGCATGAGTCGCAAAAAGTTGGTTTACAGGTGCAACAGGTGATTAAGAAGGCAAATGGAATGTTGTCCTTCATTGCTAGAGGGATGGAGTTTAAGACTAGGGAGGTTCTGCTGCAATTGTATAAGGTGTTAGTGAGGCCACACCTGGAGTATTCTGTTCAGTTTTGGTCTCCTTACTTGAGAAAGGACGTACTGGCACTGGAGGGTGTGCAGAGGAGATTCACTAGGTTAATCCTAGAGCTGAAGGGGTTGGATTACGAGGAGTGGTTGAGTAGACTGGGACTGTACTCGTTGGAATTTAGAAGGATGAGGGGGGATCTTATAGAAACATATAAGATTATGAAGGGAATGTATAGGATAGATGTGGGCAGGTTGTTTCCACTGGCGGGTGAAAGCCTCAAAATAAGGGGAAGTAGATTTAGGACTGTGATTAGGAGGAACTTCTTCACCCAAGGGGTTGTGAATCTATGGAATTCCTTGCCCAGTGAAGCAGTAGAGGCTCCTTTATTAAATGTTTTTAAGATAAAGATAGATAGTTTTTTGAAGAATAAAGAGATTAAGGGTTATGGTGTTCGGGCCAGAAAGTGGAGCTGAGTCCACAAAAGATCTGCCATGATCTCATTAAATGGCGGAGCAGGCTCGAGGTACCAGATGGGCTACTCCTGCTCCTAGTTCGTATGTTTATGAAACATGCTAAGGGGAGGACAAGGAATCAATGGCTCACGAGGGAAGTCAAGGACAGCAGTAATGCAAAATAAAAAACATACAATGTGGCGCGTATAGTGAGATGCCAGAAAATTGGGAAGCCTTTAATAGCGAGCACAGGACAACTGAACAAGCGATAAAGAAGGAGGAGATGAAATTTGAGGGCTAGCTAGTTAGTGATGTAAAAGAAGATAGAAAGATGTTTTTTTCAATATATAAAAGGTAAGAGAGAGACAAAAAAAGACATTTGACTACTGTAAAATGTGATTGGGTTCGTAATAATAGGTAACAAAGAAATGACAGGCCAACTGTATAGTTACTTTGCATCAGTCTTCACGGTGGAAGTCACCAGTGGGATGCCAGAGCCCCAGGAGAACCAGGGGGCAGAGGTGAGTGCCGTGGCCATCACTAAGGAGAAATTTCTGCGGAAACTGAAAGGTTTGAAGGTGGATGAATGACCTGTGCCGGGTGGACTACATCCCAGGGTTCTAAAAGAGATAGCTGAGGAGATTGTGGAGGCAGTGGTGGGAATCTTTCAGGAATCACTGAAGGCAGAAAGGGTCCCAGAGGACTGGAAAGTGGCGAATTTAGCACCGCTGGTTAAGAAGGGAGGAAGGCAGAAGACGGGATATTATCGGCCTGTTAGCCTGACGTCGGTCTTTGGTAAGATTTTAGATCCATTATTGAAGATGAGATTGCGGAGTACTTGGAAGTGCATGGTAAAATAGGACTGAGTCAGCTCGGCTTCGTCAAGAGGAGGTCATGTCTGACAAATCTGTTAGAGTTCTTTGAGGTTGTAACACGGAAGTTAGACAAGGGAGAACCAGTGGACGTGATTTATTTAGATTTCCAGAAGGCCTTTGACACGGTGCCGCATTACAGACTGTTAAATTGGGAAAGAGCCCATGGTGTTCAGGGAAAGATCCTGGGATGGAAAAAGAATTGGCTGACTGGCAGAGGCAGGGAGTGGCAAAAAGGGGCCTTTGTCAGGATGGCAGCCGGTGTCTAGCCATGTGCCTCAGGGGTCTGTGCTGGGACCACAACTTTCCACAATATACATTAATGATCGGGAAGACGGAACCGAAGACACTGTTGTAGAGTTTGCAGATGATACAAAGATCTGTAGAGGGACAGGTAGCATTGAAGAAGCGCCGGGGGGGGGGGGGGGGGCGGGGCGGGGGGGCGGGGGGGGGGGGGGTGCTGCAGAAGGACTTTGAGGCTGGGAGATTGTGCAAAGAAGTGGCAGATGGAATACAGTGTGGAAAAGTGTGAGGTTATGCACTTTGGAAGGAGGAATGGAGGAATTGACTATTCTCCAAATGGGGAAATGCTTCGGAAATCAGACGCACAAAGGGACTTGGGAGGCCTTGTTCACGATTCTCTTGCGGTTAACGTGCAGTTTCAGTCGGCAGTTAGGAAGGCAATTGCAATGTTAGCATTCATGTCGAGATGCCGAGAGTACAAGACCAGGGATGTACTTCTGAGGCTGTATCAGGCTCTGGTCAGACCCCATTTGGAGCATTGTGAGAAGTTTTGGCCCCATATCTGAAGAAGGATGTGCTGGCCTTGGAAAGGGTCCAGAGGAGGTTCACTGGAACGATCCTGGAATGAAGTTGTCGTATGAGGAACAGTTGAGGACTCTTGGTCTGTAATCGTGGAGTTTAGATGGATGTCGGGGATCTTATTGCAACTTCCAGGATACTGCGAGGCCTGGATAGAGTGGATGTGGAGAGGTTGTTTCCACTTGTAGGAAAAACTAGAACCAGAGGACACAATCTCAGACTAACGGGACGATGCTTTAAAACAGAGATGTGGAGGAATTTATTCAGCCAGAGGGTGGTGAATATGTGGAACTCTTTGCTGCAGAAGGCTGTGGAGGCCAAATCACTGAGTGTCTTTAAGACAGAGACAGATAGGATCTTGGTTAATAAGGAGATCAGGAGTTATGGGGAGAAGGAGAGAAGGTAGGAGAATGAGGATGACCAACATATCAGCCATGATAGACTGGCGGAGCAGGCTCGCTCGGCCCAGTGACCAAGTTCAGCTCCTGTGTCTTTTGGTCTTATGGCCGTAAATGTCCAGGTCGGTTTGAAATGTTGCTTTGGGTGTCTGCCTCCATTATTCTTACAGAAAATGAGGTAATAAAAGGACCTGAGGAACAAGCGGGAAATGACATTGAGGCAGAAGCTGAACAGTGATTAAATTGAATGGTGGAGGAGGTGTGAGTGACCGTGTAGTCTCCCCACGTTGCCATTTGTTATCAGTTCCGGCTCTGCAATACTCGCTGATGAATGTAGCTGCATGATCATATATTTCAGTTACATCTTTCCAACAGATATTTATATTGTTCATGGAGACAGTTCATTTATATCCAGATTATCCAAAACCTATATCATCTTAAATGTGTGGAACAAATCTCACACCATCGTCTTTTATTCCCAATAACCCAGCTCCAGCCAATCCAATCATCCCGAAGGGAAAACTGCTTCTGAACGATTCACACAGCGAGTGGTTCTGATCTGGTCAGCATGGCCTGGGACACTGGTGCCGGCAGATACAACAGTGGTTTCACAGGTAATGGTAGGAGTGACAGAAATCAAATGTATGTCTCCAGGGAAAGGGCGGTGCAGTCGGATTGAATGATCTGCTCATCTACAGAGCCGCTGAGGTTAAACGGAATGAAATGAAAATAACATCGTTTATTGTCACAAGTAGGCTTCAAATTAAGTTACTGGAAACGCCCCTAGTCGCCACATTCCGGCTCCTGCTCTGGGAGACTGGTACGGGAATTGAACTGTGCTGCTGGCCTGCCTTGGTCTGCTTTAAAAGCCAGCGATTTATCCCAGTGTGCTAAACCAGCCCCAGGAATGCATGTCCTCCTTCGGGACTTCACGCACTTTATCGGCGTTGGATGTGGTCTGGCTGTGAGATGATGGGACCAACACCTGCAGGTTCCCTCCAAGTTCCCATCACCGCGAGTATTCTCACTGTAATCCTTTCTATTCACTGTGTCCATGTGTGAACTCAGCGTCCGCTTTAGCTCACTGCTTACTTCACAGCATCAACTTCATTGTAAGTTCCAATCTGTCTGACCCTGGGCGCTGCCTGTGCTGTTAATATTGAAAACATCTGTGTTGCTCCCAATAAAAGCAGACGCACATTTACTAATTAGAGGGAGGTCTATCTTTTTTCAGATTGCTTTACAATTATTTTTAAAAGCGGCTGTGCCACGTGTTTGCTTTCTGGCCTCTCACTGGGGAAAGACAAGTTCTATTCCAGCTCTGCACAATAACTGACCTATCACACTCTGTCAGTTATTCACAACTTAAATGGTGCAATACTGCATGAAGGACATTTACTTTATCCAGGATCTGATTTTATAATTTAGGAACAAGTTTGTTTACTCAGCAAATGTATTAATCCGGATTGTGTTTCCCACATGATACCCAGTTCCCCATATCTCCAAGAACACTCCCTCACACTCTATCCCTCCCTTGCAATCTCTCCCTCACTCACCCTCACTCTCTCACACTCTCACACTATCCCCCTCTCACACTCTCTCCCAATCCCACACTGTCTCCCTCTCTCACATTCTCCCCCACTCTCACATCCCTCCCTCTCTCACAGTGTCTCACTCTCTCACACTATCTCACTCTCTCACCCTCCCTCTCTCACCCTCCCTCTCTCACACTTTCTCCCTCTCTCACACTCTCTCCCTCTCTCACACTCTGTCCCTCTCGCAAACCCTAACCCTCTCTCACACGTTCTCCCTCTCTCACACTCTCTCCCTCTCTCACACTCTGTCCCCCTCTCACACTTCCTCCCTCTCTCACACTCTAAACCTCTCACTCACTCCCTCCCTCTCACACTCTATTCCTCTATCACACTCTGGCCCTCTCGCACACTCTAACCCTCTCTCACACTCTCTCCCTCTCTCACACTCTCGCACACTCATGTCCCCCTCTCACACACCACCCCTCTCTCACACTCTAACCCTCTGACAGTCTCCCTAACTCTCTCATACTCTCTCCCACTCTGTCCCCCTCTCACACTCCCTCCCTCTCTCACACTCTAACCCTCTCACACACACCCTCCCTCTCTCACACTCTGTCCCCATCTCACACCCCCTCCCTCACTCACACTCTAACCCTCTCACACACTCCCTACCCCTCTCACACGCTCTCCCTCTCTCACGCTCTGTCCTCTCTCACACTCTAACCCTCTCACACACTCCCTACCTCTCTCACACGCTCTCCCTCTCTCACGCTCTGTCCTCTCTCACACTCCAACCCTCTCTCACACTCTAACCCTCTCTCACACTCGCCTCTCTCACACTCTCTCCCTCTGACACATTCTCTACCTCACTCACCCTCCCTCTCTCCCACTGTTTCCCTCTCTCCCACTCTGTCTCCCTCTCAGACTTTCTCGCTCTCTCACAATCTCTCCCTGTCTAACACACTCTCCCTGTCTAATATACTCTCCCTGTCTAACGCTCTCTCCCTGTCTCACTCCTCTCCCTTTCTCACACTCTCTCCCTCTCTCACACTCCCTCCATGTCTCACACTCCCTCCCTCTCTCACACTCTCTCCCTCTTTCACATCCCTCCATCTCTCACACTCCCTCCCTCTCTCGCACTCTCCCTCTCTCACACTCCCACCATCTATCACACTCTCTTTCTCTCACCGTCTTTCTCTCACACTCCCTCCATCTCTCACACTCCCTCCATCAAATTCCTGCCTCTCTCATACTTTCTTCTTCATTGATACTCACCCCCCATTCTCGCACTCTCTCTAACACATTTCCCTTGTCTCACACTTACCCCTCTCTCACATTCTGTCCCTCTCTCACACTCTCCCCCTCCCTCTCTCTCTCTGCTCCAAGTCTCCCTCCCTCTCTCACATCTCGTTAGACACTTTCCCAATCTGTCCCTCTCACTCCCTCCATCCCTATATCTCTCTCCCTCCATGCCTCCCTCCCTCTCACACAACTCCCTCACTGACACTTTCTCTCAAACTCTTTCTCTCTCTCACACTTTCTCTCACACCCTTTCCCTCTCACACTTTCTCTCACTCTCTTTCCCTCTCTCACACTTTCTCTCAACCTCTTTCCCTCTCTCACAATTCCTCTCACACTCTTTCCCTCTCTCACATTTTTTCTCACTCTCCTTCCCTCTCTCACACTTTCTCTCACACTCTTTCTCTCTCTCACACTTTCTCTCACACTCTTTCCCTCTCACACTTTCTCTCACTCTCTTTCCCTCTCTCACACTTTCTCTCAAACTCTTTCCCTCTCTCACACTTCCTCTCACACTCTTTCCCTCTCTCACACTTTCCCTATATCACACTTTTACTCACTCTCCTTCCCTCTCTCACACTTTCTCTCACACTCTTTCCCTCTCTCACACGTTCCCTCTCTCACACTTTCTCTCACTCGCCTTCCCTCTCTTACACTTTCTCTCACACTCTTTCCCTCTCTCACACTTCCTCTGACTCTCTTTCCCTCCCTCACACTTTCTCTCACTCTCTTAACCCTCTCTCACACTTTCTCTCACTCTCTTAACCCTCTCTCACACTTTCTATCACACTCTTCCCCCACTCACACTTTCCCTCACAATCTTTCCCTCCCCCACTCCCTCAGTCATTCAGTCGCTTTCTACTTTAATTTCGTCTAAGATTATGTTCGTATTTATACACAATCCTTCTCACTCAACCTGCCTCCGTCACCCACTCACCCGCTCGCTCTCCACTCTCTGCTACCCTTTCTCTCAGACGATCTGCCTCCCTCACCCACACCCGCTCGCTCTCCACTCTCTGCTTCCCTTTCTCTCAGACAATCTAACTCCTTCTCTCGTTTTATCCTTTATTTCTCCCACCCTCTTTCTCTCCCATTCTATCTCCTCCCACCCTCTTTCTCTCTCACCCTGTCTTCTATCAGCAGATCTCACAGATCAGTTCTCTCTTCCTCCACATCTCACACCGCCTCTCTCACAGTTGAAGTGTGTGTATCAGATGGACGGCCGGTATAAGTTAGAGACGGGGTATTAGTTTTCACAGCTGAATCTGTTTTAATGCTGCTCTCTGAGGTGATGAGTTTGTTGCTGCAGCCTCTGAGTTTTCTGAGGTTCCAATGATTCTAAATGTTTTCTTAGTTTGAAGGGTTCAATCATATTTAGATATGGGATCACATACTTTGCGCTGTAAATTGTTCCAGATTTTGGAGACATTGAAATGTTCTACTTATGCTCAAACAGAAACTACTGAAATGAAATAAAGGAGTGGTCACAGTTAGAGGCAGCTACATTCCAGAGTGCAACCACCCAGAGTAACACGCTGACAACTGGAACTGAATTACTGAATGGTCACAGTTCCAGAGGCTACTACATCCCAGAGTGCAGTGGTACCACCCAGAGAAACAAACTGACAATTGGAACTGGATCACTGAATGTTCACAGTTAAAGAGGGAGCTACACCCCAGAGTGCAGTGGTACCACCCAGAGAAACACACTGACAATTGGAACTGGATCACTGAATGTTCACAGTTAAAGAGGGAGCTACACCCCAGAGTGCAGTGGTACCACCCAGAGAAACACACTGACAATTGGAACTGAAACACTGAATGGTCACAGTTACAGAGACAGCTGCACCCCAGAGTGCAGTGGAACCACCCAGAGAAACACACTGACAATTGGAACTGAATTACTGAATGGTCAGAGTTACAGAGGCAGCTACACCCCAGAGTGCAGTGGAACCACCCAGAGAAACACACTGACAATTGGACCTGAATCACTGAATGGTCACAGTTACGGAGACAGCTACACCCCAGAGTGCAGTGGAACCACCCAGAGATACACACTGACAATTGGAACTGAATCACTGACTGGTCACAGTTACAGAGATAACCACACCCCAGAGTGGAGTGGAACCACCCAGAGAAACACACTGACAATTGGAACTGAATCACTGAATGGTCACAGTTACGGAGACAGCTACACCCCTGAGTGCAGTGGAACCACCCAGAGAAACACACTGACAATTGGAACTGATTCACTGAATGGTCACAGTTAGAGAGACAGCTACACCCCAGAGTGCAGTGGAACCACCAAGAGAAACACACTGACAATTGGAACTGAGTACGAAGTCTTACAACACCAGGTTAAAGTCCAACAGGTTTGTTTCGATGTCACTAGCTTTCGGAGCGCTGCTCCTTCCTCAGGTGAATGAAGAGGTCTGTTCCAGAAACACATATATAGACAAATTCAAAGATGCCAAACAATGCTAGGAATGCGAGCATTAGCAGGTGATTAAATCTTTACAGATCCAGAGATGGGGTAACCCCAGCTTAAAGAGGTGTGAATTGTCTCAAGCCAGGACAGTTGGTAGGATTTCGCAGGCCAGATGGTGGGGGATGAATGTAATGTGACATGAATCCCAGGTCCCGGTTGAGGCCGCACTCATGTGTGCGGAACTTGGCTATAAGTTTCTGCTCGGCGATTCTGCGTTGTCGCGGGTCCTGAAGGCCGCCTTGGAGAACGCTTACCCGGAGATCAGAGGCTGAATGCCCTTGACTGCTGAAGTGTTCCCCGACTGGAAGGGAACATTCCTGCATGGTGATTGTGGCGCGATGTCCGTTCATTCGTTGTCGCAGCGTCTGCATCGTCTCGCCAATGTACCACGCTTCGGGACATCCTTTCCTGCAGCGTATGAGGTAGACAACGTTGGCCGAGTCGCACGAGTATGTACTGCATACCTGGTGGGTGGTGTTCTCACGTTTAATAGTGGTATCCATGTCGATGATCTGGCACGTCTTGCAGAGATTACCATGACAGTGTTGTGTTGTGTCGTGGTCACTGTTCTGAAGACTGGGTAGTTTGCTGCAAACACTGGTTCGTTTGAGGTTGCGCGGTTGTTTGAAGGCAAGTAGTGGGGGTGTGGGGCTTACCTTGGCAAGATGTTCATCGTCAGCAATGACGTGTTGAAGGCTGTGAAGAAGATGACGTAGTCTCTCCGCTCCGGGGAAGTACTGGACGACGAAGGGTATTCTGTCGGTTGTGTCCCATGTTTGTCTTCTGAGGAAGTCGGTGCGGTTTTTCGCTGTGGCGCGTTCGAACTGTCGATCGATGAGTCGAGTGCCATATCCCATTCGTACGAGGGCATCTTTCAAAGTCTGTAGATGTCTGTTACGCTCCTCCTCGTCTGAGCAGATCATGTGTATACGGAGCGCATGTCCATAGGGAGTAGCTTCTTTAATGTGTTTAGGGTGGAAGCTGGAGAAGTGAAGCATCATGAGGTTATCCGTGGGTTTGCGGTAAAGCGAAGTGCTGAGGTGACCGTCCTTGATGGAGACGAGTGTGTCCAAGAATGGAACTGATTTTGCAGAGTAGTCCATAGTGAGTCTGATGGTTGGATGGAACTTATTAATGTCATCGTGTAGTCGTTTCAGTGATTCTTCGCCGTGGGTCCAAAGGAAAAAAAATGTCATCGATGTATCTGGTGTATAACGTCGGTTGAAGGTCCTGTGCGGTGTGTAGGTCCTGTTCAAACTTGTGCATGAAGATGTTGGCGTATTGGGGTGCGAATTTGGTCCCCATGGCTGTTCCGTGCGTCTGAATGAAGAACTTGTTGTCGAAGGTGAAGACGTTGTGATCCAGAATGAAGCGGATGAGTTGCAGAATTGCGTCTGGAGATTGGCAGTTGTCGGTGTTGAGTACTGAGGCTGTTGCAGCAATGCCGTCGTCATGGGGGATGCTGGTGTAGAGTGCCGAGACGTCCATTGTGACGAGGAATGTTCCTGGTTCAACTGGTCCATGGGTGCTGAGTTTCTGTAGGAAGTCCGTCGTGTCGCGACAGAAGCTGGGTGTACCTTGTACGACGGGTTTCAAGATGCCCTCGATGTAGCCAGAGAGGTTCTCACACAGGGTCCCATTGCCTGAAACGATAGGGCGGCCTGGTTTGTTGGCCTTATGTATTTTCGGGAGGCAGTAGAGATCTCCAATGCGGGGAGTACGTGGGATGAGAGCACGTAGGGTGCTCTGAAGATCTGGATCCAGGGTCTTGATCAGTCTGTTAAGTTGGCGTATGTGTTCCTTGGTCGGATCTGCGGGTAACTGTCTGTAGTGTTCTTGGTTGTTCAGTTGTCGGTATACTTCTTTGCAGTAGTTTGTTCTGTTCAGTACGACAGTGCCCCCCCCCCCCCTCCTTTGTCTGCTGTTTTGATGACGATGCTGTGGTTGGTCTTGTGAGCGCGGATGGCATTGCATTGTGCTTGGGTGACGTTCGGGGTTGTCTTGTGAATGCGACTGATGAATCTGGCATTGACGCGACTCCTGACGGCTTGAGCATACATGTCGGGTCTAAGGCAGCGGCCTTCCGGAGGGGTCCAATTCGACTCTTTCCCCTTCGGTTGCCGCACCGCAGATCTCTCGGTCTGCTGTTCCGGTTCATTGGTAGTCTGCTTGGGTTCGCTGTTGGCCTCTTGGGGTCTGTGGAAGAATTCCCGGAGCCTCATTCGCCTGATGAATTCCTCCGTGTCTGCCGGGAGACTGATGGGGTCCATTTTGGTGGTGGTGCAGAAATTGAGCCCTCTGCTGAGGACTTCGATTTCGTCTGGTTGAAGGGTGTAGTCTGACAAGTTGACAATAGATTTCCCTGTATTGTTTTCTACTGTGACACCGGGGGTGGCTTGGTTGCTGCCGGTGGTGGTGCCAAGTTTCTCAAGCTTTCTGTTCTTGGTATGCATATAGGTGGCATAGTATTGTTGTCTCATCTGTTTGGCGGTGTTCCGCAGCTGGTCTGCTGCATCCTGAGCGCAAGTTGAGAATATGGCCTCTATCTTGGTTTCCAGGTTGCGTCGTCTGCTGTAGAGCTGGCGGACGAGGTGGTTGAGGAGTGTGAGAGAGGTGCGACGGCAGAGCCTCTCAGCGAAGGCTGTGTTGTAGGTCGACTTGAGTGGGTTTGTGATCTGTAGCCCTTTCGGGATCTTGTCTGCTTTCTTGCATCTTTGTAGAAACTTAATGTCAGTGTCTATATGCGCGATCTTTCTGGAGATCCTCTCCACTTTGAGCCGGCAGTTTGCGGTGTCGATGGACTTTAACCTGGTGTTGAGCTAGTGACATCGAAACAAACCTGTTGGACTTTAACCTGGTGTTGTAAGACTTCGTACTGTGCTCACCCCAGTCCAACGCCGGCCTCTCCACACAATTGGAACTGAATCACTGAATGGTCACAGTTACAGAGACAGCTACACCCCAGAGTGCAGTGGAACCTCCCAGGGAAACACACTGACAATTGGAACTGAATCACTGAATGGTCAGAGTTACAGAGGCAGCTACACCCCAGAGTGCTGTGGAACCACACAGAGAAACACACTGTCAATTGGAACTGAATCACTGAATGGTCACAGTTATAGAGACAGCTACACCCCTGTGTGCAGTGGAACCACCCAGAGAAACACACTGACAATTGGAACTGAATCACTGAATGGTCACAGTTACAGAGGCAGCTACACCCAGGGTGCAGTGGAACCACCCAGAGAAACACACTGACAATTGGAACTGAATCACTGAATGGTCGCAGTTACCGAGACAGCTACACCCCAGAATGCAGTGGAACCACCCAGAGAAACACACTGACAATTCGAACTGAATCACTGAATGGTCACAGTGGAGTGAGGGATATCACTGAAACAATCTGAGATGTAGAGATGGGACTGATGGTGTCTGAGTGGACAGCATCCTTTCTCTTAATTTTAGTTGAACAATGTGATCAACAGTCCAGTGTTTGCAAAGAATGCTGTAATCTGTTTGTTCATATATTTCTAAACATAACTTGAACGATGTCAAAACCTCAATACCCCTGTTGTGATTCCACAGGGTATAACTTTAAGGCGTTGGGAATATATAACCTCAGAGTTTCAGACTCATAGACGACACCAGCACGAAGGACACATCACTTCTCACTGAAAATGCATCTTACAATTCAACTAGTTGAGAAAATATTCTACCCAATTGTTGCTATTGTTGGTGTTCCTGGTAAGTGATTGTCACCATTTAAGTTGTGTAAATCTGTGTGTGAGCGGCTCTCTGATTTTAAACTGGGACTGGAAATATCTGATCCTGATTTCGTGCTCACTGTTATATTGACACCTGATCAACGATATAATTGTCAAATGTCTTTAAGCATGTCAATAGTTTGAATCCCTTTTATCAACTCACAATAAACCTCTGTTTGTAACTCACTGGATCTCTGCCCGGTGAAGTTATTATCTTGAGTGGATTCGTGTATAATGTAAGATTGGATCTCAGTGAAGGCAATCTCGCTGAAGGAATGTTTAGGAGGAGAAAGAATAAAATCACACTGAGTGTGGGTCACTATCCAGAGTGGAATATCTGACAGCAGTGAACAAGTATTACTGGAAGTATCTGTTAGTGTAGAATTCTATTGAATGTGGGTCTCTCACCAGAGTGGAATATCTGATGGCAGTGAACAAGTGTTACTGGAAGTGTCTGTCAGTGTGGAATTGTACTGACTGTGGGTCACCAACTAGAGTGGTATATATGACAGCAGTGAACAAGGATTACTGGAAGTATCTGTCAGTGTCGGATCGTACTGAATGTGGGTCCCTCACCAGAGGGAATATCTGATCAAATTATCAATCTATTATTGGGAATATTGTTGAATTGTATTGTGTGTGCGTAAGAAATGGAACTGAAATAAGTTGGTTCTATTTTGAAATGATGTGTTTTATTTGGCGCGCCGTCGCTCTATTCTATGGAGCTCTCTCTCTCTCTCTCTCCCTGTCTGTCTGTCTGTGTGCCTGTGTCTCTCTCTCTCTGTTTTATTTTTAGAATAGATTGAAAACAGGAAGAGTTTGGCTGTGTTTTGATGATGGTTTGCTATTTATTCTGTGAAGTAAAATGTTTCGATATCTGTTTTCTATTTAACTGCTCCAACAGTATCACCCAGACGCAGAAATTTAACAAAACTCAACAGTCCAGTATTCCTACACGTTTTGTGATACTTGTCTCACTTCTCTTCATCACCAAATTAACTCCAATGTTTGTTATATTTTATGGGTGTGTTAAAACTGTGTTTCTGCTTCACACGATTTGCGAATCTATTCACCTGAACCCAGAAACCCCTCCAGTCCATTCACACACTTGTTTTCCAAGGAGTGATTGGGGGACTTATTGTTCTGATCAAAATACAGCAGCGGACACTGATCTGTCGGAACATTAATGTCCCATTGAAATACCCACTTTGCAAATTCACAATTAATGATGATGTGTGCCTGTAATTACTTGTATTCTTCCTCTGTACTCACTATCACTCTCAATTTGATTTTGTCTGTAAATTGTGTAATTATCATTCTGCTCCCCGATCCCATACTGTTGATGGGAATGGTGAAGGAGAGTGACCCCAGTGCTGATCCTTGTGGAACACCACTTCCCACATTCCACCAACCAGCCTAAATCCCTTTAACTCCTCTCCCTGTTTTCTGTGTGTGTCGCCAGCATGTGTCCATTCTGCTGCTGTGTCCCCTAACTCCACTGGCTCTGAGATTACTCATCAGTCTGTTATGTCGGATCTTACTGACGGCCTTTAGAAAATCAAATTGTTGAACATCTATCATACTACTCAGATCTATTATTTCTGCTAGTTATTGAAATAATTGGATGAAATGTGTCAGGAATAATGTTGACTTTGGAATATGTGCCGACTATTTAGTATACTCTGTGTTACTGGATTTCGTTTAACTCATGCTTCTAATTCCATTTTTCCAACTGTTGACATTGTGACTGGAAGATTTTATTATATTCTGTTCTAATTTCAAGAATAACAGAGACCGATTTCTGCTTTTCAATTCTTGGGTAATTCTCGGGGGCAGCACGGTAGCTTTGTGGATAGCACAATTGCGTCACACCTCCAGGGTCCCAGGTTCGATTCCGGCTTGCGTCTCTGTCTGTGCGGAGTCTGTACATCCTCCCCGTGTGTGCGTGTGTTTCCTCCGGGTGCTCCGGTTTCCTCCCGCAGTCCAAAGATGTGCAGGTTAGGTGGATTGACCATGATAAATTGCCCTTAGTGTCCACAATTGACCTTAGTGTTGGGTGGGGTTACTGGGTATAGGGATAGGGTGGAGGTGTTGACCTTGGGTAGGGTGCTCTTTTCAAGAGCCGGTGCAGATTCGATGGACTGAATGGCCTCCTTCTAAACTGTAAATTCTATGATATGGCTCTATGTAATTATTCTGATGATGATCAGTGAATAGATAATATTGTCTCTGCTGTTTCTCCCTGTCTATTTTATGAATATTTGTTGTTGAAATCCATCCGACTCCAGTAATCTCCCTCTACCTGGACCCCACCCTCTGGCCTCCTATCAGCTCGTGATCTTTTCATTGAGATCTGTCAGTGCAACATCGACCGTCTCAGTTTCTCTATGCCTCTTACCAGCTCTATCCTGACTCACTCTCAACGTCCTCCTGTCCTCCCTCTAATATCCAACCCTGGCCTGATGATCTAAGCTGCTCACAAGGGTGGTGCCATTATTGTCTTGTGTACTGAATTGTTCCTCACAGAGGCTGACCGTCAGCTCTCAGGCCCATCCTGCTACCTCCCCCAGGACCAGCAGCACACCACCAAACATCATGATATTGTTCCCCGGACTTTCACTGACCTCATTGACTCTGGATATCTTCTGTCCACAGCCGCGGACATCATAGTCCCACAATCCCACACATCCTGCATCAATCTCCCGCTTCTACCTCCTTCCCAAAATCCACAAACAGGAAAGTCCTAGTACACCCATTATTTCGGCCTGTTCCAGCCCCACCAAGATCATCTGTTCATATCTTGATTCCATCCGCTTTACCCTGTTCTGCCCCTTCCCAAAGACATTGATGTCAAAGTGACACAGTGGTTTTCACTGCTGCCTCACAGCATCCGGGTCCTCGGATCAATTCCCACCTCGGGTGACTTTTTCTCCGTGTGTGCGTGGGTTTCCTCCGGGTGCTCCGGTTTCCTCCCACGGTTCAAAGATGTGCAGGTTAGGTGGATTGGCCATGCTAAATTACTCTCTAGTGTCCAGAAAGATATGTAGGTTAGATTAAGTGGTTAATGAGATAGGAGGGGGAGTAACATCTCCCTCCTTCTATAAGTATAAAGACATTTTTCTGAAGGTGTCTCCTTCTGTAATGAAATGCATCTGAAATTGATTTGGCATTAATGTACAGTAAGTTCATCTTGTGTTCCAAGGCGAACATTCCACTGACCTTCCCATATGCTCCCTAGAAATGCACGCTAACATTTTATCATCGAAAATACAGCACTGACACAGTCACTTCGGCCCAATGTGCTCCACCTCAACCAAAAAGCCCTTCTAAGCTGACTCCATTTGCCTGAATTTGTCCCATATTCCTCCAAACCTTTACTATCCAAGTATCAGTCCAACTGACTTTTACATGTTGTCACTGTCCCTCCTCAAGCACTTCCTCCGGCAGCTCATTCCACATACACACCATCCTCTGTGCAAAAACGTTGCTCTTCAGCTTCTCATTAATTATATCCCATCTTAACTTAAACCAATGCCTTCTAGTACTTGATTCGCCAACCCTGGGAAAAAGACTGAGTGCATTCAACCTGTCCATGCCTCTCGTGATCGTTCCCACCTCTATCAGGTCTTAAGCGAGCCTTAAACTCTCCAAAGAAAAAAAAGTCCAATCTGTCCCTCGAACTCAGTCTCTTGAGTCCCGGCAACATCGTTGTAACTCTCGTCCGCACTTGCCCCAGTTTGAGAATATCTTTCCTATCCCAACTTCTAAACTCAATGCCCTGACCGATGAAGGCCAGCATGGCAAAAGCCTTCTTCACTTCCCGAACCACCTGTGACTCAATCTTTAGAGAACCGTGCACCTGAACTCCTCGGTCCTTCTCTTTGACGGTACTCCCTAAGGTCCTACCATTTACTTTGACAGAACTATCTTGATTTTACTTTGCAAAATGTAACACCTCACACTTACCTGCATTGAACTCTATTGGCCATTTCACGGCGCAATTTCCCTGCGAATCAAGATCCTGCTGCAATTTGGATAACCTTGCGCTTGACTGAAATACCACCTATTTTAATCCATCTTCCGGGCTGCCTCTCTGCTGCTTCTTTCTTCAGTGTAACCATCAAATAATATCTTATCTGGTTTTCACAATTGTTTCGCATATTATGTTTGATCTGGCATTTAATTCGAACTCACTGTCGAGTTTCCTTTTTTCCTTTGAATCATTGTATCGCCGTCAAACTGTGCTTTGAAAAAGTATTTTGGGAATCAATCAATTTGAAAAGCACAATTAGGGCGGCAGTGTGGCACAGTGGTTATCACTGCCGCCTTAAAGCGCCAGGGACCCAGGTTCAATTCCGACCACGGGTGACTGTCTGTGTGTAGTTAACATATTCTTCCCGTGCGTGTGGGGGGGGGGGGGGGTTCCTCCGGGTGCTCCGGTTTCCTCCCAGAGTACAAAGATGTGGAGGTTAGGTGATTTGACTGTGCTAATTTGCCCCTAGGTGGGATGTGGGGATAGGGCCGGGGAGTGGGTCTGTGTAGATTGCGCTTTCAGTGGGTCGGCGCAGACTCGTTGGGCCTCATGGCCTTTTGCACTGTTTATTCTATGATTCTATGATAACGCCTGACACAAGCTATAATTCTTTAATTGCTATGTGATTTGCCAACACTGAAACCGATGTACCCGATCTGGTTGGTAATACGGAAGCACGATTTTTACTGCACCTGGATTAAAAGGTGCAACATGCAAGGTTGATGTACAGGATCGAGAGTTCTGTGATAATTTAGCATGCAGAGATAATGTACTCAAAGATATGGAACAGAAAATACGCAGTGTGGGCCATTTTAACAGACGGAAGGCTGAGATTGGTGGTTTAGCAGGATAGGTGCTGGAGTCTTCGCTTGTAATGAACTGTACTGATAATTTTGGGAAGTGCAAGGAATTCCGTGCCTAAGCTTGCTGCTTTCCGTTAGTCCTACAACAATTCCTTATCTCTTGACATCCGTATGTCATCTTGTTCTGAAGCACTCGTAACGTTAGTCCGTCTTCAAGTCTTGTGTTAGCTACTGCTTTCCTGGCTAACTTACAATTTTCCGCCTTCCAAAAACGTGATGTGTTTCGCAATTCAGTTGTTCATGTCCGACCGCGCACGTTGACAACCCCTGTGCTCTCTGACCAATATGCAGTCCCGTTAGAGAAACACATCAAAATCCATATTGTTGCTGCAAACTATTCCATGTCTTGACCCCTGTGTCCTCATTTATTATATACAACGGCACCACGATCACTGATATCTTCATTCATCCATTGAGAGTCCCAGATTTACTCAGTCCATTCTCCGTCCAGTTTCTTCATCTAACAAGACCTCGCACTCGGTACATCGCTCCATAGACATATCCGTCCCTTACTGTCTCTTTATGTATCTGAGATACCCTCAAAGAGTTTAATTCAGCAGATTTACGTTGAATGTCAGAATAGTTCCTGATTCTTTCCTTATGCAGCTTTGTTTCGTTTATAGCTGCATAATTTTGCTGCAGAATATTTTTGCCCACTTTTCTAAGTGTATGTCTTTTCTCTGTGGATGACTGCAACTAGTTGCAATTGTATTGAAACTTTCAAGCATAATATATATCGGAAGGATAACTTTATGCATATTCGATAGCATGAGAATTGCGTGAGAATAAAGGTAGCATTGTGGATAGCACAATTGCTTCACAGCTCAAGGGTCCCAGGTTCGATTCCGGCTTGGGTCACTGTCTGTGCGGAGTCTGCACATCCTCCCCGAGTGTGCGTGGGTTTCCTGCCGATGCTCCGGTTTCCTCCCACAGTCCAAAGATGTGCGGGTTAGGTGGATTGGCCATGATAAATTGCCCTTAGTGTTGGGTGGGGTTACTGGGTTGTGGGGATAGGGTGGAGGTGTTGACCTTGGGTAGGGTGCTCTTTCCAAGAGCCGGTGCACACTCGATGGGCCGAATGGCCTCCTTCTGCACTGTAAATTCTACGAAAACAAAACGGCAAGGCATTTTCAAGGGCATTTCGAAGGAGAAGAGGACCGTGGTGCTTAAGAAGGGAATTCAATAATTTATAGATGAATCAGTTGAAACATGGAGACTGAATAAAAGTAATGGAAGGGAAAGGCTGTTGTGTGGACTTAATTCTCGTGTATAGAATACATTGCTGAAGGAAGCGATTCGGCCACCGAATTTGCACCGACCTTCTGACAGAACACATTTTGCAGCTTCATCTCCGTAATCCTGCAATCCCCGCAAACGCTGGACACCAATATAGCATGGCCTACCGCCTCACAGACATATCCTTGGACTATAGGGCAGGGCGATTACAAACATGTAAACAGGGAAATGACAAAGAACGCTAAGGAGATTGACCTTCGTTCTGAATTCACACATAATTCCTCTGGCTGTTATGTGGAATCCCTCTTATCCTGTCTGTATTCCAGCGAACGTAGTCACTCTGCTGATCCTCCGACTCAGGAACTGCTGTCTGTGTAAGAGAACAACTGTCTACCTGGTAGCCATGGTCTCGCCCGAACTGCTGCCACTTATATGTCTTGCTCTCATCAACTATATACTGGCGCCTCGTTTGCTACAGGCACTTTTACTTCACAGCTTCGGATCCGGTCTGGACTCCCTCATGGGTATCGCTGTGACCAACTGCTCAGTCTGGCTGACTGTGTCCTTCACCTTTGACCGCTTGGTGGCGATCTGCTGCCAGAGTTTTAAAATAAGCTTCAGTGCTCCCACATCTGCAGCTCCGGTCGTGGGAGCGATGTATCTTGGGCACATCTATGGGCCCCACACATCCAGCACTGTGTGTGCTGCCCCACAGCCAGCACTGCCAGTGCTTCCCCCACTCCCCAAAGCAGGCACTGCCAGTGCTCCCACAGCCAGCACTGGCAGTGCTCCCCACCCCCACAGCTAGCACCGGCATTGCTCTCCCACAGCCAGCACTGCCAGTGCTCCCACCCACAGCTAGCACTGCCAGTGCTCCCCACACAGCCAGTACTGCCAGTGCTCCCCACAGCCAGCACTGCCAGTGCTCCCACCCACAGCCAGCACTGCCAGTGCTCCCACCCACAACTAGCACTGCCAGTGCTCCCACACAGCCAGCACTGCCAGTGCTCCAACCTACAGCCAGCACTGCCAGTGCTCCCACCCACAGCTAGCATTGCCAGGGCTCCCACACAGCCATCACTGTCAGTGCTACCCACAGTCAGCACAGCCAGTGCACCGAACACACAGCCTGCACTTCCAGTTCTCCCCACCCTCCCACAGCCAGCACTGCCAGTGCTCCCCACAGCCAGAACTGCCAGTGCTGCCCCCAGACTACAGCTAGCACTGGCAGTGCTCCACACAGCCAGCACTGCCAGTGCTCCCACCCACAGCCAGCACTTCACGTACTCCCCCACCCTCCCACAACCAGCTCTGCCAGTGCTCCCCACAGCCAGCACTGCCAGTGATCCCACCCACAGCCAGCACTGCCAGTGCTCCCACCCACAACTAGCACTGCCAGTGCTCCCACACAGCCAGCACTGCCAGTGCTCCCACCCACAGCCAGCACTGCCAGTGCTCCCACCCACAGCTAGCATTGCCAGTGCTCCCACACAGCCATCGATGTCAGTGCTCCCCACAGCCAGCACAGCCAGTGCACCGAACACACAGCCTGCACTTCCAGTGCTCCCCACCCTCCCACAGCCAGCACTGCCAGTGCTCCCCAACAGCCAGAACTGCCAGTGCTGCCCCCAGACTAGAGCTAGCACTGGCAGTGCTCCACACAGCCAGCACAGCCAGTGCACCCACCCACAGCCAGCACTTCACGTACTCCCCCACCCTCCCACAACTAGCTCTGCCAGTGCTCCCCACAGCCAGCACTGCCAGTGCTCCCACCCACAGCCAGCACTGCCAGTGCTCCCACCCACAGCTAGCATTGCCAGTGCTCCCACACAGCCATCACTGTCAGTGCTCCCCACAGCCAGCACAGCCAGTGCACCGAACACACAGCCTGCACTTCCAGTGCTCCCCACCCTCCCACAGCCAGCACTGCCAGTGCTCCTCCACAGCCAGAACTTCCAGTGCTGCCCCCAGACTACAGCTAGCACTGGCAGTTCTCCACACAGCCAGCACTGCCAGTGCTGCCACCCACAGCCAGCACTTCACGTACTCCCCCACCCTCCCACAACCAGCTCTGCCAGTGCTCCGCCACAGCCAGCACTGCCAATGCGCCCACATAGCTATCACTTCCAATGATCACCCCACATCAGGACTGCCAGTGCTCCCCACAGCCAGCCCTGCCAGTGCTCCCACCCACAGCCAGCACTGCCAGTGCTCCCACCCACAACTAGCACTGCCAGTCCTCCCACCCACAGCCAGCACTGCCAGTGCTCCCACCCACAGCCAGCACTGCCAGTGCTCCCACACAGCCATCACTGTCAGTGCTCCCCACAGCCAGCACAGCCAGTGCTCCGAACACACAGCCTGCACTTCCAATTCTGCCCACCCTCCCACAGCCAGAACTGCCAGTGCTGCCCCCACACTACAGCTAGCACTGGCAGTGCTCCACAAAGCCAGCACTGCCAGTGCTCCCACCCACAGCCAGCACTGCCAGTGCTCCCACCCACAGCCAGCACTT
Organism: Scyliorhinus torazame; assembly: GCF_047496885.1. Taxonomy (NCBI): domain Eukaryota; kingdom Metazoa; phylum Chordata; class Chondrichthyes; order Carcharhiniformes; family Scyliorhinidae; genus Scyliorhinus; species Scyliorhinus torazame. The sequence continues at coordinate 66,890,910 of NC_092726.1, forward strand.
TACGTACTCCCCCACCCTCCCACAGCCAGCACTGCCAGTGCTCCCCACAGCCAGAACTGCCAGTGCTCCCAACCCCCTAATCCAGCACTGCCAGTGCTCATTCTACCCCCACCCCCACAGCCTCCTCTGCCAGTGCTTCCCTCAGGCAGCCAACAAAGCCAGTGCTCCCCACAGCCAGCCCTGCCAGTGCTCCGACCCCACGGCCAGCACTTCTAGCACTTCCAGAGCTTCCCCATCCAGCACTGCCTGTGCACCCACCACAGCCAGATCTGCCAGTGCTCCCCACAGCCAGCACTTCACGTACTCCCCCACCCTCCCACAACCAGCTCTGCCAGTGCTCCGCCACAGCCAGCACTGCCAATGCGCCCACATAGCTATCACTTCCAATGATCACCCCACATCAGGACTGCCAGTGCTCCCACAGCCAGCCCTGCCAGTGCTCCCACCCACAGCCAGCACTGCCAGTGCTCCCACCCACAACTAGCACTGCCAGTCCTCCCACCCACAGCCAGCACTGCCAGTGCTCCCACCCACAGCCAGCACTGCCAGTGCTCCCACACAGCCATCACTGTCAGTGCTCCCCACAGCCAGCACAGCCAGTGCTCCGAACACACAGCCTGCACTTCCAATTCTGCCCACCCTCCCACAGCCAGAACTGCCAGTGCTGCCCCCACACTACAGCTAGCACTGGCAGTGCTCCACAAAGCCAGCACTGCCAGTGCTCCCACCCACAGCCAGCACTTCACGTACTCCCCCACCCTCCCACAGCCAGCACTGCCAGTGCTCCCCACAGCCAGAACTGCCAGTGCTCCCAACCCCCTAATCCAGCACTGCCAGTGCTCATTCTACCCCCACCCCCACAGCCTCCTCTGCCAGTGCTTCCCTCAGGCAGCCAACAAAGCCAGTGCTCCCCACAGCCAGCCCTGCCAGTGCTCCGACCCCACGGCCAGCACTTCTAGCACTTCCAGAGCTTCCCCATCCAGCACTGCCTGTGCACCCACCACAGCCAGATCTGCCAGTGCTCCCCACAGCCAGCACTGCCAGTGCTCCCTCAGCCCCGAAAGCCAGCACTACCAGTGCTCCCCACATAGCAAACACTGCCAGTGTTCCCCCACTTTAATGCACTGCCAGTGCTTCCCCACTTTTCTACCCACAGAGCCAGCCGTGCCAGTGCTCCCACACACTCCACAGCAGGCACTGCCAGTACTCCCCCCTACAGCCACATCTGCCAGTGCTCCCCTGCAGCCAACAATGCAAATGCTCCCCCACAGCCAGAACTACATGTGCTCCACTATTATGCCAACACTGTCAGTGCTCCCCACAAACAGCACTGCCAGTACAATCCCTACGCCCCATAGCCATCCCTGCCAGTGCTCGCCCCACACAGCCAGCACTGACAGTGCTCCCCACCCGCCACAGCCAGCGTTGCCAGTGCTACACCACCCCCACACCCATCAATACCAGTGCTACCGCACAGCAAGCAGTGCCAGTGCTCCCAGACAGCACTCGCAACGCTCCCACCACAGCCAGCGCTGTCAGTGCTCCTCAGCCAGCACTGCTAGTGTTCCCAATCTAACAGCCAGCACTGCCAGTGCTCCACCCCTCTGCCAGTCCTGCCAGTGCTCCATCCCCACGGCCAGCACTTCCAGTGCCCCCCAACATCTAGCACTCCCAGTGCGCCCACCCACATCCAGCATTGCCAGTGCTACCCACAGGCAGCACTGCCAGTGCTCCACACACTCCCACAACCAGCTCTGCCAGTGCTCCCGCCACAGCCAGCAACAGCTCCCACTGCCAGGGCTACCCACTGCCAGCACTGCCAGTGACCCCCCCCAAACAACCAGCACTGACAGTGCTGCCCTCACACAGACAGCACTTTCAGTGCTCCGCCCACACAACCAGTACTGACAGTGTTCCCCACACAGCCAGCACTGTCAGTGCTCCCACCACACAGCCAGCACTGTCAGTGCTCACACACACAGCCTGCACTGTCAGTGCTCCCCCCACACAGCCAGCAATGTCAGTGCTCCCACCACACAGCCGTGGGGCAGCACGGTAGCACAAGTGGATAGCACTGTGGCTTCACAGCGCCAGGGTCCCAGGTTCGATTCCCCGCTGGGTCACTGTCTGTGTGGAGTCTGCACGTTCTCCCCGTGTCTGCGTGGGTTTCCTCCGGGTGCTCCGGTTTCCTCCCACAGTCCAAAGTCGTGCAGGTTAGGTGGATTGGCCATGATAAATTGCCCTTCGTGTCCAAAAAAAAGGTTAGGAAGGGTTATTGGGTTACGGGGTTAGGGTGGAAGTGAGGACTTAAGTGGGTCGGTGCAGACTCGATGGGCCGAATGGCCTCCTTCTGCACTGTATGTTCTATGACTATGACACAGCCAGCACTGCCAGTGCTCCCCACACAGCAAGCACTGCCAGTGTTCCCCCCACTTTCATGCACTGCCAGTACTTCCCCACTTTCCTACCCCCACATGCAGCCCTGACAGTGCTCCCACTCACCCCATGGCTAGCACTGCCAGTCTTCCCATACATCAAGCGCTGCCAGTGCTCCCCACGCTCTCAGCCAGCCAAGACAATGCTCATCCCCCCACATCGAGTATTGACAGTGATCACGCCTACAGCCAGCGCTGCCAGTAGTCCACCAACACCAGATCTGCCAGTGCTCGCCCTACAGCCAACACAGCCAGTGCTCCCCACAGCCAGCACTGCAAGTGCTCCCACACAATGACAACACTGCCAGTGCTCCCACAACCGGCCCCCCACCACAGCCAGCACTGCCAGTTCTCCACCCCACAGCCAGCACTGCCAGTGCTCCCCACACACGGCCATCACGACCAGTACCTCCTCACAACAGCCAGCACTGCCAGTTCTCCCATCCTCCCACATCCAACACTGCCTGTGCGCCCCCCCACACAGCCAGCATTGCCAGTGCTCCCCCACAGCCAGCACTGTCAGTGCTCGCCCTCACAGCCAGCACTTCCAGAGCTCCCCATAGTCAACACTACCAGTGCACCCACACAGCCTGATTTACCAGTGCTCCCCAATGCCAGCACTGGCAGGGCTCCCCACAGCCAGCACTGCCAGTGTACCCCACAAAACCAGCACTGCCAGTGCCCACACACAGCCTGCACTGCCAGTGCTCCCACAGTCAACACTGCCAGTGCACCCCCACATCCTGATCTGACTGTGCTCCCCCGGATGCCAGCACTGTCAGTGCTTCCATTCACACAGCCAGAACTGCAAGTGCTCACTCCACAGCCAACACTACCAGTGCTCCCACAGCCAGCATTGCCAGTGCTACCCCCACAGAGCCAGCAATGCCAGTGCTCCCACATCCAGCACTGCCAGTGCTCCCCACCACAGCCAGTAGTGCCAGTGCTCATCGACACAGCCAGCACTGCCAGTGCTCCCCATACAGCCAGCCATGCCAGTGATCCCCACAGCCAGCACAGCCAGTGCTCACATCCACACAGCCAGCACTGCCAGTGCTCTCCCACATCCAACACTGGCTGTGCTGATCACTCAATGCCAGCACTGGCATTGCTCCCCCACATCCTGCTCTGCCAGTGATCCCCAAAGCCAGCACTGCCAGTGCTCCCCATACAGACAGAACTGGAAATGCTGCCATCCACAGCCAGTGCTCCCCACACAGCCAGCACTGCTTGGGTTCCCCCACAAGGCAAGCACTGGCAGTGCTCCCCTCCACAGCTAGCACTGCCAGTGCTCCCGCCCACAACCAGCACTGCCAGTGCTCCCTCCACACAGCCAGCACTGCCAGAGCTCCCCTCCCCAAAAGCCTGCACTGCCAGTGCACCCCCCATAACCAGCACTGCTAGTGTTCCCCCACACAGCCAGCGCTGTCAGTGCTCCCACCACACAGCCAGCACTGTCAGTGCTCCCACCACACAACCAGCACTGTCAGTGCTCCCGACACACAGCCAGCACTGCCAGTGCTCCCGACACCCCTCATCCAGCCCTGTCAGTGCTCCCCTACGCAACCATCACTGACAATGCTACCCTCACAGACAGCACTGCCTGAGTTCCCCTCACAGCCAGCATTGCCAGTGCTCCCCTCACAGCCAGCACGGCCAGTGATTCCCTCACAGCCTGCACTGCCAGTGCTCCCACTAAGCCAACACTGCCAGTGCTCCCTCACACAACCAGCATTACCAGTGCTCCCTCACACAGCCAGTACTGCCAGCGCTCCCTCCCCGACAGCCAGCAATGCCAGCGCTACCTCCCCGACAACCAGCACTGCCAGTGCTCCCTCACACAGCCAGAACAGCCAGCGCTCCCACCACACAGCCAGCACTGTCAGTGCTCCCCTCCACAGCCAGCATTGCCAGTGCTCCCACCACACAGCCAGCACTCCCCCACACAGTCAGCACTGCCAGCGCTCCCTCCCCGACAGCCAGCACTGCCAGTGCTCCCTCACACGGCCAGAATAGCCAGTGCTCCCTCCCCACAGCCAGAATGCCAGTGCTCCCACCACACAGCCAGCACTGTCAGTGCTCCCCACACAGCCAGCACTGTCAGTGCTCCCCCACACAGCCAGCAGTGGCAGTGCTCCCACCTCACAGCCTGCACTGCCAGTGCTCCCCTCCACACAGACAGCACCGTCAATGCTCCCCTCCACCAGCAGTGGTCCCCTCCATCGACAGCACTGCCAGTGCTCCCCTTCTCATCCAGCACTGCCAGCGCTCCCACAGCCTACTCTGCCAGTTCTCCCACCCAAGGCCATCACTGCCAGTGCTCCTCCCACAGCCAACACTGCCAGCTCCCCAAAGCCTACTCTGCCAGGGCTCGCCTCCATAGACAGCACTGCCAGTGCTCCTCCCACAGCCAGCACTGCCAGTGCTCCACACAGCCAGCACTCTCAGAGCTCCACCCCACAACCAGCAGTGCCAGTGCTCCCCTTCACAACCAGCACTGCCAGTGCTCCCCACAGCCTGAACTGCCAGTTCTGCCCCCCACACAGCCAGCATTGCCACTGCTCTCCACAACAAGCACTGTCAGAGCTCCTCCCCACACCCAGCACTAACAATGCTCCCACTGACAGCATTGCCAGTGCTCCCATTCACACAGCCACCACTGCCAGTGCTCCCTCCACAGCCAACACTGCTAGTGCTCCCCATACAGCCAGCACTGCCAGTTCTGCCGTCCTCCCACACCCAGCATTGCCAGTGCTCCCATTCACACAGCCAGCACTGCCAGTGCTCACTCCGCAGCCAACACTGCCAGTGTTCCCCACAGCCAGCACTGCCAATGCTCCCACAGCCAACATTGTCAGTGCTACCCCCACCACAGCCAGTAGTTCCAGTGCTCATCGACACAGCCAGCCCTGCCAGTGATCCCCACAGCCAGCACTGCCAGTGCTCACGTCCACGCAGCCAGCACTTCCAGTGCTCTCCCACATCCAGCACTGTCTGTGCTCACCACTCAATGCCAGCACTGGCATTGCTCCCCACAGCCTGCTCTGCCAGTGATCCCCAAAGCCAGCACTGCCAGTACTCCTCATACAGACAGAACTGGAAATGCTGCCATCCACAGCCAGTGCTCCCCACACAGCCAGCACTGCTTGTGTTCCCCACATGGCAAGCACTGGCAGTGCTTCCTTCCACAGCTAGCACAGCCAGCGCTCCCCTCACAGCCAGAACTGCCAGTACTCCCCCCACAGCCAGTACTGCCACTGCTCCCCACCACAGCCAGTGCTCCCCCACACATCCAGCACTGCCAGTGTTCCCACCACTGCAAGCACTGCCAGTGCTCCCCACAGCCAGCATTGCCTGTGCTCCCCATGCAGCCAGCTCTGGCAGTGCTCCCACAGCCAGCACTTCCAGTTCACCCCCCATTTCAACGCTCCCCAGAGCAAGCACTGCCAGTGCTCCAGCCCACAACCAGCACTGCCAGTGCTCCCTCCACTCAGCCAGCATTGCCAGTGCTCCCCTCCCCAAAAGCCTGCACTGCCATCACTCCCACAAAAAGCCAACACTGCCAGTGCACCCCCCATAACCAGCACTGCCAGTGCGCCCCCCCCCCATAGCAAACACTTCCAGTGCTACCACCCAAGGCTAGTACTGGCAGTGTTCCCCTCCACAGCCAGCACCGCCAGTGCTCCTTTCCACACAGCCAGCACTGACAGTGCTCCCCTCACAGACAGCACTGCCAGTGCTCCCCTCACAGCCAGCACTGCCAGTGCTACCTCACAAAGCCAGCACTGCCAGTTCTCCCTCCACACAGCCAGCACTGCTAGTGCTGCCCCACACAGCCAGCACTGCCAGTGCTCCCTCACACGGCCAGCACTGACAGTGCTCCCCTACACAGCCAGCACTGCCAGTGATCCCCTCAGACAGCCAGCACTTCCAGTGCTCCACCCACGCAGCCAGCACTGCCAGTGCTCCCCTCACAGCCAGCACTGCCAGTGCTACCTCACAAAGCCAGCACTGCCAGTTCTCCCTCCACACAGCCAGCACTGCCAGTGCTACCTCACAAAGCCAGCACTGCCAGTTCTCCCTCCACACAGCCAGCACTGCTAGTGCTGCCCCACACAGCCAGCACTGCCAGTGCTCCCTCACACGGCCAGCACTGACAGTGCTCCCCTACACAGCCAGCACTGCCAGTGATCCCCTCAGACAGCCAGCACTTCCAGTGCTCCACCCACGCAGCCAGCACTGCCAGTGCTCCCCTCACAGCCAGCACTGCCAGTGCCCCCCTCACAGCCAGCTCTGCCAGTGCTTCCATCACAGCCTGCTCTGCCAGTGCACCCCACACAGCCAACACTGCCAGTGCTCCCTCACACAGCCAGCACTGCCAGCGCTCCCTCCCCGACAGCCGGCACTGCCAGTGCTCCCTCACACAGCCAACACACCCAGCGCTCCCTCCCCCACAGCCAGCACTGCCGGTGCTCCCACCACACAGCAAGCACTGTCATTGCTCCCCCCACACAGCCAGCACTGTCAGTGCTCCCCCAAACAGCCAGCACTGTCAGTGCTCCCACCACACAGCCAGCACTGTCAGTGCTCCCACCAAACAGCCAGCACTGTCAGTGCTCCCCCGACACAGCCAGCACTGTCAGTGCTCCCATCACACAGCCAGCACTGTCAGTGCTCCCCCACACAGCCAGCACTGTCAGTGCTCCCCACACAGCCAGCACTGTCAGTGCTTCCCCACACAGCCAGCAGTCAGTGCTCCCACCACACGCCAGCACTGTCAGTGCTTCCACCACACAGCCAGCACTGTCAGTGCTCCCACCACACGGCCAGCACTGTCAGTGCTCCCCCACACAGCCAGCACTGCCAGTGCTCCCCACACAGCTAGCACTGCAAGTGCTCCCCCCACACAGCCAGCACTGCCAATGCTCCCCACAGAGCCAGCACTATCAGTGCTGCCCCACACAGCCAGCACTGTCAGTGCTCCCACCACACAGCCAGCACTGTTAGTGCTCCCACCACACAACCAGCACTGTCAGTGCTCCCCCCACACAGCCAGCACTGTCAGTGCTCCGACCACACAGCCAGCACAGTCAGTGCTCCCCCCACACAGCCAGCACTGTCAGTGGTCCCTACACACAGCCAGCAATGTCAGTGCTCCCGCCACACAGCCAGCACTGACAGTGCTCCCCCCACTCAGCCAGCACTGTCAGTGCTCCTACTACGCAGCCAGCACTGTCAGTGCTCCCACCACACAGCCAGCACTCTCAGTGCTCCCTTCAACACAGCCAGCACTGCCAGTGCTCCCACCACACAGCGAGCACTGTCAGTGCTCCCACACACAGCCTGCTCTGTCAGTGCTCCCCCCACACTGCCAGCACTGTCAGTGCTCCCCACACAGCCAGCACTGTCAGTGCTCCCCACACAGCCAGCACTGTCAGTGCTCCCTACACACAGCCAGCACTGTCAGTGCTCTCAACACACAGCCAGCACTGTCAGTGCTCTCAACACACAGCCAGCACTGTCAGTGCTTCCTCACACAGCCAGCACTGTCAGTGCTCCCACCACACAGCCAGCACTGTCAGTGCTCCCCCACACAGCCAGCACTGTCAGTGCTCCCAACACAGAGCCAGCACTGTCTGCTCCCACCACACAGCCTGCACTGTCAGTGCTCCCACCACACAGCCAGCACTCTCAGTGCTCCCTTCCACACAGCCAGCACTGCCAGTGCTCCCACCACACAGCCAGCACTGTCAGTGCTCCCACAACACAGCCAGCTCTGTCAGTGCTCCCCCACACTGCCAGCACTGTCAGTGCTCCCCACACAGCCAGCACTGGCAGTGCTCCCAACACACAGCCAGCACTGTCAGTGCTCCCACCACGCAGCCAGCCCTGTCAGTGCTCTCAACACACAGCCTGCACTGACAGTGCTCCCCCACACAGCCAGCACTGTCAGTGCTCCCCACACAGCCAGCACTGCCAGTGCTCCCCACACAGCCAGCACTGTCAGTGCTCCCCCACTCAGCCAGCACTTTCAGTGCTGCCACCACACAGCCAGCACTGTCAGTGATCCCCCCACACAGCCAGCACTGTAAGTGCTCCCTCACGCAGCCAGCACTGCCAGTGCTCCTCTCACACAGCCAGCACTGTCAGTGCTCCCCCACACATCCAGCACTGCCAGTGTTCCCACCACTGCAAGCACTGCCAGTGCTCCCCATAGCCAGCATTGCCTGTGCTCCCCATGCAGCCAGCTCTGGCAGTGCTCCCACAGCCAGCACTTCCAGTTCACCCCCCATTTCAACGCTCCCCAGAGCAAGCACTGCCAGTGCTCCAGCCCACAACCAGCACTGCCAGTGCTCCCTCCACTCAGCCAGCATTGCCAGTGCTCCACTCCCCAAAAGCCTGCACTGCCATCACTCCCACAAAAAGCCAACACTGCCAGTGCACCCCCCATAACCAGCACTGCCAGTGCGCCCCCCCATAGCAAACACTTCCAGTGCTACCACCCAAGGCTAGTACTGGCAGTGTTCCCCTCCACAGCCAGCACCGCCAGTGCTCCTTTCCACACAGCCAGCACTGCCAGTGCTCCCCACGCAGCCAGCACTGACAGTGCTCCCCTCACAGACAGCACTGCCAGTGCTCCCCTCACAGCCAGCACTGCCAGTGCTACCTCACAAAGCCAGCACTGCCAGTTCTCCCTCCACACAGCCAGCACTGCTAGTGCTGCCCCACACAGCCAGCACTGCCAGTGCTCCCTCACACGGCCAGCACTGACAGTGCTCCCCCACCCAGCCAGCACTGCCAGTGATCCCCTCAGACAGCCAGCACTTCCAGTGCTCCACCCACGCAGCCAGCACTGCCAGTGCTCCCCTCACAGCCATCACTGCCAGTGCTCCCCTCACAGCCAGCTCTGCCAGTGCTTCCATCACAGCCTGCTCTGCCAGTGCTCCCCACACAGCCAACACTGCCAGTGCTCCCTCACACAGCCAGCACTGCCAGCTGCTCCCTCCCCGACAGCCGTCACTGCCAGTGCTCCCTCACACAGCCAACACAGCCAGCGCTCCCTCCCCCACAGCCAGCACTGCCGGTGCTCCCACCACACAGCAAGCACTGTCATTGCTCCCCCCACACAGCCAGCACTGTCAGTGCTCCCCCACACAGCCAGCACTGTCAGTGCTCCCACCACACAGCCAGCACTGTCAGTGCTCCCACCAAACAGCCAGCACTGTCAGTGCTCCCCCGACACAGCCAGCACTGTCAGTGCTCCCATCACTCAGCCAGCACTGTCAGTGCTCCCCCACACAGCCAGCACTGTCAGTGCTCCCCACACAGCCAGCACTGTCAGTGCTTCCCCACACAGCCAGCAGTCAGTGCTCCCACCACACGCCAGCACTGTCAGTGCTTCCACCACACAGCCAGCACTGTCAGTGCTCCCACCACACGGCCAGCACTGTCAGTGCTCCCCCACACAGCCAGCACTGTCAGTGCTCCCCACACAGCCAGCACTGCCAGTGCTCCCTACACACAGCCAGCACTGTCAGTGCTCTCAAAACACAGCCAGCACTGTCAGTGCTCTCAACACACAGCCAGCACTGTCAATGCTTCCTCACACAGCCAGCACTGCCAGTGCTCCCCACAGAGCCAGCACTATCAGTGCTGCCCCACACAGCCAGCACTGTCAGTGCTCCCACCACACAGCCAGCACTGTTAGTGCTCCCACCACACAACCAGCACTGTCAGTGCTCCCCCCACACAGCCAGCACTGTCAGTGCTCCAACCACACAGCCAGCACAGTCAGTGCTCCCCCCACACAGCCAGCACTGTCAGTGGTCCCTACACACAGCCAGCAATGTCAGTGCTCCCCCCACTCAGCCAGCACTGTCAGTGCTCCTACTACGCAGCCAGCACTGTCAGTGCTCCCACCACACAGCCAGCACTCTCAGTGCTCCCTTGAACACAGCCAGCACTGCCAGTGCTCCCACCACACAGCGAGCACTGTCAGTGCTCCCACAACACAGCCTGCTCTGTCAGTGCTCCCCCCACACTGCCAGCACTGTCAGTGCTCCCCACACAGCCAGCACTGTCAGTGCTCCCCACACAGCCAGCACTGCCAGTGCTCCCTACACACAGCCAGCACTGTCAGTGCTCTCAACACACAGCCAGCACTGTCAGTGCTCTCAACACACAGCCAGCACTGTCAATGCTTCCTCACACAGCCAGCACTGTCAGTGCTCCCACCAAACAGCCAGCACTGTCAGTGCTCCCCCACACAGCCAGCACTGTCAGTGCTCCCAACACAGAGCCAGCACTGTCTGCTCCCACCACACAGCCAGCACTGTCAGTGCTCCCACCACACAGCCAGCACTCTCAGTGCTCCCTTCCACACAGCCAGCACTGCCAGTGCTCCCACCACACAGCCAGCACTGTCAGTGCTCCCACAACACAGCCAGCTCTGTCAGTGCTCCCCCACACTGCCAGCACTGTCAGTGCTCCCCACACAGCCAGCACTGGCAGTGCTCCCAACACACAGCCAGCACTGTCAGTGCTCCCACCACACAGCCAGCCCTGTCAGTGCTCTCAACACACAGCCTGCACTGACAGTGCTCCCCCACACAGCCAGCACTGTCAGTGCTCCCCACACAGCCAGCACTGCCAGTGCTCCCCACACAGCCAGCACTGTCAGTGCTCCCCCACTCAGCCAGCACTTTCAGTGCTGCCACCACACAGGCAGCACTGTCAGTGATCCCCCCAAACAGCCAGCACTGTAAGTGCTCCCTCACGCAGCCAGCACTGCCAGTGCTCCTCTCACACAGCCAGCACTGTCAGTGCTACCTCACACAGCCATCACTGCCAGTGCTCCCACCACACAGCAAGCACTGTCAGTGCTCCCCCACACAGCCAGCACTGCAAGTGCTCCCCCATACAGCCAGCACTGCCAGTGCTCCCCACACAGCCAGCAGTGTCAGTGCTCCCCACACAGCCAGTATGGTCAGTGCTGCCCCACACAGCCAGCACTGTCAGTGCTCTCCCACACAGCAAGCACTGTCAGTGCTCCCACCACACAGCCAGCACTGTCAGTGCTCCCACCACACAGCCAGCACTCTCAGTGATCCCCCCACACAGCCAGCACTGCCAGTGCTCCTCTCACACAGCCAGCACTGCAAGTGCTCCCTCACAAAGACAGCCCTGCCAGCGCACCCTCCCCCACAGCCTGCACTGTCAGTGCTCCCCCACACAGCCAGCACTGTCAGTGCTCCCCCACACAGCCAGCACTGTCAGTGCTCCCCACACAGCCAGCACTGTCAGTGCTTCCCCACACTGCCAGCACAGTCAGTGCTCCCACCACACGCCAGCACTGTCAGTGCTCCCACCACACAGCCAGCACTGTCAGTGCTCCCACAACACGGCCAGCACTGTCAGTGCTCCCACACACAGCCAGCACTGCCAGTGCTCCCCACACATCTAGCACTGCAAGTGCTCCCCCCACACAGCCAGCACTGCCAGTGCTCCCCACAGAGCCAGCACTATCAGTGCTGCCCCACACAGCCAGCACTGTCAGTGCTCCCACCACACAGCCAGCACTGTCGGTGCTCCCACCACACAACCAGCACTGTCTGTGCTCCCCCCACACAGCCAGCACTGTCAGTGCTCCAACCACACAGCCAGCACAGTCAGTGCTCCCCCACAGAGCCAGCACTGTCAGTGGTCCCTACACACAGCCAGCAATGTCAGTGCTCCCGCCACACAGCCAGCACTGACAGTGCTCCCCCCACTCAGCCAGCACTGTCAGTGCTCCTACTACGCAGCCAGCACTGTCAGTGCTCCCACCACACGGCCAGCAATGTCAGTGCTCCCACCACACAGCCAGCACTCTCAGTGCTCCCTTCAACACAGCCAGCACTCTCAGTGCTCCCTTCAACACAGCCAGCACTGCCAGTGCTCCCACCACACAGCCAGCACTGTCAGTGCTCCCACAACACAGCCTGCTCTGTCAGTGCTCCCCCCACACTGCCAGCACTGCCAGTGCTCCCCACACAGCCAGCACTGTCAGTGCTCCCCACACAGCCAACACTGTCAGTGCTCCCTACACACAGCCAGCACTGTCAGTGCTCGCAACACACAGCCAGCACTGTCAGTGCTCTCAACACACAGCCAGCACTGTCAGTGCTCCCTCACACAGCCAGCACTGTCAGTGCTCCCACCACTCAGCCAGCACTGTCAGTGCTCCCCCACACAGCCAGCACTGTCAGTGCCCCCTGCACACAGCCAGCACTGTCAGTGCTCCCAACACATAGCCAGCACTGTCAGTGCTCCCACCACACAGCCAGCACTGTCAGTGCTCCCACCACACAGCCAGCACTCTCAGTGCTCCCTTCCACACAGCCAGCACTGCCAGTGCTCCCACCACACAGCCAGCACTGTCAGTACTCCCACAACACAGCCAGCACTGTCAGTGCTCTCAACACACAGCCAGCACTGTCAGTGCTCCCTCACACAGCCAGCACTGTCAGTGATCCCACCACACAGCCAGCACTGTCAGTGCTCCCCCACACAGCCAGCACTGTCAGTGCCCCCTGCACACAGCCAGCACTGTCAGTGCTCCCAACATAGAGCCAGCACTGTCAGTGCTCCCACCACACAGCCAGCACTGTCAGTGCTCCCATCACACAGCCAGCACTCTCAGTGCTCCCTTCCACACAGCCAGCACTGCCAGTGCTCCCACCACACAGCCAGCACTGTCAGTGCTCCCACAACACAGCCAGCTCTGTCAGTGCTCCCCCCACACTGCCAGCACTGTCAGTGCTCCCCACACAGCCAGCACTGTCAGTGCTCCCCACACAGCCAGCACTGCCAGTGCTCCCCACACAGCCAGCACCGTCAGTGCTCCCAACACAGAGCCAGCACTGTCAGTGCTCTCAACACACAGCCAGCACTGTCAGTGCTTCCTCACACAGCCAGCACTGTCAGTGCTCCCACCACACAGCCAGCACTGTCAGTGCTCCCCCACACAGCCAGCACTGTCAGTGCTCCCAACACAGAGCCAGCACTGTCAGTGCTCCCACCACACAGCCAGCACTTTCAGTGCTCCCACCACACAGCCAGCACTCTCAGTGCTCCCTTCCACACAGCCAGCACTGCCAGTGCTCCCACCACACAGCCAGCACTGTCAGTGCTCCCACAACACAGCCAGCTCTGTCAGTGCTCCCCCACACTGCCAGCACTGTCAGTGCTCCCCACACAGCCAGCACTGGCAGTGCTCCCAACACACAGCCAGCACTGTCAGTGCTCCCACCACACAGCCAGCCCTGTCAGTGCTCTCAACACACAGCCTGCACTGCCAGTGCTCCCCCACACAGCCAGCAATGTCAGTGCTCCCCACACAGCCAGCACTGCCAGTGCTCCCCACACAGCCAGCACTGTCAGTGCTCCCCCACTCAGCCAGCACTGTCAGTGCTGCCACCACACAGCCAGCACTGTCAGTGATCCCCCCACACAGCCAGCACTGTAAGTGCTCCCTCACGCAGCCAGCACTGCCAGTGCTCCTCTCACACAGCCAGCACTGTCAGTGCTACCTCACACAGCCATCACTGCCAGTGCTCCCACCACACAGCAAGCACTGTCAGTGCTCCCCCACACAGCCAGCACTGCAAGTGCTCCCCCATACAGCCAGCACTGCCAGTGCTCCCCCACACAGCCAGCAGTGTCAGTGCTCCCCACACAGCCAGTATGGTCAGTGCTGCCCCACACAGCCAGCACTGTCAGTGCTCTCCCACACAGCAAGCACTGTCAGTGCTCCCACCACACAGCCAGCACTGTCAGTGCTCCCACCACACAGCCAGCACTCTCAGTGATCCCCCCACACAGCCAGCACTGCCAGTGCTCCTCTCACACAGCCAGCACTGCAAGTGCTCCCTCACACAGCCAGCCCTGCCAGCGCACCCTCCCCCACAGCCTGCACTGTCAGTGCTCCCCCACACAGCCAGCACTGTCAGTGCTCCTCCACACAGCCAGCACTGTCAGTGCTCCCCACACAGCCAGCACTGTCAGTGCTTCCCCACACAGCCAGCACAGTCAGTGCTCCCACCACACGCCAGCACTGTCAGTGCTCCCACCACACAGCCTGCTCTGTCAGTGCTCCCCCCACACTGCCAGCACTGTCAGTGCTCCCCACACAGCCAGCACTGTCAGTGCTCCCCACACAGCCAGCACTGTCAGTGCTCCCTACACACAGCCAGCACTGTCAGTGCTCTCAACACACAGCCAGCACTGTCAGTGCTCTCAACACACAGCCAGCACTGTCAGTGCTTCCTCACACAGCCAGCACTGTCAGTGCTCCCACCACACAGCCAGCACTGTCAGTGCTCCCCCACACAGCCAGCACTGTCAGTGCTCCCAACACAGAGCCAGCACTGTCTGCTCCCACCACACAGCCTGCACTGTCAGTGCTCCCACCACACAGCCAGCACTCTCAGTGCTCCCTTCCACACAGCCAGCACTGCCAGTGCTCCCACAACACAGCCAGCACTGTCAGTGCTCCCACAACACAGCCAGCTCTGTCAGTGCTCCCCCACACTGCCAGCACTGTCAGTGCTCCCCACACAGCCAGCACTGGCAGTGCTCCCAACACACAGCCAGCACTGTCAGTGCTCCCACCACGCAGCCAGCCCTGTCAGTGCTCTCAACACACAGCCTGCACTGACAGTGCTCCCCCACACAGCCAGCACTGTCAGTGCTCCCCACACAGCCAGCACTGCCAGTGCTCCCCACACAGCCAGCACTGTCAGTGCTCCCCCACTCAGCCAGCACTTTCAGTGCTGCCACCACACAGCCAGCACTGTCAGTGATCCCCCCACACAGCCAGCACTGTAAGTGCTCCCTCACGCAGCCAGCACTGCCAGTGCTCCTCTCACACAGCCAGCACTGTCAGTGCTCCCCCACACATCCAGCACTGCCAGTGTTCCCACCACTGCAAGCACTGCCAGTGCTCCCCACAGCCAGCATTGCCTGTGCTCCCCATGCAGCCAGCTCTGGCAGTGCTCCCACAGCCAGCACTTCCAGTTCACCCCCCATTTCAACGCTCCCCAGAGCAAGCACTGCCAGTGCTCCAGCCCACAACCAGCACTGCCAGTGCTCCCTCCACTCAGCCAGCATTGCCAGTGCTCCACTCCCCAAAAGCCTGCACTGCCATCACTCCCACAAAAAGCCAACACTGCCAGTGCACCCCCCATAACCAGCACTGCCAGTGCGCCCCCCCATAGCAAACACTTCCAGTGCTACCACCCAAGGCTAGTACTGGCAGTGTTCCCCTCCACAGCCAGCACCGCCAGTGCTCCTTTCCACACAGCCAGCACTGCCAGTGCTCCCCACGCAGCCAGCACTGACAGTGCTCCCCTCACAGACAGCACTGCCAGTGCTCCCCTCACAGCCAGCACTGCCAGTGCTACCTCACAAAGCCAGCACTGCCAGTTCTCCCTCCACACAGCCAGCACTGCTAGTGCTGCCCCACACAGCCAGCACTGCCAGTGCTCCCTCACACGGCCAGCACTGACAGTGCTCCCCCACCCAGCCAGCACTGCCAGTGATCCCCTCAGACAGCCAGCACTTCCAGTGCTCCACCCACGCAGCCAGCACTGCCAGTGCTCCCCTCACAGCCATCACTGCCAGTGCTCCCCTCACAGCCAGCTCTGCCAGTGCTTCCATCACAGCCTGCTCTGCCAGTGCTCCCCACACAGCCAACACTGCCAGTGCTCCCTCACACAGCCAGCACTGCCAGCTGCTCCCTCCCCGACAGCCGTCACTGCCAGTGCTCCCTCACACAGCCAACACAGCCAGCGCTCCCTCCCCCACAGCCAGCACTGCCGGTGCTCCCACCACACAGCAAGCACTGTCATTGCTCCCCCCACACAGCCAGCACTGTCAGTGCTCCCCCACACAGCCAGCACTGTCAGTGCTCCCACCACACAGCCAGCACTGTCAGTGCTCCCACCAAACAGCCAGCACTGTCAGTGCTCCCCCGACACAGCCAGCACTGTCAGTGCTCCCATCACTCAGCCAGCACTGTCAGTGCTCCCCCACACAGCCAGCACTGTCAGTGCTCCCCACACAGCCAGCACTGTCAGTGCTTCCCCACACAGCCAGCAGTCAGTGCTCCCACCACACGCCAGCACTGTCAGTGCTTCCACCACACAGCCAGCACTGTCAGTGCTCCCACCACACGGCCAGCACTGTCAGTGCTCCCCCACACAGCCAGCACTGTCAGTGCTCCCCACACAGCCAGCACTGCCAGTGCTCCCTACACACAGCCAGCACTGTCAGTGCTCTCAAAACACAGCCAGCACTGTCAGTGCTCTCAACACACAGCCAGCACTGTCAATGCTTCCTCACACAGCCAGCACTGCCAGTGCTCCCCACAGAGCCAGCACTATCAGTGCTGCCCCACACAGCCAGCACTGTCAGTGCTCCCACCACACAGCCAGCACTGTTAGTGCTCCCACCACACAACCAGCACTGTCAGTGCTCCCCCCACACAGCCAGCACTGTCAGTGCTCCAACCACACAGCCAGCACAGTCAGTGCTCCCCCCACACAGCCAGCACTGTCAGTGGTCCCTACACACAGCCAGCAATGTCAGTGCTCCCCCCACTCAGCCAGCACTGTCAGTGCTCCTACTACGCAGCCAGCACTGTCAGTGCTCCCACCACACAGCCAGCACTCTCAGTGCTCCCTTGAACACAGCCAGCACTGCCAGTGCTCCCACCACACAGCGAGCACTGTCAGTGCTCCCACAACACAGCCTGCTCTGTCAGTGCTCCCCCCACACTGCCAGCACTGTCAGTGCTCCCCACACAGCCAGCACTGTCAGTGCTCCCCACACAGCCAGCACTGCCAGTGCTCCCTACACACAGCCAGCACTGTCAGTGCTCTCAACACACAGCCAGCACTGTCAGTGCTCTCAACACACAGCCAGCACTGTCAATGCTTCCTCACACAGCCAGCACTGTCAGTGCTCCCACCAAACAGCCAGCACTGTCAGTGCTCCCCCACACAGCCAGCACTGTCAGTGCTCCCAACACAGAGCCAGCACTGTCTGCTCCCACCACACAGCCAGCACTGTCAGTGCTCCCACCACACAGCCAGCACTCTCAGTGCTCCCTTCCACACAGCCAGCACTGCCAGTGCTCCCACCACACAGCCAGCACTGTCAGTGCTCCCACAACACAGCCAGCTCTGTCAGTGCTCCCCCACACTGCCAGCACTGTCAGTGCTCCCCACACAGCCAGCACTGGCAGTGCTCCCAACACACAGCCAGCACTGTCAGTGCTCCCACCACACAGCCAGCCCTGTCAGTGCTCTCAACACACAGCCTGCACTGACAGTGCTCCCCCACACAGCCAGCACTGTCAGTGCTCCCCACACAGCCAGCACTGCCAGTGCTCCCCACACAGCCAGCACTGTCAGTGCTCCCCCACTCAGCCAGCACTTTCAGTGCTGCCACCACACAGCCAGCACTGTCAGTGATCCCCCCAAACAGCCAGCACTGTAAGTGCTCCCTCACGCAGCCAGCACTGCCAGTGCTCCTCTCACACAGCCAGCACTGTCAGTGCTACCTCACACAGCCATCACTGCCAGTGCTCCCACCACACAGCAAGCACTGTCAGTGCTCCCCCACACAGCCAGCACTGCAAGTGCTCCCCCATACAGCCAGCACTGCCAGTGCTCCCCACACAGCCAGCAGTGTCAGTGCTCCCCACACAGCCAGTATGGTCAGTGCTGCCCCACACAGCCAGCACTGTCAGTGCTCTCCCACACAGCAAGCACTGTCAGTGCTCCCACCACACAGCCAGCACTGTCAGTGCTCCCACCACACAGCCAGCACTCTCAGTGATCCCCCCACACAGCCAGCACTGCCAGTGCTCCTCTCACACAGCCAGCACTGCAAGTGCTCCCTCACAAAGACAGCCCTGCCAGCGCACCCTCCCCCACAGCCTGCACTGTCAGTGCTCCCCCACACAGCCAGCACTGTCAGTGCTCCCCCACACAGCCAGCACTGTCAGTGCTCCCCACACAGCCAGCACTGTCAGTGCTTCCCCACACTGCCAGCACAGTCAGTGCTCCCACCACACGCCAGCACTGTCAGTGCTCCCACCACACAGCCAGCACTGTCAGTGCTCCCACAACACGGCCAGCACTGTCAGTGCTCCCACACACAGCCAGCACTGCCAGTGCTCCCCACACATCTAGCACTGCAAGTGCTCCCCCCACACAGCCAGCACTGCCAGTGCTCCCCACAGAGCCAGCACTATCAGTGCTGCCCCACACAGCCAGCACTGTCAGTGCTCCCACCACACAGCCAGCACTGTCGGTGCTCCCACCACACAACCAGCACTGTCTGTGCTCCCCCCACACAGCCAGCACTGTCAGTGCTCCAACCACACAGCCAGCACAGTCAGTGCTCCCCCACAGAGCCAGCACTGTCAGTGGTCCCTACACACAGCCAGCAATGTCAGTGCTCCCGCCACACAGCCAGCACTGACAGTGCTCCCCCCACTCAGCCAGCACTGTCAGTGCTCCTACTACGCAGCCAGCACTGTCAGTGCTCCCACCACACGGCCAGCAATGTCAGTGCTCCCACCACACAGCCAGCACTCTCAGTGCTCCCTTCAACACAGCCAGCACTCTCAGTGCTCCCTTCAACACAGCCAGCACTGCCAGTGCTCCCACCACACAGCCAGCACTGTCAGTGCTCCCACAACACAGCCTGCTCTGTCAGTGCTCCCCCCACACTGCCAGCACTGCCAGTGCTCCCCACACAGCCAGCACTGTCAGTGCTCCCCACACAGCCAACACTGTCAGTGCTCCCTACACACAGCCAGCACTGTCAGTGCTCGCAACACACAGCCAGCACTGTCAGTGCTCTCAACACACAGCCAGCACTGTCAGTGCTCCCTCACACAGCCAGCACTGTCAGTGCTCCCACCACTCAGCCAGCACTGTCAGTGCTCCCCCACACAGCCAGCACTGTCAGTGCCCCCTGCACACAGCCAGCACTGTCAGTGCTCCCAACACATAGCCAGCACTGTCAGTGCTCCCACCACACAGCCAGCACTGTCAGTGCTCCCACCACACAGCCAGCACTCTCAGTGCTCCCTTCCACACAGCCAGCACTGCCAGTGCTCCCACCACACAGCCAGCACTGTCAGTACTCCCACAACACAGCCAGCACTGTCAGTGCTCTCAACACACAGCCAGCACTGTCAGTGCTCCCTCACACAGCCAGCACTGTCAGTGATCCCACCACACAGCCAGCACTGTCAGTGCTCCCCCACACAGCCAGCACTGTCAGTGCCCCCTGCACACAGCCAGCACTGTCAGTGCTCCCAACATAGAGCCAGCACTGTCAGTGCTCCCACCACACAGCCAGCACTGTCAGTGCTCCCATCACACAGCCAGCACTCTCAGTGCTCCCTTCCACACAGCCAGCACTGCCAGTGCTCCCACCACACAGCCAGCACTGTCAGTGCTCCCACAACACAGCCAGCTCTGTCAGTGCTCCCCCCACACTGCCAGCACTGTCAGTGCTCCCCACACAGCCAGCACTGTCAGTGCTCCCCACACAGCCAGCACTGCCAGTGCTCCCCACACAGCCAGCACCGTCAGTGCTCCCAACACAGAGCCAGCACTGTCAGTGCTCTCAACACACAGCCAGCACTGTCAGTGCTTCCTCACACAGCCAGCACTGTCAGTGCTCCCACCACACAGCCAGCACTGTCAGTGCTCCCCCACACAGCCAGCACTGTCAGTGCTCCCAACACAGAGCCAGCACTGTCAGTGCTCCCACCACACAGCCAGCACTTTCAGTGCTCCCACCACACAGCCAGCACTCTCAGTGCTCCCTTCCACACAGCCAGCACTGCCAGTGCTCCCACCACACAGCCAGCACTGTCAGTGCTCCCACAACACAGCCAGCTCTGTCAGTGCTCCCCCACACTGCCAGCACTGTCAGTGCTCCCCACACAGCCAGCACTGGCAGTGCTCCCAACACACAGCCAGCACTGTCAGTGCTCCCACCACACAGCCAGCCCTGTCAGTGCTCTCAACACACAGCCTGCACTGCCAGTGCTCCCCCACACAGCCAGCAATGTCAGTGCTCCCCACACAGCCAGCACTGCCAGTGCTCCCCACACAGCCAGCACTGTCAGTGCTCCCCCACTCAGCCAGCACTGTCAGTGCTGCCACCACACAGCCAGCACTGTCAGTGATCCCCCCACACAGCCAGCACTGTAAGTGCTCCCTCACGCAGCCAGCACTGCCAGTGCTCCTCTCACACAGCCAGCACTGTCAGTGCTACCTCACACAGCCATCACTGCCAGTGCTCCCACCACACAGCAAGCACTGTCAGTGCTCCCCCACACAGCCAGCACTGCAAGTGCTCCCCCATACAGCCAGCACTGCCAGTGCTCCCCCACACAGCCAGCAGTGTCAGTGCTCCCCACACAGCCAGTATGGTCAGTGCTGCCCCACACAGCCAGCACTGTCAGTGCTCTCCCACACAGCAAGCACTGTCAGTGCTCCCACCACACAGCCAGCACTGTCAGTGCTCCCACCACACAGCCAGCACTCTCAGTGATCCCCCCACACAGCCAGCACTGCCAGTGCTCCTCTCACACAGCCAGCACTGCAAGTGCTCCCTCACACAGCCAGCCCTGCCAGCGCACCCTCCCCCACAGCCTGCACTGTCAGTGCTCCCCCACACAGCCAGCACTGTCAGTGCTCCTCCACACAGCCAGCACTGTCAGTGCTCCCCACACAGCCAGCACTGTCAGTGCTTCCCCACACAGCCAGCACAGTCAGTGCTCCCACCACACGCCAGCACTGTCAGTGCTCCCACCACACAGCCAGCACTGTCAGTGCTCCCACAACACGGCCAGCACTGTCAGTGCTCCCCCACACAGCCAGCACTGCCAGTGCTCCCCACACATCTAGCACTGCAAGTGCTCCCCCCACACAGCCAGCACTGCCAGTGCTCCCCACAGAGCCAGCACTATCAGTGCTGCCCCACACAGCCAGCACTGTCAGTGCTCCCACCACACAGCCAGCACAGTCAGTGCTCCCCCCACACAGCCAGCACTGTCAGTGGTCCCTACACACAGCCAGCAATGTCAGTGCTCCCGCCACACAGCCAGCACTGACAGTGCTCCCCCCACTCAGCCAGCACTGTCAGTGCTCCTACTACGCAGCCAGCACTGTCAGTGCTCCCACCATACGGCCAGCACTGCCAGTGCTCCCACCACACAGCCAGCACTCTCAGTGCTCCCTTCAACACAGCCAGCACTCTCAGTGCTCCCTTCAACACAGCCAGCACTGCCAGTGCTCCCACCACACAGCCAGCACTGTCAGTGCTCCCACAACACAGCCTGCTCTGTCAGTGCTCCCCCCACACTGCCAGCACTGCCAGTGCTCCCCACACAGCCAGCACTGTCAGTGCTCCCCACACAGCCAACACTGTCAGTGCTCCCTACACACAGCCAGCACTGTCAGTGCTCGCAACACACAGCCAGCACTGTCAGTGCTCTCAACACACAGCCAGCACTGTCAGTGCTCCCTCACACAGCCAGCACTGTCAGAGCTCCCACCACACAGCCAGCACTGTCAGTGCTCCCCCACACAGCCAGCACTGTCAGTGCCCCCTGCACACAGCCAGCACTGTCAGTGCTCCCAACACATAGCCAGCACTGTCAGTGCTCCCACCACACAGCCAGCACTGTCAGTGCTCCCACCACACAGCCAGCACTCTCAGTGCTCCCTTCCACACAGCCAGCACTGCCAGTGCTCCCACCACACAGCCAGCACTGTCAGTACTCCCACAACACAGCCAGCACTGTCAGTGCTCTCAACACACAGCCAGCACTGTCAGTGCTCCCTCACACAGCCAGCACTGTCAGTGATCCCACCACACAGCCAGCACTGTCAGTGCTCCCCCACACAGCCAGCACTGTCAGTGCCCCCTGCACACAGCCAGCACTGTCAGTGCTCCCAACACAGAGCCAGCACTGTCAGTGCTCCCACCACACAGCCAGCACTGTCAGTGCTCCCACCACACAGCCAGCACTCTCAGTGCTCCCTTTCACACAGCCAGCACTGCCAGTGCTCCCACCACACAGCCAGCACTGTCAGTGCTCCCACCACACAGCCAGCACTCTCAGTGCTCCCTTCCACACAGCCAGCACTGCCAGTGCTCCCACCACACAGCCAGCACTGTCAGTACTCCCACAACACAGCCAGCACTGTCAGTGCTCTCAACACACAGCCAGCACTGTCAGTGCTCCCTCACACAGCCTGCACTGTCAGTGCTCCCACCACACAGCCAGCACTGTCAGTGCTCCCCCACACAGCCAGCACTGCCAGCGCTCCCTCCGCCACAGCCATCACTGCCAGTGCTCCCACCACACAGCAAGCACTGTCAGTGCTCCCCCACACAGCCAGCACTGCAAGTGCTCCCCCATACAGCCAGCACTGCCAGTGCTCCCCCACACAGCCAGCAGTGTCAGTGCTCCCCACACAGCCAGTATGGTCAGTGCTGCCCCACACAGCCAGCACTGTCAGTGCTCTCCCACACAGCAAGCACTGTCAGTGCTCCCACCACACAGCCAGCACTGTCAGTGCTCCGACCACACAGCCAGCACTGTCAGTGATCCTCCCACACAGCCAGCACTGCCAGTGCTCCTCTCACACAGCCAGCACTGCAAGTGCTCCCTCACAAAGCCAGCCCTGCCAGCGCACCCTCCCCCACAGCCTGCACTGTCAGTGCTCCCCCACACAGCCAGCACTGTCAGTGCTCCCCCACACAGCCAGCACTGTCAGTGCTCCCCACACAGCCAGCACTGTCAGTGCTTCCCCACACAGCCAGCACAGTCAGTGCTCCCACCACACGCCAGCACTGTCAGTGCTCCCACCACACAGCCAGCACTGTCAGTGCTCCCACAACACGGCCAGCACTGTCAGTGCTCCCGCACACAGCCAGCACTGCCAGTGCTCCCCACACAGCTAGCACTGCAAGTGCTCCCCCCACACAGCCAGCACTGCCAGTGCTCCCCACAGAGCCAGCACTATCAGTGCTGCCCCACACAGCCAGCACTGTCAGTGCTCCCACCACACAGCCAGCACTGTCGGTGCTCCCACCACACAACCAGCACTGTCAGTGCTCCCCCACACAGCCAGCACTGTCAGTGCTCCACCCACACAGCCAGCACAGTCAGTGCTCCCCCCACACAGCCAGCACTGTCAGTGGTCCCTACACACAGCCAGCAATGTCAGTGCTCCCGCCACACAGCCAGCACTGACAGTGCTCCCCCCACTCAGCCAGCACTGTCAGTGCTCCTACTACGCAGCCAGCACTGTCAGTGCTCCCACCACACGGCCAGCACTGTCAGTGCTCCCACCACACAGCCAGCACTCTCAGTGCTCCCTTCAACACAGCCAGCACTCTCAGTGCTCTCTTCAACACAGCCAGCACTGCCAGTGCTCCCACCACACAGCCAGCACTGTCAGTGCTCCCACAACACAGCCTGCTCTGTCAGTGCTCCCCCCACACTGCCAGCACTGTCAGTGCTCCCCACACAGCCAGCACTGTCAGTGCTCCCCACACAGCCAACACTTTCAGTGCTCCCTACACACAGCCAGCACTGTCAGTGCTCGCAACACACAGCCAGCACTGTCAGTGCACTCAACACACAGCCAGCACTGTCAGTGCTCCCTCACACAGCCAGCACGGTCAGTGCTCCCACCACACAGCCAGCACTGTCAGTGCTCCCCACACAGCCAGCACTGTCAGTGCCCCCTGCACACAGCCAGCACTGTCAGTGCTCCCAACACATAGCCAGCACTGTCAGTGCTCCCACCACACAGCCAGCACTGTCAGTGCTCCCACCACACAGCCAGCACTCTCAGTGCTCCCTTCCACACAGCAAGCACTGCCAGTGCTCCCACCACACAGCCAGCACTGTCAGTACTCCCACAACACAGCCAGCACTGTCAGTGCTCTCAACACACAGCCAGCACTGTCAGTTCTCCCTCACACAGCCAGCACTGCCAGTGCTCCCACCACACAGCCAGCACTGTCAGTGCTCCCACAACACAGCCAGCTCTGTCAGTGCTCCCCCCACACTGCCAGCACTGTCAGTGCTCCCCACACAGCCAGCACTGTCAGTGCTCCCCACACAGCCAGCACTGCCAGTGCTCCCCACACAGCCAGCACTGTCAGTGCTCCCCCACACAGCCAGCACTGTCAGTGCTCCCACCACACAGCCAGCACTGTCAGTGATCCCCCCACACAGCCAGCACTGTCAGTGCTCCCCCACACAGCCAGCACTGCCAGTGCTCCTCTCACACAGCCAGCACTGTCAGTGCTCCCACCACACAGCGAGCACTGCCAGCGCTCCCTCCCCCACAGCCAGCACTGCCAGTGCTCCCACCACACAGCAAGCACTGTCAGTGCTCCCCCACCCAGCCAGCACTGTTAGTGCTCCCCACACAGCCAGTATGGTCAGTGCTGCCCCACACAGCCAGCACTGTCAGTGCTCCCCCACACAGCAAGCACTGTCAGTGCTCCCACTACACAGCCAGCACTGTCAGTGCTCCCACCACACAGCCTGCACTGTCAGTGTTCCCCCAAACAGCCAGCACTGCCAATGCTCCTCTCACACAGCCAGCACTGCAAGTGCTCCCTGACAAAGCCAGCACTGCCAGCGCACCCTCCCCGACAGCCGGCACTGCCAGTGCTCCCTCACACAGCCAGCACTGCCTGTGCTCCCCTCACAGCCAGCACTGCCCGTGCTTCCCTCACAGCCAGCAATGTCAGTGCTCCCTCACACAGCCAGCACTGTCAGTGCTCCCTCACACAGCCAGCACTGTCAGTGCTCCCACCACACAGCCAGCACTGTCAGTGCTCCCCCACACAGCCAGCACTGTCAGTGCCCCCTGCACACAGCCAGCACTGTCAGTGCTCCCAACACAGAGCCAGCATTGTCAGTGCTCCCACCACACAGCCAGCACTGTCAGTGCTCCCACCACACAGCCAGCACTCTCAGTGCTCCCTTTCACACAGCCAGCACTGCCAGTGCTCCCACCACACAGCCAGCACTGTCAGTGCTCCCACAACACAGCCAGCTCTGTCAGTGCTCCCCCCACACTGCCAGCACTGTCAGTGCTCCCCACACAGCCAGCACTGTCAGTGCTCCCCACACAGCCAGCACTGCCAGTGCTCCCCACACAGCCAGCACTGTCAGTGCTCCCCCACACAGCCAGCACTGTCAGTGCTCCCACCACACAGCCAGCACTGTCAGTGATCCCCCCACACAGCCAGCACTGTCAGTGCTCCCCCACACAGCCAGCACTGCCAGTGCTCCTCTCACACAGCCAGCACTGTCAGTGCTCCCACCACACAGCCAGCACTGCCAGCGCTCCCTCCCCCACAGCCAGCACTGCCAGTGCTCCCACCACACAGCAAGCACTGTCAGTGCTCCCCCACCCAGCCAGCACTGTTAGTGCTCCCCACACAGCCAGTATGGTCAGTGCCCCCTGCACACAGCCAGCACTGTCAGTGCTCCCAACACATAGCCAGCACTGTCAGTGCTCCCACCACACAGCCAGCACTGTCAGTGCTCCCACCACACAGCCAGCACTCTCAGTGCTCCCTTCCACACAGCCAGCACTGCCAGTGCTCCCACCACACAGCCAGCACTGTCAGTACTCCCACAACACAGCCAGCACTGTCAGTGCTCTCAACACACAGCCAGCACTGTCAGTGCTCCCTCACACAGCCTGCACTGTCAGTGCTCCCACCACACAGCCAGCACTGTCAGTGCTCCCCCACACAGCCAGCACTGCCAGCGCTCCCTCCGCCACAGCCATCACTGCCAGTGCTCCCACCACACAGCAAGCACTGTCAGTGCTCCCCCACACAGCCAGCACTGCAAGTGCTCCCCCATACAGCCAGCACTGCCAGTGCTCCCCCACACAGCCAGCAGTGTCAGTGCTCCCCACACAGCCAGTATGGTCAGTGCTGCCCCACACAGCCAGCACTGTCAGTGCTCTCCCACACAGCAAGCACTGTCAGTGCTCCCACCACACAGCCAGCACTGTCAGTGCTCCGACCACACAGCCAGCACAGTCAGTGATCCTCCCACACAGCCAGCACTGCCAGTGCTCCTCTCACACAGCCAGCACTGCAAGTGCTCCCTCACAAAGCCAGCCCTGCCAGCGCACCCTCCCCCACAGCCTGCACTGTCAGTGCTCCCCCACACAGCCAGCACTGTCAGTGCTCCCCCACACAGCCAGCACTGTCAGTGCTCCCCACACAGCCAGCACTGTCAGTGCTTCCCCACACAGCCAGCACTGCCAGTGCTCCTCTCACACAGCCAGCACTGTCAGTGCTCCCACCACACAGCGAGCACTGCCAGCGCTCCCTCCCCCACAGCCAGCACTGCCAGTGCTCCCACCACACAGCAAGCACTGTCAGTGCTCCCCCACCCAGCCAGCACTGTTAGTGCTCCCTACACAGCCAGTATGGTCAGTGCTGCCCCACACAGCCAGCACTGTCAGTGCTCCCCCACACAGCAAGAACTGTCAGTGCTCCCACCACACAGCCAGCACTGTCAGTGCTCCCACCACACAGCCTGCACTGTCAGTGTTCCCCCAAACAGCCAGCACTGCCAATGCTCCTCTCACACAGCCAGCACTGCAAGTGCTCCCTGACAAAGCCAGCACTGCCAGCGCACCCTCCCCGACAGCCGGCACTGCCAGTGCTCCCTCACACAGCCAGCACTGCCTGTGCTCCCCTCACAGCCAGCACTGCCCGTGCTTCCCTCACAGCCAGCAATGTCAGTGCTTCCTCACACAGCCAGCACTGTCAGTGCTCCCTCACACAGCCAGCACTGTCAGTGCTCCCACCACACAGCCAGCACTGTCAGTGCTCCCCCACACAGCCAGCACTGTCAGTGCCCCCTGCACACAGCCAGCACTGTCAGTGCTCCCAACACAGAGCCAGCACTGTCAGTGCTCCCACCACACAGCCAGCACTGTCAGTGCTCCCACCACACAGCCAGCACTCTCAGTGCTCCCTTTCACACAGCCAGCACTGCCAGTGCTCCCACCACACAGCCAGCACTGTCAGTGCTCCCACAACACAGCCAGCTCTGTCAGTGCTCCCCCCACACTGCCAGCACTGTCAGTGCTCCCCACACAGCCAGCACTGTCAGTGCTCCCCACACAGCCAGCACTGCCAGTGCTCCCCACACAGCCAGCACTGTCAGTGCTCCCCCACACAGCCAGCACTGTCAGTGCTCCCACCACACAGCCAGCACTGTCAGTGATCCCCCCACACAGCCAGCACTGTCAGTGCTCCCCCACACAGCCAGCAATGCCAGTGCTCCTCTCACACAGCCAGCACTGTCAGTGCTCCCACCACACAGCCAGCACTGCCAGCGCTCCCTCCCCCACAGCCAGCACTGCCAGTGCTCCCACCACACAGCAAGCACTGTCAGTGCTCCCCCACCCAGCCAGCACTGTTAGTGCTCCCCACACAGCCAGTATGGTCAGTGCCCCCTGCACACAGCCAGCACTGTCAGTGCTCCCAACACATAGCCAGCACTGTCAGTGCTCCCACCACACAGCCAGCACTGTCAGTGCTCCCACCACACAGCCAGCACTCTCAGTGCTCCCTTCCACACAGCCAGCACTGCCAGTGCTCCCACCACACAGCCAGCACTGTCAGTACTCCCACAACACAGCCAGCACTGTCAGTGCTCTCAACACACAGCCAGCACTGTCAGTGCTCCCTCACACAGCCTGCACTGTCAGTGCTCCCACCACACAGCCAGCACTGTCAGTGCTCCCCCACACAGCCAGCACTGCCAGCGCTCCCTCCGCCACAGCCATCACTGCCAGTGCTCCCACCACACAGCAAGCACTGTCAGTGCTCCCCCACACAGCCAGCACTGCACGTGCTCCCCCATACAGCCAGCACTGCCAGTGCTCCCCCACACAGCCAGCAGTGTCAGTGCTCCCCACACAGCCAGTATGGTCAGTGCTGCCCCACACAGCCAGCACTGTCAGTGCTCTCCCACACAGCAAGCACTGTCAGTGCTCCCACCACACAGCCAGCACTGTCAGTGCTCCGACCACACAGCCAGCACTGTCAGTGATCCTCCCACACAGCCAGCACTGCCAGTGCTCCTCTCACACAGCCAGCACTGCAAGTGCTCCCTCACAAAGCCAGCCCTGCCAGCGCACCCTCCCCCACAGCCTGCACTGTCAGTGCTCCCCCACACAGCCAGCACTGTCAGTGCTCCCCCACACAGCCAGCACTGTCAGTGCTCCCCACACAGCCAGCACTGTCAGTGCTTCCCCACACAGCCAGCACAGTCAGTGCTCCCACCACACGCCAGCACTGTCAGTGCTCCCACCACGCAGCCAGCACTGTCAGTGCTCCCACAACACGGCCAGCACTGTCAGTGCTCCCGCACACAGCCAGCACTGCCAGTGCTCCCCACACAGCTAGCACTGCAAGTGCTCCCCCCACACAGCCAGCACTGCCAGTGCTCCCCACAGAGCCAGCACTATCAGTGCTGCCCCACACAGCCAGCACTGTCAGTGCTCCCACCACACAGCCAGCACTGTCGGTGCTCCCACCACACAACCAGCACTGTCAGTGCTCCCCCCACACAGCCAGCACTGTCAGTGCTCCACCCACACAGCCAGCACAGTCAGTGCTCCCCCCACACAGCCAGCACTGTCAGTGGTCCCTACACACAGCCAGCAATGTCAGTGCTCCCGCCACACAGCCAGCACTGACAGTGCTCCCCCCACTCAGCCAGCACTGTCAGTGCTCCTACTACGCAGCCAGCACTGTCAGTGCTCCCACCACACGGCCAGCACTGTCAGTGCTCCCACCACACAGCCAGCACTCTCAGTGCTCCCTTCAACACAGCCAGCACTCTCAGTGCTCCCTTCAACACAGCCAGCACTGCCAGTGCTCCCACCACACAGCCAGCACTGTCAGTGCTCCCACAACACAGCCTGCTCTGTCAGTGCTCCCCCCACACTGCCAGCACTGTCAGTGCTCCCCACACAGCCAGCACTGTCAGTGCTCCCCACACAGCCAACACTTTCAGTGCTCCCTACACACAGCCAGCACTGTCAGTGCTCGCAACACACAGCCAGCACTGTCAGTGCACTCAACACACAGCCAGCACTGTCAGTGCTCCCTCACACAGCCAGCACGGCCAGTGCTCCCACCACACAGCCAGCACTGTCAGTGCTCCCCCACACAGCCAGCACTGTCAGTGCCCCCTGCACACAGCCAGCACTGTCAGTGCTCCCAACACATAGCCAGCACTGTCAGTGCTCCCACCACACAGCCAGCACTGTCAGTGCTCCCACCACTCAGCCAGCACTCTCAGTGCTCCCTTCCACACAGCCAGCACTGCCAGTGCTCCCACCACACAGCCAGCACTGTCAGTACTCCCACAACACAGCCAGCACTGTCAGTGCTCTCAACACACAGCCAGCACTGTCAGTGCTCCCTCACACAGCCAGCACTGCCAGTGCTCCCACCACACAGCCAGCACTGTCAGTGCTCCCACAACACAGCCAGCTCTGTCAGTGCTCCCCCCACACTGCCAGCACTGTCAGTGCTCTCCCACACAGCAAGCACTGTCAGTGCTCCCACCACACAGCCAGCACTGTCAGTGCTCCGACCACACAGCCAGCACTGTCAGTGATCCTCCCACACAGCCAGCACTGCCAGTGCTCCTCTCACACAGCCAGCACTGCAAGTGCTCCCTCACAAAGCCAGCCCTGCCAGCGCACCCTCCCCCACAGCCTGCACTGTCAGTGCTCCCCCACACAGCCAGCACTGTCAGTGCTCCCCCACACAGCCAGCACTGTCAGTGCTCCCCACACAGCCAGCACTGTCAGTGCTTCCCCACACAGCCAGCACTGCCAGTGCTCCTCTCACACAGCCAGCACTGTCAGTGCTCCCACCACACAGCGAGCACTGCCAGCGCTCCCTCCCCCACAGCCAGCACTGCCAGTGCTCCCACCACACAGCAAGCACTGTCAGTGCTCCCCCACCCAGCCAGCACTGTTAGTGCTCCCCACACAGCCAGTATGGTCAGTGCTGCCCCACACAGCCAGCACTGTCAGTGCTCCCCCACACAGCAAGCACTGTCAGTGCTCCCACCACACAGCCAGCACTGTCAGTGCTCCCACCACACAGCCTGCACTGTCAGTGTTCCCCCAAACAGCCAGCACTGCCAATGCTCCTCTCACACAGCCAGCACTGCAAGTGCTCCCTGACAAAGCCAGCACTGCCAGCGCACCCTCCCCGACAGCCGGCACTGCCAGTGCTCCCTCACACAGCCAGCACTGCCTGTGCTCCCCTCACAGCCAGCACTGCCCGTGCTTCCCTCACAGCCAGCAATGTCAGTGCTTCCTCACACAGCCAGCACTGTCAGTGCTCCCTCACACAGCCAGCACTGTCAGTGCTCCCACCACACAGCCAGCACTGTCAGTGCTCCCCACACAGCCAGCACTGTCAGTGCCCCCTGCACACAGCCAGCACTGTCAGTGCTCCCAACACAGAGCCAGCACTGTCAGTGCTCCCACCACACAGCCAGCACTGTCAGTGCTCCCACCACACAGCCAGCACTCTCAGTGCTCCCTTTCACACAGCCAGCACTGCCAGTGCTCCCACCACACAGCCAGCACTGTCAGTGCTCCCACAACACAGCCAGCTCTGTCAGTGCTCCCCCCACACTGCCAGCACTGTCAGTGCTCCCCACACAGCCAGCACTGTCAGTGCTCCCCACACAGCCAGCACTGCCAGTGCTCCCCACACAGCCAGCACTGTCAGTGCTCCCCCACACAGCCAGCACTGTCAGTGCTCCCACCACACAGCCAGCACTGTCAGTGATCCCCCCACACAGCCAGCACTGTCAGTGCTCCCCCACACAGCCAGCAATGCCAGTGCTCCTCTCACACAGCCAGCACTGTCAGTGCTCCCACCACACAGCCAGCACTGCCAGCGCTCCCTCCCCCACAGCCAGCACTGCCAGTGCTCCCACCACACAGCAAGCACTGTCAGTGCTCCCCCACCCAGCCAGCACTGTTAGTGCTCCCCACACAGCCAGTATGGTCAGTGCCCCCTGCACACAGCCAGCACTGTCAGTGCTCCCAACACATAGCCAGCACTGTCAGTGCTCCCACCACACAGCCAGCACTGTCAGTGCTCCCACCACACAGCCAGCACTCTCAGTGCTCCCTTCCACACAGCCAGCACTGCCAGTGCTCCCACCACACAGCCAGCACTGTCAGTACTCCCACAACACAGCCAGCACTGTCAGTGCTCTCAACACACAGCCAGCACTGTCAGTGCTCCCTCACACAGCCTGCACTGTCAGTGCTCCCACCACACAGCCAGCACTGTCAGTGCTCCCCCACACAGCCAGCACTGCCAGCGCTCCCTCCGCCACAGCCATCACTGCCAGTGCTCCCACCACACAGCAAGCACTGTCAGTGCTCCCCCACACAGCCAGCACTGCACGTGCTCCCCCATACAGCCAGCACTGCCAGTGCTCCCCCACACAGCCAGCAGTGTCAGTGCTCCCCACACAGCCAGTATGGTCAGTGCTGCCCCACACAGCCAGCACTGTCAGTGCTCTCCCACACAGCAAGCACTGTCAGTGCTCCCACCACACAGCCAGCACTGTCAGTGCTCCGACCACACAGCCAGCACTGTCAGTGATCCTCCCACACAGCCAGCACTGCCAGTGCTCCTCTCACACAGCCAGCACTGCAAGTGCTCCCTCACAAAGCCAGCCCTGCCAGCGCACCCTCCCCCACAGCCTGCACTGTCAGTGCTCCCCCACACAGCCAGCACTGTCAGTGCTCCCCCACACAGCCAGCACTGTCAGTGCTCCCCACACAGCCAGCACTGTCAGTGCTTCCCCACACAGCCAGCACAGTCAGTGCTCCCACCACACGCCAGCACTGTCAGTGCTCCCACCACACAGCCAGCACTGTCAGTGCTCCCACAACACGGCCAGCACTGTCAGTGCTCCCGCACACAGCCAGCACTGCCAGTGCTCCCCACACAGCTAGCACTGCAAGTGCTCCCCCCACACAGCCAGCACTGCCAGTGCTCCCCACAGAGCCAGCACTATCAGTGCTGCCCCACACAGCCAGCACTGTCAGTGCTCCCACCACACAGCCAGCACTGTCGGTGCTCCCACCACACAACCAGCACTGTCAGTGCTCCCCCCACACAGCCAGCACTGTCAGTGCTCCACCCACACAGCCAGCACAGTCAGTGCTCCCCCCACACAGCCAGCACTGTCAGTGGTCCCTACACACAGCCAGCAATGTCAGTGCTCCCGCCACACAGCCAGCACTGACAGTGCTCCCCCCACTCAGCCAGCACTGTCAGTGCTCCTACTACGCAGCCAGCACTGTCAGTGCTCCCACCACACGGCCAGCACTGTCAGTGCTCCCACCACACAGCCAGCACTCTCAGTGCTCCCTTCAACACAGCCAGCACTCTCAGTGCTCCCTTCAACACAGCCAGCACTGCCAGTGCTCCCACCACACAGCCAGCACTGTCAGTGCTCCCACAACACAGCCTGCTCTGTCAGTGCTCCCCCCACACTGCCAGCACTGTCAGTGCTCCCCACACAGCCAGCACTGTCAGTGCTCCCCACACAGCCAACACTTTCAGTGCTCCCTACACACAGCCAGCACTGTCAGTGCTCGCAACACACAGCCAGCACTGTCAGTGCACTCAACACACAGCCAGCACTGTCAGTGCTCCCTCACACAGCCAGCACGGTCAGTGCTCCCACCACACAGCCAGCACTGTCAGTGCTCCCCCACACAGCCAGCACTGTCAGTGCCCCCTGCACACAGCCAGCACTGTCAGTGCTCCCAACACATAGCCAGCACTGTCAGTGCTCCCACCACACAGCCAGCACTGTCAGTGCTCCCACCACTCAGCCAGCACTCTCAGTGCTCCCTTCCACACAGCCAGCACTGCCAGTGCTCCCACCACACAGCCAGCACTGTCAGTACTCCCACAACACAGCCAGCACTGTCAGTGCTCTCAACACACAGCCAGCACTGTCAGTGCTCCCTCACACAGCCAGCACTGCCAGTGCTCCCACCACACAGCCAGCACTGTCAGTGCTCCCACAACACAGCCAGCTCTGTCAGTGCTCCCCCCACACTGCCAGCACTGTCAGTGCTCCCCACACAGCCAGCACTGTCAGTGCTCCCCACACAGCCAGCACTGCCAGTGCTCCCCACACAGCCAGCACTGTCAGTGCTCCCCCACACAGCCAGCACTGTCAGTGCTCCCACCACACAGCCAGCACTGTCAGTGATCCCCCCACACAGCCAGCACTGTCAGTGCTCCCCCACACAGCCAGCACTGCCAGTGCTCCTCTCACACAGCCAGCACTGTCAGTGCTCCCACCACACAGCCAGCACTGCCAGCGCTCCCTCCCCCACAGCCAGCACTGCCAGTGCTCCCACCACACAGCAAGCACTGTCAGTGCTCCCCCACCCAGCCAGCACTGTTAGTGCTCCCCACACAGCCAGTATGGTCAGTGCTGCCCCACACAGCCAGCACTGTCAGTGCTCCCCCACACAGCAAGCACTGTCAGTGCTCCCACCACACAGCCAGCACTGTCAGTGCTCCCACCACACAGCCTGCACTGTCAGTGTTCCCCCAAACAGCCAGCACTGTCAATGCTCCTCTCACACAGCCAGCACTGCAAGTGCTCCCTCACAAAGCCAGCACTGCCAGCGCACCCTCCCCGACAGCCGGCACTGCCAGTGCTCCCTCACACTGCCAGCACTGCCTGTGCTCCCCTCACAGCCAGCACTGCCCGTGCTTCCCTCACAGCCAGCAATGGCAGTGCTCCCTCACACAGCCAGCACTGCCAGTGCTCCCCCACACAGCCAGCACTGTCAGTGCTCCCACCACACAGCCAGCACTGTCAGTGATCCCCCCACACAGCCAGCACTGTCAGTGCTCCCCCACACAGCCAGCACTGCCAGTGCTCCTCTCACACAGCCAGCACTGTCAGTGCTCCCACCACACAGCCAGCACTGCCAGCGCTCCCTCCCCCACAGCCAGCACTGCCAGTGCTCCCACCACACAGCAAGCACTGTCAGTGCTCCCCCACCCAGCCAGCACTGTTAGTGCTCCCCACACAGCCAGTATGGTCAGTGCTGCCCCACACAGCCAGCACTGTCAGTGCTCCCCCACACAGCAAGCACTGTCAGTGCTCCCAGCACACAGCCAGCACTGTCAGTGCTCCCACCACACAGCCTGCACTGTCAGTGTTCCCCCAAACAGCCAGCACTGCCAATGCTCCTCTCACACAGCCAGCACTGCAAGTGCTCCCTCACAAAGCCAGCACTGCCAGCGCACCCTCCCCGACAGCCGGCACTGCCAGTGCTCCCTCACACTGCCAGCACTGCCTGTGCTCCCCTCACAGCCAGCACTGCCCGTGCTTCCCTCACAGCCAGCAATGGCAGTGCTCCCTCACACAGCCAGCACTGCCACTGCTCCCTCACATAGCCAGCACTGCCAGCGCTCCCTCCCCGACATCCAGCACTGCCAGTGCTCCCTCACACAGCCAGCACAGCCAGCGCTCCCTCCCCCACAGCCTGCACTGTCAGTGCTCCCCACACAGCCAGCATTGTCAGTGCTCCCCCACACAGCCAGCAGTGCAAGTGCACCCCCCACACAGCCAGCACTGTCAGTGCTCCCACAACACAGCCAGCACTGTCAGTGCTCCCACCACACAGCCAGCACTCTCAGTGCTCCCTTCCAGACAGCCAGCACTGCCAGTGCTCCCACCACACAGCCAGCACTGTCAGTACTCCCACAACACAGCCAGCACTGTCAGTGCTCTCAACACACAGCCAGCACTGTCAGTGCTCCCTCACACAGCCTGCACTGTCAGTGCTCCCACCACACAGCCAGCACTGTCAGTGCTCCCCCACACAGCCAGCACTGCCAGCGCTCCCTCCGCCACAGCCATCACTGCCAGTGCTCCCACCACACAGCAAGCACTGTCAGTGCTCCCCCACACAGCCAGCACTGCAAGTGCTCCCCCATACAGCCAGCACTGCCAGTGCTCCCCCACACAGCCAGCAGTGTCAGTGCTCCCCACACAGCCAGTATGGTCAGTGCTGCCCCACACAGCCAGCACTGTCAGTGCTCTCCCACACAGCAAGCACTGTCAGTGCTCCCACCACACAGCCAGCACTGTCAGTGCTCCGACCACACAGCCAGCACTGTCAGTGATCCTCCCACACAGCCAGCACTGCCAGTGCTCCTCTCACACAGCCAGCACTGCAAGTGCTCCCTCACAAAGCCAGCCCTGCCAGCGCACCCTCCCCCACAGCCTGCACTGTCAGTGCTCCCCCACACAGCCAGCACTGTCAGTGCTCCCCCACACAGCCAGCACTGTTAGTGCTCCCCACACAGCCAGCACTGTCAGTGCTTCCCCACACAGCCAGCACAGTCAGTGCTCCCACCACACGCCAGCACTGTCAGTGCTCCCACCACACAGCCAGCACTGTCAGTGCTCCCACAACACGGCCAGCACTGTCAGTGCTCCCGCACACAGCCAGCACTGCCAGTGCTCCCCACACAGCTAGCACTGCAAGTGCTCCCCCCACACAGCCAGCACTGCCAGTGCTCCCCACAGAGCCAGCACTATCAGTGCTGCCCCACACAGCCAGCACTGTCAGTGCTCCCACCACACAGCCAGCACTGTCGGTGCTCCCACCACACAACCAGCACTGTCAGTGCTCCCCCCACACAGCCAGCACTGTCAGTGCTCCACCCACACAGCCAGCACAGTCAGTGCTCCCCCCACACAGCCAGCACTGTCAGTGGTCCCTACACACAGCCAGCAATGTCAGTGCTCCCGCCACACAGCCAGCACTGACAGTGCTCCCCCCACTCAGCCAGCACTGTCAGTGCTCCTACTACGCAGCCAGCACTGTCAGTGCTCCCACCACACAGCCAGCACTGTCAGTGCTCCCACCACACAGCCAGCACTCTCAGTGCTCCCTTCAACACAGCCAGCACTCTCAGTGCTCCCTTCAACACAGCCAGCACTGCCAGTGCTCCCACCACACAGCCAGCACTGTCAGTGCTCCCACAACACAGCCTGCTCTGTCAGTGCTCCCCCCACACTGCCAGCACTGTCAGTGCTCCCCACACAGCCAGCACTGTCAGTGCTCCCCACACAGCCAACACTTTCAGTGCTCCCTACACACAGCCAGCACTGTCAGTGCTCGCAACACACAGCCAGCACTGTCAGTGCACTCAACACACAGCCAGCACTGTCAGTGCTCCCTCACACAGCCAGCACTGTCTTGCTCCCTCACACAGCCAGCACGGTCAGTGCTCCCACCACACAGCCAGCACTGTCAGTGCTCCCCCACACAGCCAGCACTGTCAGTGCCCCCTGCACACAGCCAGCACTGTCAGTGCTCCCAACACATAGCCAGCACTGTCAGTGCTCCCACCACACAGCCAGCACTGTCAGTGCTCCCACCACACAGCCAGCACTCTCAGTGCTCCCTTCCACACAGCCAGCACTGCCAGTGCTCCCACCACACAGCCAGCACTGTCAGTACTCCCACAACACAGCCAGCACTGTCAGTGCTCTCAACACACAGCCAGCACTGTCAGTGCTCCCTCACACAGCCAGCACTGCCAGTGCTCCCACCACACAGCCAGCACTGTCAGTGCTCCCACAACACAGCCAGCTCTGTCAGTGCTCCCCCACACTGCCAGCACTGTCAGTGCTCCCCACACAGCCAGCACTGTCAGTGCTCCCCACACAGCCAGCACTGCCAGTGCTGCCCACACAGCCAGCACTGTCAGTGCTCCCCCACACAGCCAGCACTGTCAGTGCTCCCACCACACAGCCAGCACTGTCAGTGATCCCCCCACACAGCCAGCACTGTCAGTGCTCCCCCACACAGCCAGCACTGCCAGTGCTCCTCTCACACAGCCAGCACTGTCAGTGCTCCCACCACACAGCCAGCACTGCCAGCGCTCCCTCCCCCACAGCCAGCACTGCCAGTGCTCCCACCACACAGCAAGCACTGTCAGTGCTCCCCCACCCAGCCAGCACTGTTAGTGCTCCCCACACAGCCAGTATGGTCAGTGCTGCCCCACACAGCCAGCACTGTCAGTGCTCCCCCACACAGCAAGCACTGTCAGTGCTCCCACCACACAGCCAGCACTGTCAGTGCTCCCACCACACAGCCTGCACTGTCAGTGTTCCCCCAAACAGCCAGCACTGCCAATGCTCCTCTCACACAGCCAGCACTGCAAGTGCTCCCTCACAAAGCCAGCACTGCCAGCGCACCCTCCCCGACAGCCGGCACTGCCAGTGCTCCCTCACACAGCCAGCACTGCCTGTGCTCCCCTCACAGCCAGCACTGCCCGTGCTTCCCTCACAGCCAGCAATGTCAGTGCTCCCTCACACAGCCAGCACTGCCAGTGCTCCCTCACATAGCCAGCACTGCCAGCGCTCCCTCCCCGACATCCAGCACTGCCAGTGCTCCCTCACACAGCCAGCACAGCCAGCGCTCCCTCCCCCACAGCCTGCACTGTCAGTGCTCCCCACACAGCCAGCACTGTCAGTGCTCCCCCACACAGCCAGCAGTGCAAGTGCACCCCCCACACAGCCAGCACTGTCAGTGCTCCCACAACACAGCCAGCACTGTCAGTGCTCCCACCACACATCCAGCACTGTCAGTGCCCCCCCCCACACAACCAGCACTGTCAGTGCTCCCCCACACAGCCAGCACTGTCAGTGCTCCCACCACACATCCAGCACTGTCAGTGCTCCCCCCACACAACCAGCACTGCCAGTGCTCCCCCCACACAGCCAGCACTGTCAGTGCTCCCACCACACAGCCAGCACTGTCAGTGCTCCCACCAAACAGCCAGCACTGTCAGTGCTCCCCCCACACAGCCAGCACTGTCAGTGCTCCCCCACACAGCCAGCACTGTCAGTGCTCCCATCACACAGCCAGCACTGTCAGTGCTCCCCCACACAGCCAGCACTGTCAGTGCTCCCCCACACAGCCAGCACCGTCAGTGCTCCCCACACACAGCCAGCACTGTCTGTGCTCCCAACACACAGCCAGCACCGTCAGTGCTCCCACCACACAGCCAGCACCGTCAGTGCTCCCCCCACACAGCCAGCACTGTCAGTGCTCCCCCACACAGCCAGCACTGTCAGTGCTCCCCCACACAGCCAACACTGTCAGTGCTCCCACCACACAGCCAGCACTGTCAGTGCTCCCCCACACAGCCAGCACTCTCAGTGTTCCCCCACACAGCCAGCACAGTCAGTGCTCCCACCACACAGCCAGCACAGTCAGTGCTCCCAACACACAGCCAGCACTGTCAGTGGTCCCTACACACAGCCAGCAATGTCAGTGCTCCCGCTACACAGCCAGCACTGACAGTGCTCCCCCACTCAGCCAGCACTGTCAGTGCTCCCCACAGAGCCAGCACTATCAGTGCTCCCACCACACAGCCAGCACTGTCAGTGCTCCCCCCACACAGCTAGCACTGTCAGTGGTCCCTACACACAGCCAGCAATGTCAGTGCTCCCGCTACACAGCCAGCACTGACAGTGCTCCCCCACTCAGCCAGCACTGTCAGTGCTCCTACTACGCAGCCAGCACTGTCAGTGCTCCCACCACACGGCCAGAACTGTCAGTGCTCCCACCACACAGCCAACACTCTCAGTGCTCCCTTCCACACAGTCAGCACTGCCAGTGCTCCCACCACACAGCCAGCACTGTCAGTGCTCCCACAACACAGCCTGCTCTGTCAGTGCTCCCCCCACACTGCCAGCAATGTCAGTGCTCCCCACACAGCCAGCACTGTCAGTGCTCTCAACACACAGCCTGCACTGTCAGTGCTCTCAACACACAGCTAGCACTGTCAGTGCTCCCACCACACAGCCAGCACTGTCAGTGATCTCAACACACAGCCAGCACTGCCAGTGCTCCCCCACACAGCCAGCACTGCCAGTGCTCCCCACACAGCCAGCACTGCCAGTGCTCCCCACACAGCCAGCACTGTCAGTGCTCCCCCATACTGCCAGCACTGTCCGTGCTCCCACCACACAGCCAGCGCTTTCAGTGCTCCCACCACACAGGCAGCACTGTCAGTGATCCC
Organism: Scyliorhinus torazame; assembly: GCF_047496885.1. NCBI lineage: Eukaryota > Metazoa > Chordata > Chondrichthyes > Carcharhiniformes > Scyliorhinidae > Scyliorhinus > Scyliorhinus torazame. Next base: position 66,930,629 of record NC_092726.1, read on the forward strand.
CCCACACAGCCAGCACTGTCAGTGCTCCCCCACACAGCCAGCACTGCCAGTGCTCCTCTCACGCAGCCAGCTCTGTCAGTGCTACCTCACAAAAAGAGCACTGCCAGCGCACCCTCCCCGACAGCCAGCACTGTCAGTGCTCCCCCACACAGCCTGCACTGTCAGTGCTCCCCCACACAGCCAGCACTGTCAGTGCCCCCTGAACACCGCCAGCACTGTCAGTGCTCCCAACACAGAGCCAGCACTGTCAGTGCTCCCACCACGCAGCCAGCACTGTCAGTGCTCCCACCACACAGCCAGCACTCTCAGTGCTCCCTTCCACACAGCCAGCACTGCCAGTGCTCCCACCACACAGCCAGCGCTTTCAGTGCTCCCCCCACACAGCCAGCACCGCCAGTGCTCCCAACCACACAGCCAGCACTGTCAGTGATCCCCCCACACAGCCAGCACTGTCAGTGCTCCCCCACACAGCCAGCACTGCCAGTGCTCCTCTCACGCAGCCAGCTCTGTCAGTGCTACCTCACAAAAAGAGCACTGCCAGCGCACCCTCCCCGACAGCCTGCACTGCCAGTGCTCCCTCACACATCCATCACTGCCAGTGCTCCTACCACACAGCCAGCACTGACAGTGCTCCCCCCACAGCCAGCACTGCCAGTGCTCCTACCACACAGCAAGCACTGTCAGTGCTCCAACCACGCAGCCATCGCTGACAGTGCTCCCCTCACAGCCAGCACTGCCAGTGCTTCCCTCACAGCCTGCACTGCCAGTGCTCCCCACACAGCCAACACTGCCAGTGCTCCCTCACACAGCCAGCACAGCCAGCGCTCCCTCCCCCACAGCCTGCAGTGTCAGTGCTCCCCCACACAGCCAACACTGTCAGTGCTCCCCCCACACAGCCAGCACTGTCAGTGCTCCACCACACAGCCAGCACTGTCAGTGCTCCCCCACACAGCCAGCACAGTCAGTGCTACCACAACACAGCCAGCACTGTCAGTGCTCCCCCACACAGCCAGCACTGTCAGTGCTCCCACCACACAGCCAGCACTGTCAGTGCACCCACCAAACAGCCAGCACTGTCAGTGCTCCCCCACACAGCCAGCACTGTCAGTACTCCCATCACACAGCCAGCACTGTCAGTGCTCCCCCACACAGCCAGCACTGTCAGTACTCCCACCACACAGCCAGCACTGTCAGTACTCCCACCACACAGCCAACACTGCCAGTGCTCCCTCACACAGCCAGCACAGCCAGCGCTCCCTCCCCCACAGCCTGCAGTGTCAGTGCTCCCCCACACAGCCAACACTGTCAGTGCTCCCCCCACACAGCCAGCACTGTCAGTGCTCCACCACACAGCCAGCACTGACAGTGCTCCCCCACACAGCCAGCACAGTCAGTGCTACCACAACACAGCCAGCACTGTCAGTGCTCCCCACACAGCCAGCACTGTCAGTGCTCCCACCACTCAGCCAGCACTGTCAGTGCACCCAGCAAACAGCCAGCACTGTCAGTGCTCCCCCACACAGCCAGCACTGTCAGTACTCCCATCACACAGCCAGCACTGTCAGTGCTCCCCCACACAGCCAGCACTGTCAGCGCTCCCACCACTCAGCCAGCACTGTCAGTGCTCCCCACACAGCCAGCTCTGCCAGTGCTCCCCACACAGCCAGCACTGCAAGTTCTCCTCCCACACATCCAGCACTGCCAATGCTCCCACCACACAGCCAGCACTGTCTGTGCTCCCACCTCACAACCAGCACTGTCAGTGCTCCCCCCACACAGCCAGCACTGTCAGTGCTCCCCCACACAGCCAGCACTGTCAGTGCTCCCACCACACAGCCAGCACTGTCAGTACTCCCATCACACAGCCAGCACTGTCAGTGCTCCCACCACACAGCCAGCACTGTCAGCGCTCCCACCACTCAGCCAGCACTGTAAGTGCTCCCCACACAGCCAGCTCTGCCAGTGCTCCCCACACAGCCAGCACTGCAAGTTCTCCCCCCACACATCCAGCACTGCCAATGCTCCCACCACACAGCCAGCACTGTCTGTGCTCCCACCTCACAACCAGCACTGTCAGTGCTCCCCCCACACAGCCAGCACTGTCAGTGCTCCCCCACACAGCCAGCACTGTCAGTGCTCCCACCACACAGCCAGCACTGTCTGTGCTCCCACCTCACAACCAGCACTGTCAGTGCTCCCCCCACACAACCAGCACTGTCAGTGCTCCCCCCACACAGCAAGCACTGTCAGTGCTCCCACCACACAGCCAGCACTGTCAGTGCTCCCCCCACACAGCCAGCACTGTCAGTGGTCCCTACACACAGCCAGCACTGTCAGTTCTCCCCACACAGCCAGCACTGTCAGTGCTCCCGTCACACAGCCAGCACTGACAGTGCTCCCCCCACTCAGCCAGCACTGCCAGTGCTCCTACTACACAGCCAGCACTGTCAGTGCTCCCACCACACGGCCAGCACTGTCAGTGATCCCACCACACAGCCAGCCCTCTCAGTGCTCCCTTCCACACAGCCAGCACTGCCAGTGCTCCCACCACACAGCCAGCACTGTCAGTGCTCCCACAACACAGCCAGCTCTGTCAGTGCTCCCCCCACACTGCCAGCACTGTCAGTTCTCCCCACACAGCCAGCACTGCCAGTGCTCCCCCACACAGCCAGCACTGTCAGTGCTCCCTACACACAGCCAGCACTGTCAGTGCTCCCACCACACAGCCAGCACTGTCAGTGCTCTCAACACACAGCCAGCACTGTCAGTGCTCCCTCACACAGCCAGCACTGTCAGTGCTCCCACCACACAGCCAGCACTGTCAGTGCCCCCCCACACAGCCAGCACTGTCAGTGTCCCTTGCACACAGCCAGCACTGTCAGTGCTCCCAACACAGAGCCAGCACTGTCAGTGCTCCCACTACACAGCCAGCACTGTCAGTGCTCCCACCACACAGCCAACACGCTCAGTGCTCCCTTCCACACAGACAGCACTGCCAGTGCTCCCACCACACAGCCAGCACTGTCAGTGCTCCCACAACACAGCCAGCTCTGTCAGTGCTCCCCCCACACTGCCAGCACTGTCAGTGCTCCCCACACAGCCAGCACTGTCAGTGCTCCCAACACACAGCCAGCACTGTCAGTGCTCCCTCACACAGCCAGCACTGTCAGTGCTCCCACCACACAGCCAGCACTGTCAGTGCTCCCCCACACAGCCAGCACTGTCAGTGCCCCCTGCACACAGCCAGCACTGTTAGTGCTCCCAACACACAGCAAGCACTGTCAGTGCTCCCCCACACAGCCAGCACTGTCAGTGCCCCCTGCACACAGCCAGCACTGTCAGTGCTCCCAACACACAGCCAGCACTGTTAGTGCTCCCAACACACAGCAAGCACTGTCAGTGCTCCCCCACACAGCCAGCACTGGTAGTGCCCCCTGCACACAGCCAGCACTGTCAGTTCTTCCACACAAAGCCAGCACTGTCAGCAGCGGCTGGAGTTGATGATTGACTGAGAGTCTGCCAGTCAGAAACTGGAGCTGCTGATTTGCTGAGAGGCTGTTAATCAGCGTCTGGGGCTCCTGATTGGCTGAGAGGCTGCCAGTCGGAGACTGGAGCTGCTGATTGACTGAGAGGCTGTTAGTCAGCGGCTGGAGCTCCTGATTGGCTGAGAGCCTGCCAGTCGGGGGCTGGAGCTGCTGATTGGCTGGAGTTAATGTTTGGCTGAGAGTCTGCCAGTCAGAAACTGGAGCTGCTGATTTGCTGAGAGGCTGTTAATCAGCGTCTGGGGCTCCTGATTGGCTGAGAGGCTGCCAGTCGGAGACTGGAGCTCCTGATTGGCTGAGAGGCTGTCAACCTAGACTGAGTCAACCTGCCAGTGCTCCCGCCACACAGCCAGCACTGGCCGTGCTCCTCCCACTCAGCTAGCACTGTCAGTGCTCCCTTCCACACAGCCAGCACTGCCAGTGCTCTCACCACACAGCCAGCACTGTCAGTGCTCCCACCACACAGCCAGCACTGTCAGTGCTCCCACCACACAGCGAGCACTGTCAGTGTTCCCACTACACAGCCAGCACTGTCAGTGCTCCCCCCACACAGCCAGCACTGTCAGTGGTTCCCACTACACAGCCAGCACTGTCAGTGCTCCCACCACACGGCCAGCACTGTCAGTGGTTCCCACACACAGCCAGCACTGTCAGTGCTCCCGCCACACAGCCAGCACTGTCAGTGCTCCCACCACACGGCCAGCATTGTCAGTGCTCCCACCACACAGCCAGCACTCTCAGTTCTCCCACCACACAGCCAGCACTGTCAGCAGCGGCTTGAGCTGATGATTGGCTGAGAGGCTGTCAGTCAGAGACTGGAGCTCAGGATTTTCTGAGAGGCTGCCAGTCGGGGACTGGAGATGCTGATTGGCTGAAAGGCTGTCAGTCAGTTTTATTTTCTCATTAATTTAATAATTGATGTAACCGGATATTTCACCGCCATCTTGATCTGCTCCCTGAACCTGGACTGAGTCACCACATAAATAAATGTGTTTGTGCAGCAATTTAAATCCTGCAGCATAAATCCGACTTGTTGTAAATTATATTGAGGAATAGTGATGTAATGTAATCCACTCAAATCCAAATAGAAAATTTAATCACAGACAAGGTCCAGAGGAGTATGAAAGTACCGGAGATGCTGAAGAGTAAAATCATTGACTTCCTTCTGCTCTTCATCTCTGGGTCGGTGCGATTGTCTCCCTGACTCTGAGCCCTCAGTGCCTTCCGGACCCGACTGCTGAGTAAAATGTGTCTGACTGTCAGAGCGTTGGTCAACAGGATTGAGAAGAACGGCATCAATGGGGTTAAAACCTGAGAAAACCAGGAATATCCAACCCATCCCGGGTCAGTGTAATAGCTGCTCTTTGTGACGCAGCTCCACTGGACATTGTCGATTATCTCCCAAGGTTCATATGTAAAGTACTGGGGGATGTTTTTCACACAGAGCAGCAGGCCGCTTGTGGACAGAACCACAGCCGCAGTTTTCCCGGTGCAATATTTAGTTTTCAGTTTCTGGCAGCAAATGGCCACAAATCGATCAAAGGAGAAAGTGAGGGTGAACCAGACAGAACAGTCCCTGGCTGCAGAGATCAGGGCACCCTTAACACTACACACAGGGGTGAGGGACAGGAAATTCCAGGGGAAATAATAACCATTGATCCTGTTCAGTATGGGTTTAGTGATAATAAACAGCAGATCCGCCGTTGCCATGGCCACCATTAAGCGAGTGGTGCAGGTAGAGAGGCCACACTTCCCCCAACACAGAATCACAATTCCCAGTAGATTAACTGTCAGAAAGAGAAAGGAGAGACGCGGGAAATTACGTAATGATTCTCCCTGTCTGAACCAGGACATAATTTCAGCATCAATATAATGGACAGTGGGTGGGTGGGGTTGTTGGGAGAGGAATGGGCACAGAGATTAACATTGCAGAGAGGGAAGTAGGAAATGTAACTCCAGTGTTAAAGGTGGGGAATGGGGGGAAAGTGTGAATTGCAGCCCTGTCAGTTTGATGGCCGTGGTAGGAAAATGTTTATAATTCAGAGACCTTTGGGAGAGGTTACATTTCTCATTTAGTCTGATTTACAGGATTCACTCAGGTCGGCCAGGTTTCCCAAACCGGATACAAACATACCAGAGATTGTCATCCCAGCTCAATTACTGGACCACACCCCGGAATGGACCGTTCCCTGGACTGGATTACTGATGGGGTTGGACCCCACTCCTGGTTTATTTGAATACTCCACGATCAATGGGAAATATAAAACAAACACAAGGACCTTCCCACTTCATAATCATGGGAGGAATAGAAATATAGAATGTACAGTGCAAAGGGAGGCCATTCGGCCCATAGAGTCTGCACCGGCCCTAGGAAAGAGAAAACCAGTTCAGCCCACCACATCCCCATAACCCAGTGATCCCATCTAAATTGTTTGGAAACTAAACATAATTGATCATGGCCGATCCACCTAACCTGCTCATCTTATGACTGTGGGAGGAAACCGGAGCACCCGGAGGAAACCCACGCAGACACGAGGAGAACGTGCAGACTCCGCACAGACAGTCACCCACGCCGGGAATCGAACCTGGGACCCTGGAGCTGCGAATCAACTGTGCCAACCACTGTGCTACCGTGCAGCCCAGCCTGTCCAGAATAGAATCTGTCCAGTCTCCAGAACATCCCGAGGGATCATCCCTCCCAGGTTTAGTCATTCGTAATGTACCCGCTCCCAGGAATCCCCCATTGCCATGTCTCGAACATCCCACCATCACTGTTCCCAGGAATCCATCCTCTCCCTCTTTGAAAACAATCCCTGCCAAGCTGTTCTCAGGAATATTCCCGCTCCGGCATTGGGCATTCCCCAGGGTTCACTTGGCCGAATAGACTCTCTCCAGATTCGGACTCATTGCATTCGACAAAAAAGTAGGAAAATTCCAAAACAAGAGCGGAAAGATGGAGGAGAAAGTTCCCAGAATAAAGTTGTTTCAATTAAAGTTTCGTCCTGCGGGATGCAACATCCTAATTGGACGATGAGATGTTGCTCCTCCAGCTTGCGTTGGGCTTCACTGCATTCTGGCAGCAGGCCAAGGACAGACATGTGGGCCTGAGAGCAAGGTGCTGAGTTATCATGGCCACAACAGGAAGGCTGGGGCCATGCTGTGTGCTGAGTGAAGGTGTTCCACAAAGCAGTCTCGCAGTCTGCGTTTAGTCTCGCCAATGGAGAGGAGACGGTATTGGCTCCAGCGAATACAGTAGAACAAATTGAAGGCACAGAAGTGAAACGCTGCTTCTCCAGAAAGGACAGTTTGCTGCTGAGAACCATGAGACGGGAGGAGGTAAAGGGACAGTTGTTGCACCGTCTGTGATTGCAGGGGAAGGTGCTGGGGGAAGGGAAAGCGGTGTGGGGTGTGAGGGGGTACCTGAGGAATGCAGAAATTGAGGGGGGTGGTTGGAGAGAGGTGAAGTTGTGTTTGGTGGTGACATCATGCTGGAGTTGGCAGAAATGGAGGAGGATTTTCCTATCAATGGGGAGGCTGATGGTGTGGAAAGTGAGGGGAACCCTATCGTGTTACCGGGAGGGAGGGGGATGTGTGAGGATAGAGGTGTGAGAAATGATTTTAACACGATTGAGAGGACAGTTAACAAAGGAAGGTGGTGGGGACAGCCCGGTTAAGGAAAAGACAGACATGCCAGACGGGTTATTTTCAAATACTTCATCAACAGAACAGAGGCGATGGAGGCGGAGAAAGTGGGAGAATGAGATGCAGTCTTTACAGGAAGCAGGGAATGAGGATCTGTACACAATCCTCGTGTTGGGGGACGGAGGTGCAGAGGGATTGGACAGCCATTGTGAAGATTAGACGGTTAGGGCCAGGGAAATGGACCTTGTTTACGGCACCAGAGTAATCAGGAGTCATAGAATCCCCACAGTGCAGAAGGAGGTCATTCGGCCCATTAAGTCTGTACCGAACCTCTGAAAGAGTACCTCAACCATGCTCACTGCCCCGCCTATCTCATTCACCCCTTCATCTAACCTACACATTTTTTGGACACTACGGAGTAATTTAGCATGGTCAATCCACCTAACCTGGACTGTGAGAGGTAACCGGAGCACCCGGAGGAAACCCACACAGACAGGGAGAAAAAGTGCAGTCTCCACACAGACAGTCACCCAAGGTGGGAATTGATCCGGGGACCCTGCTGCTGTGTGGCAGCAGTGCAAACCACTGTGTCACTGTGACACCAATGTCTTTGGGAAGGGGCAGAACAGGGTAAAGCGGATGGAATTAAGATGGGAAGAAATGATCTTGGTGGGGCTGGAACAGGCCGAAATAATGGGTGTACTGGGACTTCCCTGTTTGTGGATTTTGGGAAGGAGGTAGAAGCGGGAGGTTGATGCAGGATGTGTGGGGTTGCGGGACTATGATGACCGAGGCTGTGGACAGAGATATCCAGAGTCAATGAGGTCAGTGAAAGTCCTGGAAACAATATCATGATGTTTGGTGGTGTGCTGCTGGTCCAGGGGGAGGTACCAGGATGGGCCTGAGAGCTGACGGGCAGCCTCTGTGAGGAAGAGGTCAGGACACCAGACAATAATGACACCACCCTTGTGAGCAGCTTAGATCACCAGGCCAGGGTTGGATATTAGAGAGAGGATTGGAGCAAGTTTAGAGTGAGTCAGGATAGAGTTGGTGAGAGGCACAGGGAAATTGAGACGGTCGATGTCGCACTGACAGATCTCAATGAGAAGATCAAGAGCTGACAGGAGGCCAGAGGTTGGGGTCCAGGTAGAGGGAGATTACTAGAGGCGGATGGATTTCAACAACACATTTTTACAAAATAGACAGTGAGAAACAGCAGAGACAATATTATCTATTCACTGATCATCATCAGAATAATTACCAAAGAATTGAAAAGCAGAAATCGGTCTCTGTTATTCTTGAATTTAGAACAGAATATAATCAAATCTTCCAATCACAATGTCAACAGTTGGAAAAAATGAATTAGAAGCATGAGTTAAAAGAAATCCAGTAACACAGAGTATACTAAATAGTCGGCACATATTCCAAAGTCAACATTATTCCTGACACATTTCATCCAATTATTTCAATAACTACCAGAAATAATAGATCTGAGTAGTATGATAGATGTTAAACAGTTTCATTTTCTAAAGGCCGTCAGTAAGATCCGACATAACAGACTGATGGGTAATCTCAGAGCCAGTGGAGTTAGGGGACACAGCAGCAGAATGGACACATGCTGGCGACACACACAGAAAACAGGGAGAGGAGTTAAAGGGATTTAGGCTGATTGCTGGAAGGTGTGAAGTGGTGTTCCACAATGATCAGCACTGGGATCACTATCCTTCACCATTCCCATCAACAGTATGGGATCGGGAAGCAGAATGATAATTACACAATTTACAGACAAAATCAAATTGGGAGTGATAGTGAATTCAGAGGAAGAATACAACTAATTACAGGCACACATTCATCATTCATTATGAATTTGCAAAGTGGGTATTTCAATGGGACATTAATGTCCCGATAGATCAGTGTCCGCTGCTGCATTTTGTTCAGAACAATAAGTCCCCCAATCACTCCTTGGAAAACAAGTGTGTGAATGGACTGGAGGGGTTTCTGGCTTCAGGTTAATAGATTCACAAATCGTCTGAAGCAGAAAGACAGTTTAAAAACACCCGTAAAAATTGATCAAACATGTGAGTTCATTTCAGGATGAATAGGAATGAGAAAATATCACAAAACCTATTGGAATACTGCACTGCTGTGGGTTTTATGAAATATTAGAGTGTGGGTGATATCTGTTCCTGTTAGAGTAGATCAATAGAAAACAGAGAGAGGGACATGTCACTTCATACAATAAATATCAAACATCTTCAAAACACAGCCAAACTCTTCCTGTTTGTCAACCTATTCCAAAGTTAAAACACACAGAGAGAACTCCACCGAATGGAGCGACCACTCACCAATAAAATACAACATTTCAAAATAGAATCAACTAATTTCAGTCCAGTTACTGACCCACACACAATACAATTCCACACGAACAGATAGTCCCAGTAATAGATATATAATTGGATCAGATCTTCCAGTCTGGTGAGAGACCCACACTCAGTACAATTCTACACTGACAGATACATCCAGTAATCCTTGTTCACTGCTGTCAGATATTTCAATCTGATCAGTGATCCACCCTCAGAGGGATTTCAGTCTGATTCCCACTAAACCTTCCTTCAGAGAGATTGCCTTCACTGAGATCCAATCTAACATTATACAAGATTCCACTCAATATAACAACTTTATTGAACAGAGATCCCATGAGTTACAACCAGGTTTATTGTTAGTTGATGAAATGGATTCAAACCATAGACATTATTAACGAGATTTGAATGAAATGAATGTAATTTGAATGATGTCGTTGACCAGGTGTCTGTGTAACAGTGATCACGAGATCAGCGTTAAACATTTTCAGTCCCAGTTTAAAATCAAAGAGCCGCTCACACACAGATTTACACAACTTCAATGGTGACAGTCACTTACCAGGAACACCAACAATAGCAAGGATTGGGTGGAATATTTTCTCAGCAGTCTCAACTGGGACAAGCATTTTCACTGTGAAGCGATCTGTCCCTTCCTGCGATTGGCAATCTCACTGTCTAAAACTCTGAGGTTATATATTCCACAAGCTTTTAATTAATGCCCTGACGAACCACCTCTGGGATATTGAGGTTGTGACATCGTTTAACTTATTTTTCAAAGATGTGAACAAACAGATTCCGATATTTGGTTCAGAGAAAGCAAATATTATTTTTGTGAGTGAGTGACCTCTTTGCAAACACTGGACTGTGTTGATCACATTGTTCAGCTAACATTAACAGAAAGGATGCTGTCCACTCAGACACCATCAGTCCCATCTCTACAGCTCACATTGTTTCAGTGATATCCCCTCACTCCACTGTGACCATTCAGTGATTCAGTTCCAATTGTCAGTGTGTTTCTCTGGGTGGGTCCACTGCACTCTGGGGTGTAGCTGCCTCTGTAACTGTGACCATTCAGTGATTCAGTTCCAGTTGTCAGTGTGTTGCTCTGGGTGGGTCCACTGCACTCTGGGGTGTAGCTGCCTCTGTAACTGTGACCATCCAGTGATTCAGTTCCAATTGTCAGTGTGTTTCTCTGGGTTGGTCCACTGCACTCTGGGGTGTAGCTGCCTCTGTAACTGTGACCATTCAGTGTTTCATTTCCAATTGTCAGTGTGTTTCTCTGGGTGGGTCCACTGCACTCAGGGGTGTAGCTGCCTCTGTAACTGTGACCATTCAGTGATTCATTTCCAATTGTCAGTGTGTTTCTCTGGGTGGTTCCACTGCACTCTGGGGTGTAGCTGCCTCTGTAACTGTGACCATCCAGTGATTCAGTTCCAATTGTCAGTGTGTTTCTCTGGGTTGGTCCACTGCACTCTGGGGTGTAGCTGTCTCTGTAACTGAGACCATCCAGTGATTCAGTTCCAATTGTCAGTGTGTTTCTCTGGGTTGGTCCACTGCACTCTGGGGTGTAGTTGCCTCTCTAACTGTGACCATTCAGTGATTCAGTTCCAATTGTCAGTGTGTTTCTCTGTGTGGGTCCACTGCACTCAGGGGTGTAGCTGCCTCTGTAACTGTGACCATTCCTTTTCGTAATTTCAGTAGTTTATGTTTGAACATAAGTAGCAAATTTCAATGTCTCCAAAATCTGGAACAATTTAAAGCGCAAAGAATGTGATCCCATATCTAAATCTGATTCAGCACCTCAAACTAAGAATTAATTCAGAATCATTGTAACCTCAGAAAACTTAGAGACTGCAGCAGCAACAAAACCATCACCTCAGAGAGCAGCATTAAAAAATATTCAGCTGTAAAAAACAAATACCCCTTCTCTAACTGATACCGGCCATCCGTCTGATACAAACACTTCACCTTGGAGAGAGGGGGGGGGGGTGAGATGTGGAGGAAGAGAGAACTTGTCTGTGAGATGTGCTGATAGAAGACAGGCTGAGAGAGAAAGTGGGTGGGTGGAGATTGAATGGGAGCGAAAGAGGGTGTAGAAATAAATAATAAAACGAGAGAAGGAGGTAGATTTTCTGAGAGAAAGGGAAGCAGAGAGTGGAGGGCGAGCGTTTGTGGGTGAGGGAGACAGATTGGGTGAGAAGGGTGGTGTATAAAATACGAACATAATCTCAGACATAAGTACTGGAGAGAGCGACTGAGTGACTGAGGGAGTGGGAGAGGGAAAGATTGTGAGAGAAAGTGTGAGAGAGGGAAAGAGCGTGAGAGAAAGTGTGAGAGAGGGAAAGAGAGGGAGAGAAAGTGTGAGGGAGGGAAAGAGTGTGAGAGAGAGTGAGAGAAAGTGTGAGGGAGGGAAAGAGTGTGAGAGAAAGTGTGAGAGAGGGAAAGAATGTGAGAGAAAGTATGAGAGAGGAAAAAAGTGGAAGAGAAAGTGTGAGAGATGGAAAGAGTGAGAGAAAGTGTGAGACAGGAAAAGAGTGGGAGAGAAAGTGTCAGTTAGTGAGTTGTGTGAGAGGGAGGGAGGCATGGAGGGAGAGAGAATAGAGGGGGAGTGTGTGAGAGAGGGAAAGAGTGCGAAATAAAGTGTCTAAAGAAGGTGGGAGTGAGGGAGGGAGGCATGGAGGGAGAGAGTGTGAGAGAGAGGGAGGTTGAGAGAGAGAGTGTGAGAGATGGAGAGAGTGCAAGGGAGAGATAGAGTGCGAGGGAGTGTTCTTGGAGATGTGGGGATCTGGGTGTGATGTGGAAAACACAATCCGGATGAATACATTTGCTGAATACACAAACTTGCTCCTAAATTATAAACTCAGATCCTGGATAAAGTAAATGTCCTTCATGCAGTATTGCACCATTTAAGTTGTGAATAACTGACAGAGTGTGATAGGTCAGTTATTGTGCAGAGCTGGAATAGAACTTGTCTTTCCCCAGTGAGAGGCCAGAAAGCAAACACGTGGCACAGCCGCTTTTAAAAATAATTGTAAAGCAACCTGAAAAAAGATAGACCTCCCTCTAATTATTAAATGTGCGTCTGCTTTTATTGGGAGCAACACAGATGTTTTCAATATTAACAGCACAGGCAGCGCCCAGGGTCAGACAGATTGGAACTTACAATGAAGTTGATGCTGTGAAGTAAGCAGTGAGCTAAAGCGGACGCTGGGTTCACACATGGACACAGTGAATAGAAAGGATTACAGTGAGAATACTCGCGGTGCTGGGGAACTTGGAGGGAAACTACAGGTGTTGGTCCCATCATCTCACAGCCAGACCACATCCAAAGCCTAAAAAGTGCGTGAAGTCCCGAAGGAGGACATTCATTCTTGGGGCTGGTTTAGCACACTGGGATAAATCGCTGGCTTTTAATGCCGACCAAGGCATGCCAGCAGCACAGTTCAATTCCCGTACTAGCCTCGCTTAACTGGCGCCGGAATGTGGCGACTAGGGGCTTTTCACAATAACTTAATTTGAAGCCTACTTGTAACAATAAGCGATTTTCATTCAATTTCATTTCATTCCGTTTGACCTCAGCGGCTCTGTAGATGAGCAGATGATTCAATCCGACTGGAGCGCCCTTTCCCTGGAGACATACATTTGATTTCTGTCACTCCTACCATTCCCTGTGAATCCACTGTTGTATCTGCCGGCACCAGTGTCCCAGGCCGTGCAGGCCAGATCAGAACCACTCGCTGTGTGAATCGTTTAGGAGCATTTTTCCCTTCGGGATGATTGGATAGGCTGGGGCTGGGTTATTGGGAATAAAAGACGATGATGTGAGATTCGTTCCACACATTTGAGATGATATAGGATTTGGATAATCTGGATATAAATGAACTGTTTCCATGAACAATATAAATATCTGTTGGAAAGATGTAACTGAAATATATGATCATGCAGCTACATTCATCAGCGAGTATTGCAGAGCCGGAACTGATAACAAATGGCAACGTGGGGAGACTACAAGGTCACTCACACCTCCTCCACCATTCAATTTAATCACTGCTCAGCTTCTCCCTCAATCTCATTTTCCGCTTGTTCCTCACATCCTTTCATTGCCTCATTTTCTGTAAGAATAATGGAGGCAGACACCCAAAGCCATATTTCAAACCGAGTTGGACGTTTACGGCCATAAGACCATAAGACACAGGAGCTGAACTTGGTCACTAGGCCCAGCGAGCCTGCTCCGCCATTCAATCATGGCTGATATGTTTCTCATCCTCATTCTTCGACCTTCTCACCTTCTCCCCAAAACTCCTGATCTCCTTATTAACCAAGAAACTATCTATCTCTGTCTGAAAGACACTCAGTGATTTGGTCTCCACAGCCTTCGGGAGCAAAGAGTTACACAGATTCACCACCCTATGGCTGAAGAAATTCCTCCACATCTCTGTTTAAAAGCATCGTCCCGTTAGTCTGAGATGGTGTCCTCTGGTTCTAGTTTTTCATACAAATTGAAACATCGTCTCCACATCCCCTCGATCCAGGACTCCTGTAAGTTTCAATAAGATTCCCCCTCATCCTTCTAAATTCTAACGAGCACAGACCCATTGTCCTCAACAGTTCCTCATACGACAAGCTCTTCATTCCAGGGATTGTTCTTGTGAACCTCCTCTGGACCCTTTCCAAGGGAAGCATATCCTTCTTCAGATACGGGTTCCAAAACTGCTCACAATACTCCAAATGGGGTCTGACCAGAGCCTTATACATCCTCAGAAGTGCACCCTTGGTCTTGTATTCTAGCCCTCTCGACATGAATGCTAACATTGCAATTGCCTTCCTAACTGCCGACTGAACCTGCACGTTAACCTTAAGAGAATCGTGAACAAGGCCTCCCCAGTCATAGAAAACAGAGAAAATACGGCACAGAACAGGCCCTTCGGCCCACGATGTTGTGCCGAACCTTTGTCCTAGATTAATCATAGATTATCATTGAATTTACAGTGCAGAAGGAGGCCATTCGGCCCCATGAGTCTGCACCGGGTCTTGGAAAGAGCACCCTACCCAAACGCAACACCTCCACCCAACACCAAGGGCAATTTTGGACACTAAGGGCAATTTATCATTGGCCAATCCACCTACCCTGCACATCTTTGGACTGTGGGAGGAAACCGGAGCACCCGGAGGAAACCCACGCAGAAACGTGGAGGACACACAGACTCCGCACAGACAGCGACCTAAGCCGGAATAGAACCTGGGACCCTGGAGCTGTGAATCAATTGTGCTATCCACAATGCTACTGTGCTGCCCTTAAGCACAAATAAATCTACACTATATAATTTTACCGTAATCCATGTACCTATCCAATAGCTGCTTGAAAGTCCCTAATGTTTCCCACTCAACTACTTCCACAGGCAGTGCATTCCATGCCCCCACTACTCTCTGGGTGAAGAACCTACCTCTGATATCCCTCCTATATCTTCCACCTTTCACCTTAAATGTATTTCCCCTTGTAATGGTTTGTTCCACTCGGGGAAAAAGTCTCTGACTGTCTACTTTATCTATTCCCCTGATCATCTTATAAATCTCTATCAAGTCGCCCCTCATCCTTCTCCGTTCTGATGAAAAAATGCCCAGCACTCTCAACCTTTCCTCGGAAGACCTACTCTCCATTCCAGGTAACATCCTGGTAAATCTTCTTTGCACCTTTTCCAAAGCTTCCACATCCTTCCTAAAATGAGGTGATCAGAACTGTACACAGTATTCCAAATGTGGCCTTACCAAAGTTTTGTACAGCTGCATCATCACCACACGAATCTTAAATTCAATCCCTCTGTTAATGAACGCGAGCACACCATAGGCCTTCTTCACAGCTCTATCCACTTGAGTGGCAGCTTTCAAAGATGTATGAACATAGACCCCAAGATCTCTCTGCTCTTCCACATTGCCAAGAACTCTACCGTTAACCCTGTATTCCGCATTCATATGTGTCCTTCCAAAATGGACAACCTCACACTTTTCAGGGTTAAACTCCATCTGCCACTTCTCAGCCCAGCTCTGCATCCTATCTATGTCTCTTTGCAGCCGACAACAGCACTCCTAACTATCCACAACTCCACCGTCTGCAAATTTACCGACCCACCCTTCAACTCCCTCATCCAAGTCATTAATGAAAATCACAAACAGCAGAGTACCCAGAACTGATCCCTGCGGTGCGCCACTGGTAACTGGGATCCAGGCTGAATATCTGCCATCCACCACCACTCTCTGACTTCTATCGGTTAGCCAGTTCGTTATCCAACTGGCCAAATTTTCTACTATCCCATGCCTCCTTACTTTCTGCAGAAGCCTACCATGGGGAACCTTATCAAATGCCTTACTAAAATCTATGTATACTACATCCACTGCTTTACCTTCATCCACATGCTTGGTCACCTCCTCAAATAATTCAATCAGACTCGGAAGGCAAGACCTACCCCTCACAAATCCGTGCTGACTATCCCTAATCAAGCAGCGTCTTTCCAGATGCTCAGAAATCCTATCCTTCAGTACCCTTTCCATTACGTTGCCTACCACCGAAGTAAGACTAACTGGCCTGTAATTCCCAGGGTTATCCCTAGTTCCTTTTTTGAACAGGGGCACGACATTTGCCACTCTCCAATCCCCTGGTACCACCCCTGTTGACAGTGAGGACGAAAAGATCATTGCCAACGGCTCTGCAATTTCATCTCTTGCTTCCCATAGAATCCTTGGATATATCCCGTCAGGCCCGGGGGACTTGTCTATCCTCAAGTTTTTCAATATGTCCAACACATCTTCCTTCCGAACAAGTATTTCCTCGAGCTTACCAGTCTGTTTCACGCTGTCCTCTCCAACAATATTGCCCCTCTCATTTGTTAATACAGAAGAAAAGTACTCGTTCAAGACCTCCCCTATCTCTTCAGACTCAATACACAATCTCCCGCTACTGTCCTTGATCGGACCTACCCTCGCTCTAGTCATTCTCATATTCCTCACATATGTGTAAAAGGCCTTGGGTTGTTCCTTGATCCGACTCGCCAAAGATTGTTAATGTCCTCTCGTAGCTCTCCATATCCCTTTCTTCAGTTCCCTCCTGGCTATCTTGTATCCCTCCAATGCACTATCTGAACCTTGTTTCCTCAGCCTTACACAAGTCTCCTTTTTCCTCTTAACAAGACAGTCAACCTCTCTTGTCAACCATGGTTCCCTCACTCGACCATCTCTTCCCTGCCTGACAGGGACATACATATCACGGACACGTAGTACCTGTTCCTTGAGTCCCTTTGTGCTTCTGATTTCCGAAGCATTTCCTCATTTGGAAAACAGCCATCGCCTCTATTCCTCCTTCCAAAGTGCATAACCTCACACTTTTCCACATTGTATTCCATCTGCCAGTTCTTTGCACAATCTCCCAGCCTCGAAGTCCTTCTGCAGCCCCCCCCCCCCCACCCCCCACACACACACACACACTTCCTCAATACTACCTTTCCCTCTACAGATCTTTCTATCATCTGCAAACTCTGCAACAGTGCCTTCGGTTCCTTCTTCCAGATCATTAATATATATTGTGGAAAGTTGCGGTCCCAGCACAGACTCCAGAGGCACGCGATTAGATACCAGCTGCCATCCTGAAAAAGGCCCCTTCTTGCCACTCTCTGCCTCTGCCAGTCAACCAATTCTTTTTCCATCCCAGGATCTTACCCTGAACACCATGGCCTCTGAACCAACTTTACAGACTGTAATGGGGCACTATGTCAAAGGCCCTCTGGAAATCTAAATGAATCGCGTCCACTGATTCTCCCTTGTCTAACTTCCTTGTTACTTCCTCAAAGAACTCTAACAGATTTGTCAGACATGACCTCCCCTTGACGAAGCCGTGCTGGCTCAGTCCTATTTTACCATGCTCTTCCAAGTACTCCGCAATCTCATCCTGAATAATGGATCCAAAACCATACCAAAGAACAAAGAGAACAAAGAACAAAGAAATGTACAGCACAGGAACAGGCCCTTCGGCCCTCCAAGCCCGTGCCGACCATGCTGCCCGACTAAACTACAATCTTCTACACTTCCTGGGTCCGTATCCTTCTATTCCCATCCTATTCATATATTTGTCAAGATGCCCCTTAAATGTCCCTATCGTCCCTGCTTCCACTACCTCCTCCAGTAGCGAGTTCCAGGCACCCACTACCCTCTGCGTAAATAACTTGCCTCGTACATCTACTCCAAACTTTGCCCCTCTCACCTTAAACCTATGCCCCCTAGCAATTGACCCCTCTATCCTGGGGAAAAGCCTCTGACTATCCACTCTGTCTATGCCCCTCATGATTTTGTATACCTCTATCAGGTCTCCCCACAACCTTCGTTCCAGTGAGAACAAACCGAGTTTATTCAATCGCTCCTCATAGCTAATGCCCTCCATACCAGGCAACATTCTGGTAAATCTCTTCTGCACCCTCTCTAAAGCCTCCACATTCTTCTGGTAGTGTGGCGACCAGAATTGAACACTATACTCCAAGTGTGGCCTAACTAAGGTTCTATACAGCTGCAACATGACTTGCCAATTCTTATACTCAATGCCCCGGCCAATGAAGGCAAGCATGCCGTATGCCTTCTTGACTACATTCTCCACCTGTGTTGCCTCTTTCAATGACCTGTGGACCTGTACTCCTAGATCTCTTTGACTTTCAATACTCTTGAGGGTTCTACCATTCACTGTATATTCCCTACCTGCATTAGACCTTCCAAAATGCATTACCTCACATTTGTCCGGATTCAACTCCATCTGCCATCTCTCCGCCCAAGTCTCCAGACAATCTAAATCTTGCTGTATCCTCCGACAGTCCTCATCGCTATCCGCAATTCCACCAACCTTTGTGTCGTCTGCAAACTTACTAATCAGACCAGTTACATTTTCCTCCAAATCATTTATATATACTACAAAGAGCAAAGGTCCCAGCACTGATCCCTGTGGAACACCACTGGTCACAGCCCTCCAATTAGAAAAGCATCCCTCCATTGCTACTCTCTGCCTTCTATGGCCTAGCCAGTTCTGTATCCACCTTGCCAGCTCACCCCTGATCCCGTGTGACTTCACCTTTTGTACTAGTCTACGATGAGGGACCTTGTCAAATGCCTTACTGAAGTCCATATAGACAACATCTACTGCCCTACCTGCATCAATCATCTTAGTGACCTCCTCGAAAAACCCTTTCAAGTTAGTGAGACACGACCTCCCCTTCACAAAACTGTGCTGCCTCTCACTAATACGTCCATTCGCTTCCAAATGGGAGTAGATTCTGTCTCGAAGAATTCTATCCAGTAATTTCCCTACCACTGAAGTAAGGCTCACCGGCCTGTAGTTCCCGGGATTATCCTTGCTACCCTTCTTAAACAGAGGAACAACATTGGCTATTCTCCAGTCCTCCGGGACATCCCCTGAAGACAGCGAGGATCCAAAGATTTCAGTCAAGGCCTCAGCAATTTCCTCTCCAGCCTCCTTCAGTATTCTGGGGTAGATCTCATCAGGCCCTGGGGACTTATCTACCTTAATATTTTTTAAGACACCCAACACCTCGTCTTTTTGGATCACAATGTGACCCAGGCTATCTACATCCCCTTATCCAGACTCAACATCTACCAAATCCTTCTCTTTGGTGAATACTGATGCAAAGTATTCATTTAGTACCTCGCCCATTTCCTCTGGCTCCACACATAGATTCCCTTGTCTATCCTTCAGTGGGCCAACACTTTCCCGGCCACCCTCTTGCTTTTTATGTACGTGTAAAAAGCCTTGGGATTTTCCTTAACCCTATGACCGAAGTCAGGCTATCCGGCCGATAATTTCCCGTCTTCTGCCTCCCTCCCTTCTTTAACAGCGGTGCTACATTAGCCACTTTCCAGTCCTCTGGGACCCTTTCTGCCTTCAGTGATTCCTGAAAGATTCCCACCACTGCCTCCACATTCTCCTCAGCTATCTCTTTTCGAACCCTGGGATGTCGTCCATCCGTCCAGGTCATTCATCCACCTTCAGACCTTTCAGTTTCCGCAGAACCTTCTCCTTAGTGATGGCCACGGCACTCCCCTCTGCCCCCTGGCTCTCCTGGAGCTCTGGCATCCCACTGGTCTCTTCCACCGTGAAGACTGATGCAAAGTAACTAGACAGTTCCCCTGCCATTTCTTTGTTACCTATTATTACTTCTCCAGTCACATTTTCCACTGGCCCAATGTCTTTTTCTTGTCTCTCTCTTACCTTTTATATATTGAAAAGAACATCTTCCTATCGTCTTTTACGTTACTAACGAGCTTGCACTCATATTTCATCTCTTCCTTCTTTATTGTTTTTTCATTGTCCTCTGCTCGCTATTAAAGGCTCCCCAACTTTTTTGGCATCCCACTATTTCGCGCCACATTGTATTTTTTTTATTTTGCTTTACTGCTGTCCTTGACTTCCCTCGTGAGGCATGGATTCCTTGGCCTCCCCTTAGCATGTTTCCTTCTTCATGGGATAACATTATGTTGTTCCTCCCGAATAACCCCCCAAAACGCCTGCCATTGCTGTTCCACTGTCTTCCCTGCTCTTCTCGTTTTCCAATCAACTCTGGGCAGCTCCTCCCTCATGTCTTTGTAGTTACCCCTATTTAATTGTAATACCGTTACATCTGATTGCAGCTTCTCCCTCTCAAACTGCAGGGTAAATTCTAGCATATTGTGGTCACTGCCCCCTCAGGGTTCCTTCACCTTATGTTCCCTAATCAAGTCTGCCTCACTACACATCACCAAATCCAGAATTGCCTGTTCTCCAGTCGGCTCTGTCACAAGCTGCTCCCAAAAACATCTCTTAGACTTTCCACAAATTCCTTATCTTGGGATCCACGACCAACCTGATTATCCCAGTCCACCAGCATATTGAAGCCATGATTATTGTAATGTTGCCTTTTTTACATGCCTTTTCTATCTCCTGATTTATTTACTGCTCGGGGTCCTGCAAATAACTCCCATCAGGGTCGTTTTATCTACTCCATTCCTCAACTCTGTCCACAGATAATCTATGCCTTCTGATCCTATATCGCTCCTTGCTGTCGATTTAACACCATTCCTTACTGACAATGAAACCACGCCCCCTTTGCCCATCTGCCTGTCCTTTCGATAGAACACTTGCATATTTTGATCCCAGCCCTGATCACCTTGCAGCCACGTCTCTGTGATTCCCACCACATCCTCCCAGCCAATGTCAATGTGCGCAACATGCAAATTTACCTTGTTCCGTATACTGCGCACATTTAGGGACATCACCCTCAATCCTGCACTGAGCACCTCCCTTCTCATACTCGTCACCTTTTTTGCTCTGCCTGAGGGTGATGTTGTTCAGGTATTTGTGTTCTCCATTTCCCCTTCAGTTATTACACCTGCTGAGCTACCGCTCTGGTTCCCACTCCCTTTCATATTAATTTCAATTCTCCCGGGTGACACTAACAAACCGCCCAGCGAGGATAGTGATGCCCCTCCAGTTCAGAAGCTACCCGCCCTTCTTGCCCAGGTCCCACCTTTCCCGGAATATAGCCCAATGGCCCAGAAATCTGAAATCCTCCCTCCTACACCAGCAGTTTAGCCACGTGTTTAGCTGCACTGTCCTCTTATTTCTGGCCTCACTGTCACGTGGCACAGGGAGTATTCCTGAGTGTAATCCTCAGAGCACCCGGAGGATACGCACGCAGACACGGGGAGAACGTGCAGACTCCGCACAGACAGTGACCCAAGCCGGGAATCGAACCTGGGACCCTGGTGCTGTGAAGCAACAGGTTCACGCCTCTGTGCTGCTGTGCCGGCCTTCAAATTAGGAATCCTGAAGAATTGGGAGAGTGTCGGTATCACGGAGAGCAATGGTTCTGCTGTGTAATACTGATAAATAAATCACCAAGGCCATGGCAGGGTTTGATTCTCCTCCAATCCGCCAGCTCCAATCTTAACCATCACATTAGACCCCGGCATTGATTAGTCCATTAAACCTGGGGAACAGACTCTAATTGATGAATAATGAATGGAAACAATGGTTGATCACTCTCTTATTGTGAAACAGTCAGTATTTTCCCGAGGAGATACACTAGAGGATACAGAAGGGAACCGAAAGGACCAGACTCCCCAACAACACCAGCGGGAGTTTGTAGTTATCCAGTTGTGGCAGTCAGATAGCCTCAATAATTTAAATAAATATGTAACACAATATATAATAGTTTCTCAGCCCATTACTTCACGGATTCCATTATTTAAATTGCTGAGACGTCTTCAGTAGAAACAGGCAGAGGATCACATTGTATTCCACCACATAGCTGCGATATTTCTAGTAATTCATGGAATTTAAAACTGAAACATAATTTCTGATACTCATAGACATTTTCAAATGCATATTATTGTGAAAAGTATAAAGATTTCTAGACATATTCACCAATCATTGGACTGAAAATAATCATGTTCCTGGCATGATGATTCTATAGAAAGATAATCACAGTTTAGTTAATTGTGAGCAGAAATGTGCATGTTCAATTTATTGTGTTATTATAGTGAGGTCAGGAATTACTGACTCTATTTGAAAGAACAATCTTAGTATGAATATTGTCTGACAATTTTTTTTACGCCTGTGATTACTGGAAGAATCAATCCTTCAATAATCACATTCAATGTTGTAATTAAATGTTTTTCGTTATTTACTGTGTTCAATGGACTGAAAACGAACGTGATGCTTTCTATCAATGTTGTGCAAACATGATGTCATCCTGCCTTCAACATTGGATTTCATAGATCATAGATCATAGAATTTATAGTGCAGAAGGCGGCCATTCGGCCCATCGAGTCTGCACCGGCTCTTGGAAAGAGCACCCTACTCAAGCCCACACCTCCACCCTAACCCCATAACCCAGTAACCCCATCCAACCTGAGGGCAATTTAGCGTGGCCAATCCACCTAACCTGCACATCTTTGGGCTGTGGGAGACAATCAGAGCACCCGGAGGAAACCCACGCAGACACGGGGAGAACGTGCAGACTCTGCACAGACAGTTACCCAAGCGGGAATCGAACCTGGGACCCTGGCGCTGTGACGTTATAGTGGCACCACTATGCTACCGTGCTGCCCGACTTGCTCAGTTTTCTTTGGTGGAAACAGGCAGAGAGAATTCTCACACTATTCAGTCATGGGACAACTATGATTAATGGAATTAAATCCTGAGATATAATTGCTGGTATCATCGACATGGAAAATATTTCCCAATACATATTATTGTGGGAAGATTTATTCATTCCGTTAGTGATCAATGGATTAATCAGTATCTTGCCATGATAATTCTCTTGGAAAATGACCATCGGTTTAATGTCCTGTACCCGGTTCTCCATCCCGCCAGCTCCATTATCCGGCGCGGCGCACCCACTGCCACAACGGGATTCTCCGTTCCCGCAGCCGGTCAATGAGGTTTCCCATTGTGACCACCCCACGCCATCGAGAAACCCGCCGACATGGGTGCGCTGCTGGCGGAATTGGAGGATGCTGCCGAGGGAGAATCCCATTGATTGGGATTGTGAGCTGAACAATTGCATTTTTAATTGATGCTATTACTGGTGTGTGGTCATAAATTACAGATTCTGTTCCACTGAATAACAATCTCAATTTGATTATGGTCTGAACAATAATTAGAAACCGCCTGTGATCATTGGAATGAACAATCCTTTGACAATCACAGTGAAAGATGCAATGAAATGTGTTTAGTTATTTGCTGTGTTTAATGGACTGAAAACTAATTTGGTATTTTCTATCAATGTTGCACAAATAATAATTAGTTGTGGAATGCTTGTTGGACTTTAACATAATGAGCTGTTCACTGATTTAATTCAACCTCGCAATGAATGAATGAGATAATTGTTTTTTGGACCAAACAATCAATCAATTCCAGGACCTACTCAGTTAATGGTATGGCGTTGGGGAGAGTTATAGAACAAAGAGATCTAGGAGTACAGGTTCATAGCTCCTTCATAGATTAACATAGAATTTACAGTGCAGAAGGAGGCCATTCGGCCCATCGAGTCTGCACCGGCTCTTGGAAAGAGCACCCTACCGAAGGTCAACACCGCCACCCTATCCCCATAACTCAGTAACCCAGTAACCCCACCCAACACTAAGGGCAATTTTGGACACTAAGGGCAATTTATCATGGCCAATCCACCTAACCCGCACATCTTTGGACTGTGGGAGGAAACCGGAGCACCCGGAGGAAACCGGCGCACCCGGAGGAAACCCACGCACACACGGGGAGGATGTGCAGACTCCGCACAGAAAGTGACCCCAGCCGGAATCGAACCTGGGACCCTGGAGCTGTGAAGCAATTGTGCTATCCACAAGGCTACCGTGCTGCCCCAAAAGGTGGAGTCGCCCCTTGAAGGTGGAGTCGCTGGTGGACAGGCTTGTGAAGAAGGCATTCGGCATGCTTGGTTTCATTGGTCAGAACATTGAATACAGGAGTTGGGACGTCTTGTTGAAGTTGTACAAGACATTGGTACGGCCACACTTGGAATACTGTGTGCAGTTCTGGTCACCCTATTATAGAAAGGATATTATTCAACTAGAAAGAGTGCAGAAAAGATTTACTAGTATGTTACCGGGACTTGATGGTTTGAGTTAGAAGGAGAGGCTGGATAGACTGGGACTTTTTCCCCTGGAGCGTAGGAGGCTTAGGGGTGATCTTATAGAGGTCTATAAAATAATGAGAGGCATAGATAAGGTAGATAGTCAACATCTTTTCCCAAAGGTAGGGGAGTCTAAAATTAGAGGGCATAGGTTTAAGGTGAGAGGGGAGAGATTCAGAAGGGCCCACAGGGGCAATTTCTCCACTCAGAGGGTAGTGAGTGTCTGGAATGTGCTGCCAGAGGTAGTAGTAGAGGCGGGTACAATTGTGTCTTTTAAAAAGCATTTAGATAGTTACATGGGTAAGATGGGTATAGAGGGTTATGGGCCAAGTGCGGGCAACTGGGACTAGCTTAATTGTAAAAACTGGGCGGCATGGACTGGTTGGGCCGATGGGCCTGTTTCCATGCTGTAAACTTCTATGATTCTAAGTTCACTCTTATTATTGGGATGAACTATGTTAACAGGTGATTAATCTTCCACAGAAAATAATTAAATAATTCAAGTACAAAGCACCAGATCCGTCAGAATTTCACCAGTTTAAAGACATTTAATGTTGGGACTCTGGCAATCATTGGTTAATACATTCTGATCCATTTTAAAATCTAGTTCTTTCATATTCGCTTTGATCATTGGGTGTAATGATTAAAAGTTAGTTACTCTAACTCTTGGATTGATGAAGAATTTGCTCTTCACTTTTATACAGAATCCAAGCAGCAGAAAAAAGTGTTGGCCCTCAGGACAATCTCAACAAAAGGACATTTGAAAATGGACCTGTTGCAGTGACTGATGTTGTCTCCAAATCCCGCAGCCCACTCACCCCTCACTGGCATTGGGTGATATCTGGCGTTGGGTGATATCTGGGGTTGGGTGATATGAGGGTTTGGGTGATATCTGGGGTTGGGTGATACCTGGGGTTGGGTCTCCCTGGGGTTGGGTGATATCTGTGGTTGGGTGATATCTGGGGTTGGGTGATCTCTGGGGTTGGGTGATATCTGGGATTGGGTGATCTCTGGGGTTGGGTGATCTCTGGGGTTGGGTGATATTTGGGGTTGGTGATATCTGGGGTTGTGTGATATCAGGGTTTGGGCGATATCAGGGTTTGGGTGATATGTGGGGTTGGGTGTTATCTGGGGTTGGGTGATATCAGTTTTTGCGTGATGTCCGTGGTTGGGTGATCTGTGAGGTTGGGTGATCTCTGGGGTCGGATGATATCTGGGGTTGGGTGATATCTGGGGTTGGGTGATATCATGTGTTGGGTGATGTCTGGGGTTGGGTGATATCTGGGGTTGGGTGATATCCGGGGTTGTGTGATATCATGTGTTGGGTGATATCTGGGGTTGGGTGATATCCGGGGTTGGGTGATATCATGTGTTGGGTGATCTCTGGGGTTGGGTGGTATCTGGGGTTGGGTGATATCTGGGGTTCGGTATTACCTGGCGTTGGGTCATATCTGCGGTTTGGGTGATATCGGGGTGGTGGGCAGATATCCGTTCTGCGGTGATGTTTGAGTGGGAGCATGAATTACAGGCTGGGTTCATATCGGGGGGGGGGATGATATATTAAAATTAATAATCGCTTACTGTCACAAGTATACTTCACTGAAGTCACTGTGAGTTGCCATATTGCGGCGCTTGTTTGTGGAGACCGGCACTGGAAGTGAACCCGCGCTGCTGGCATTGTTCTGCTTTGCAAGGCGGCTATTTAGCCCACTGTGCTAATCCAGCCCCTGTTGGGCTATTTCGGGGGTTTGGGGTTGTCATCGGGCGGGATGATACCAGCCTGGGGACATCCGGGGGTTGTGGGTAATATCCGGGGGCTAATATCGAGGGTCGCTATACCTGGGACTGATATACGCGGGGGTGGGGGTGATATTTAGCGGTTGTGGCATTCGGTTGGGTGGGGTTATATCCGGCTGGGACGGGTGACATTTGGCCGGCGGGGGTGATATCCGAGGGAGGGGCGGAGTTGATATCCCAGAGAAGTGACATCTGCTGGGGGGGGGGATTTGATGATATCGAGGGGCTGACCTGGGCGGGGGCGATACCACGAGGGGGGTGGGTTGGGGGGGAGGGGCTGGATCTGGTGGGATCATTGAGTAGAATCATAGCATCAGCAGTGCAGAAGGAGGCCATTCGGTCCATCACGTCTGCACCAGCTCTTGGAAAGAGCGTTTCACCTAAGCCCACACCTCTGCCCCATCCCAGTAACCCAGTGACCCCCTAACTCCGAGGTAACAATATCAGAGAGGCGAATATCCGACGGGGTGTGATGTTTGTGGGGGGATGATATGAAGGGGGTGATATCGGGTGGGTGTGATATCAGGGAGGGGGATATCGGGAGGGGGTGATGTCGTGAGGTGGTGATATCGGGAAGTGGTGATATCGGGGAGGAGGTGATATTGGGGAGGAGGTGAAATCGGGGAGGGGGTGATATCAGGGTGTGGGTGATATCCGAGAGGTGGCGATATCGGGGAGGGGGTGATATTGCGGAGGGGGTGATAGCGGGGAGGGGGTGATATCGGGAAGGCATGATGTCGTGAGGGGGTGATATCGTGAAGTGGTGATATCGGGGAGGAGGTGATATTGGGGAGGAGGTGAAATCGGGGAGGGGGTGATATCAGGGTGTGGGTGATATCCGAGAGGTGGCGATATCGGGGAGGGGGCGATATTGCGGAGGGGGTGATATCGGGGAGGGGGTGATATCGGGGAGGGGGTGATATTGTGGAGGGGGTGATATCGGGGAGGGGTGATATCGGGGAGGGGGTGATATCGGGGAGGGGTGATATCGGGGAGGGGGTGATACGGGGGGGTGATATAGGGGAGGAAGTTATATCGGGGTTGGGGTGATATCGGGGAGGGGGTGATACGGGGGGGGTGATATAGGGGAGGAAGTTATATCGGGGTTGGTGTGATATCGGGGGGGGGTGATACGGGGAGGGGGTGATACGGGGAGGGGGTGATATAGGGGAGGAAGTTATACCGGGGTTGGGGTGATATCGGGGAGGGGGTGATATCGGGGAGGGGGTGATACGGGGGGGTGATATAGGGGAGGAAGTTATATCGGGGTGGGTGATATCGGGGAGGGGGTGATATCGGGGAGGGGGTGAAATCGGGGAGGGGGTGATATCGGGAGGGGGTGATATTCGGGAGGGGATATCAGGGGTGGGGAAGGGGCAATGCTACGGTGTCTATAGAGACACAACAATCCCGACGACCCCCAATGGGGCCAATGGGCTGGACTCCGGCTTCACTCTCGGTGCTGAAACACACGTTCCCCTTTCCTTGGAGGGACAGCAGAAGCCGTCGCTGCGCCTGTGCCACAGCCATCCCAGCATCCCCTGCGTGGTGGCGGCGGTCATGTGTTACCAGTAGGACCTCCGGCAGCCAAATTGTGTTTCCAGGGGAGACTCCCGGTGGACATCTTGTGTTGCCAGGGGAGACTCCAGGTGGCCACCTTGTGCTGCCAGGGGAGACTCCAGGTGGCCACCTTGTGTTGCCAGGGGAGACTCCAGGTGGCCACCTTGTGTTGTCAGGGGAGACGATGCCAGTCAGTGGGTGGCCCGCGCACTGCCTGCTGGGATAGTGACCCTCCCGCACATGCGCACGGACAGCTCTGTGTGAAGCCTCCATTGTCTGAGGCATTATTACAGCCATAAGCACCACGGTCCTCAACCGTTCCTCCTATGACAAGCCCGCCTCTGCTTCCGGACGCTTCACACTAGGTACTGAAACACCCATTCCCCTTTCCTTGGAGGGACAGCGGCCTCTGGCGGCAGGGGGACAGCGGCCTCTGGCGGCGGGGGGGACAGCGGCCTCTGGAGGCAGGGGGACAGCGGCTTCTGGCGGCAGGGGGACAGCGGCCTCTGGCGGCAGGGGGACAGCGGCCTCTGGCGGCAGGGGACAAGCGGCCTCTGGCGGCAGAGGGACAGCGGCCTCTGGAGGCAGGGGGACAGCGGCCTCTGGTGGCAGGGGGACCGCGGCCTCTGGCGGCAGGGGGACAGCGGCCTCTGGCGGCAGGGGGAGAGCGGCCTCTGGTGGCAGGGGGACAGCGGCCTCTGGCGGCAGGTGGACAGCGGCCTCTGGAGGCAGGGGGATAGCGGCCTCTGGCGGCAGGGGGACAGCGGCCTCTGGCGGCAGGGGGACAGCGGCCACTGGAGGCAGGGGGACAGCGGCCTCTGGCGGCAGGGGGACAGCGGCCTCTGGCGGCAGGGGGACAGCGGCCTCTGGAGTAAGGGGGACAGCGGCCTCTGGAGGCGGGTGGACAGCGGCCCCTGGCGGCGGGGGGACAGCGGCCTCTGGCGGCGGGGGGACAGCGGCCTCTGGCGGCGGGGGGACAGCGTCCTCTGGCGGCGGGGGGACAGCGGCCTCTGGCGGCTGGGGGACAGCGGCCTCTGGCGGCAGGGGGAGAGCGGCCTCTGGAGGCAGGGGGTCTGCGGCCTCTGGCGGCAGGGGGACAGCGGCATCTAGCGGCAGGGGGACAGCGGCCTCTGGCGGCAGGGGGACAGCGGCCTCTGGCGGCAGGGGGACAGCGGCCTCTGGCGGCAGGGGGACAGCGGCCTCTGGAGGCAGGGGGACAGCGGCCTCTGACGGCAGCGGGACAGCGGCATCTGGCGGCAGGGGGACAGCGGCCTCTGGCGGCAGGGGGACAGCGGCCTCTGGCGGCAGGGGGACAGCGGCCTCAGGCGGCAGGGGGACAGCGGCCTCTGGCGGCAGGGGACAGCGGCCTCTGGCGGCAGGGGGACAGCGGCCTCTGGCGGCGGGGGGACAGCGGCCTCTGGCGGCAGGGGGACAGCGGTCTCTGGCGGCAGGGGACAGCGGCCTCTGGCGGCGGGGGGAAAGCGGCCTCTGGCGGCGGGGGGACAGCGGCCTCTGGCAGCAGTGGGACAGCTGCCTCTGGAGGCAGGGGGACAGCGGCCTCTGGCGGCAGGCGGACAGCTGCCTCTGGAGGCAGGGGGACAGCGGCCTCTGGCGGCAGGGGGACAGAGGCCTCTGGAGGCAGGGGGACAGCGGCCTCTGGCGGCAGGGGGACAGCGGCCTCTGGCGGCAGGGGGACAGCGGCCTCTGGCGGCAGGGGGACAGCGGCCTCTGGAGGCAGGGGGACAGCAGCCTCTGGCGACAAGGGGACAGCGGCCTCTGGCGGCAGGGGGACAGCGGCCTCTGGCGGCAAAGGCAGCGGCCTCTGGCGGCAGGGGGACAGCGGCCTCTGGCGGCAGGGGGACAGCGGTCTCTGAAGGCAGGGGGACAGCGGCCTCTGGAGGCAGGGGGACAGCGGCCTCTTGAGGCAGTGGGACAGCGGCATCTGGAGGCAGGGGGACAGCGGCCTCTGGAGGCAGGGGGACAGCGGCCTCTGGAGTCAGGGGGACAGCGGCCTCTGGCGGCAGGTGGACAGCGGCATCTGGAGGCAGGGGGACAGCGGCCTCTGGCGGCAGGGGGACAGCGGCCTCTGGCGGCAGGGGGGCAGCGGCCTCTGGCGGCAGGGGGACAGCGGCCTCTGGCGGCAGGGGGACAGCGGACTCTGGCTGCAGGGGGACAGTGGCCTATGGAGGCAGGGGGACAGCGGCCTTTGGCTGCAGGGGGACAGCGGCCTCTGGCGGCAGGGGGACAGCGACCTCTGGCTGCAGGGGGACAGCGGCCTCTGGTGGCAAGGTGGAGGGACAGCAACTTGTGAGCAGTGAGTGCGCGTGGGACTTGTCTCTGTCTCTGTCTGTGTCAGTGACTCTGTCTGAGTCTGTGTCTGTGCCTCTGTGTGTCTGCCCCTATTTGTGTCTGTGTCTCTGTCTGTGTCTCTGACTGTGTCTCTGTCTCTGTCTGTGTCTGTATCTGTGACTCTGTGTGAGTCTCTGTCTGTGTCTGTGACTCTGTCTGCGTCTCTGTCTGTGTCTCTGTATTTGTCTCTGGCTGTGTCTCTGTCTCTGTCTCAGGCTGTGTCTCTTGTGTGTCTCTTCCTTTGTCTCTGTCTGTGTCTCAGGCTCTGTCTGTGTCTCAGGCTGTGTCTCTGTCTGTGTCTCTGCCTCTGTCTCTGTCTGTGTCTCAGGCTGTGTCTCAGGCTGTGTCTGTGTCTCTGCCTGTGTCTCTGTCTATGTATCTGTCTGCGGTTCAGGCTGTGTCTCTCTCTGTATCTCTGTCTGTGTCAGTCTCTCTGTCTGTGTCTGTGTCTCAGTGTCTCTGCCGCTACCTGTGTCTGTGTCTCTGTCTGTGTCTCTGGCTGTGTCTCTGTCTGTGTCTGTGACTCTGTCTGCGTCTCTGTCTTTGACTCTGGCTGTGTCTCTGTCTGTGTCTCTTCCTGTGTCTCTGTCTGTGTCTCAGGCTGTGTCTCCGTCTGTATCTCAGGCTGTGTCTCAGTCTGTGTCTGTGACTCTGTCTGTGTCTCTGTCTGTGTTTCTGTCTGTGTATCTGTCTGCGTGTCTGTGTCTCTTCCTGTGTCTCTGTCTGTGTCTCAGGCTGTGTCTCCGTCTGTATCTCAGGCCTGTGTCTCTGTCTGTGTCTGTGACTCTGTCTGTGTCTCTGTCTGTGTCTCTGTCTGTGTATCTGTCTGCGTTTTTGTCTGTGTCTCTGTCTGTATATCTGTCTGTGTCTCTGTCTTGTCCGTGTCTCTGTCTGTGTCTCTGTTTTGCCTTTGTCTGTGTCTGTGTCTGCGTTCTGTCTGTGTCTGTGTTTCTGTCTGTGTGTGTCTCTCTCTCTGTCTGTGTCTCTGCCTGTGCCTGTGCCTATGTCTCTGTATGTGTCTATGTCAGTTTCTCTGTCTGTGCCTGTGCCTATGTCTCTGTCTGTATCTATGTCTGTGTCTCTGTGTGTGCCTGTGTCTGTTTCTCTGTCTGGGTCTCTGTCTGTGTCTGTGTCTCTGCCTGTGTCTATGTTTCTGACTGGGTCCATGCGTACATCTGTGTCTCTCTCTGTGGCTGTGTCGGTGTCTGTATCTGTGTCTGCGTCTCTGCATGTGTCTCTGAATCTGTCTGCGTTTCTGTCTGTGTCTCTGCATGTGTCTCTACCTGTGACTTTCTCTCTCCCTCTGGCTGTGTCCATGTCTAAGTATGTGTCTCTGTCTGTGTCTCTATTTGTGTCTCTGTCTTTGTCTCTGTCTATGTCTGTGTCTCTGTCTGTGCCTGTGTATCTGTCTGTGTCTCTGTCTGTATCTATGACCCTGTCTGTGTCTCAGTCTCTGTCTGGGTCTGTGACTCTGTCTGTGTCTCTGTCTCTGTCTGTTTCTGTGGTTGTCTCTGTCTGTGTCTCTGTTCCTATCTGTGTCTGTGTCTCTGTCTGTTTCTTTGTCTCTGCCCATGTCGGTGTCTCTGCCTGTATCTCTCTCTATGTGTCTGTGTATTTGTCTGTGACTCTGTCTCTGTCTGTGGCTCTTTCTCTGTCTATGTTTGTGTCTGTCTCTGTATCTCTGTCTGTGTCTCTGTCTGTGTCCCTGCCTCTGCCTGGATCTGTGACTCTGTCTTTGTTTATGTCTGCGTCTCTGTCTGTGCCTGTGCCTGTGTCTCTGCCTGTCATTATGTCTCTGACACTGTCTGTGTTTCTGTCTGCATCTCCATCTGTGTCTTTGTCTCTGTCTATGTCTGTGTCTCTGTCTGCATCTCCATCTGTGTCTCTGCCTCTGCCTGTGTCTGTGTCTATGTCTGTGTCTGTAAGTTTGTGTTTGTCTCTGTTTCTGCCTGGATCTGTGACTCTGTCTGTGTTTATATCTGTGTCTGTGCCTCTGTATCAGTCTGTGCCTGTGTATCTCTATCTATCTCTGTCTGTGTCTGTCACCGATTATGTCTCTGTCTGTGTCTCTGTCTGTGTCTCTGTCTGTGTCTCTGTCTGTGTCTCTGTCTGTGCCTGTGCCTGTGCCTGTGTCTCTGTCTGTAATTATATATCTGACACTGTCTGTGTATCTGTCTGCATCTCCATCTGTGACTTTGTCTCTTTCTCTGTCTGTGTCTGTGTCGCTGTCTGTATGTCTCTCTCTGTGTCTGTGTCTCTGTCTGTGTCTCAGTGTCTGCGTCGGTGTCTCTATCTGTGTCCCTGTCTGTGTCTCATTCTCTGTCTGTGTTTGTGTCGGTTTCTGTCTCTCTGTCTGTGTCTCTGTCTGTGTCCCTGACTCTGTCTGTGTCTGTCCCTGTCTCTGTATCTCTGTCTGTGTGTGTGTCTCTGTCTGTGTCACTGCCTCTGTGTGTGTGTGTGTGTGTGTGTCTCAGTCTGTGTCTCTGTCTCTGTCTGTTTCTGTGATTGTCTCTGTCTGTGTCTCTGTGCCTATGTGTGCTTGTGTTCTCCGTCTGTGTCTTTGTCTCTGCCTATGTCTGTGTCTCTGTCTGTATCTCTCTCTCTCTGTCTGTGTATCTGTTTGTGTCTCTTTCTCTGTCTGTGTCTCTTTCTCTGTCTGTGTTTGTGTCTTTCTCTGTATCTCTGTCTGTGTCTGTGTCCCTGCCTCTGACTGTGTCTGTGTCTGTCTCTGTATCTATGCCTGTGCCTGTTTCTGTGTCACTGCCTCTTGCTGTGTCTGTGTCTGTGCCTGTGTCTCTGTCTCTATCTGTACCTGTGTTTGTGGCTCTGTCTGTGTCTCTGTCTCTGTCTGAGCCTCTGTCTGGGTCTCTGTCTGGGTCTCTGCCTTTGTTTCTGTCTGTGTCTCTGTCTCTGTCTGTGTGCCTGTCTGTGGTCTGTGTCTATGTCTGTGTCTGTGTCTCTGTCTGTGCCCCTGTCTATGTCTAAGTCTATGCCTATGTCTCCGTCTGTACCTCTAGCAGTGTCTCGGTGTCTGTCTGTGTCTCTGCCTGCGTTTCTGTCTGTGTCTCTTCCTGTGTCTGTACCTCTGTCTGTGTCTCTCTCTGAGTCTCTGTTTGTGTCTGCGTCTCTGTCTTTGTCTGTGTCTGTGTCTCTGTCTGTGATTTTGTCTCTGTCTGTGTCTCTGTCTGTGTTTCTGCCTGTGCCTCGGTCTGTGTATGTTTCTCTTTCTCTGTTTGTGTCTGTGTCTCTGGCTGTGTCTCTCTCTGTGTCTCTGTCTGTGGCTGTGTCTATGTCTGTGTCTCTCTCTGTGTCTCTATCTGTGTCTCTATTTGTGTCTCTGTCTGTGTCTCTGTCTGTGCCTGTGTCTCTCTCTGTAATTCTGTCTCTGACACTGTCTGTGTCCCTGCCTGCGTCTCCACCTGTGTCTTTGACTCTGTCTATGTCTGGGACTGTGTCTCTGTCTGTATCTCTCTCTCTGTGTCTGTGTCTCTGTCTGTGTCTCAGTCTCTGTGTCGGTGTCTCTATCTGTGTCTCTGTTTGTGTATCTGTCTGTGTCTCTGTCTCTGTCTGTGTCTCATTCTCTGTCTGTGTTTGTGTCTGTCTCTGTCTCTCTGTCTGTGTCTCTGTCTGTGTCACTGACTCTGTCTGTGTCTGTGTCTATCCCTGTCTCTGTATCTCAGTCTGTGTCTGTGTCTATGTCTGTGTCACTGCCTCTGCCTGAGTCTGTGTGTGTGTGTGTCTGTCTGTGTCTCTGTCTGTTTCTATGATTGTCTCTGTCTGTGACTCTGTTCCTATCTGTGTCTGTGCCTCCGCCTGTGTCTTGGTCTCTGTCTTGGTCTCTGTCTATGTCTGTGTCTCTGTCTGTATCTCTCTCTCTGTGTCTGTGTATCTGTCTGTCTCTCTGTCTCTGTCTGTGTCTCTTTCTCTGTCTGTGTTTGTGTCTATCTCTGTATCACTGTCTGTGGCTCTGCCTGTGTCCCTGCCACTGTCTGTATCTGTCCCTGTCTCTGTATCTCTGTCTGTGCCTGTGTCTCTCTCTGTGTCACTAACTCTGTCTGTGTCTGTGTCTCTGTCTCCGTCTTTATCGGTGTTTGTGTCTCTGCCGGCGTCTCTGTCTGGGTATCGGACTGGGTCTCTACCTGTGTTTCTGTCTGTGTCTCTCCATGTGTCTCAGTTTATATCTGTGTCTGTGTCTCTGGCTCGATCTGTGTCTGTGACTTTGTCTGTTTCTCTGTCTCTGCCTGGATCTGTGACTCTGTCTGTGTTTATGTCTGTGTTTGTGCCTCTGTATCTGTCTGTGCCTGTGTTTCTGTCTCTATCTCTGCCTGTGTCTGTCTCCGATTATGTCTCTGTCTGTGTATCTGTTTGTGTCTCTGTCTCTGCCTGTGCCTGTGTCTCTGTCTGTAATTCTGTCTCTGACACTGTCTGTGTCTCTGTCTGCATCTCAATCTGTGTCTTTGTATTTGTCTATCTCTGTGTCTATGTCTGTATCTCTCTCTCTCTGTCTGTGTTCAGTGTCTGTGTCGGTGTCTCTATCTATGTCTCTGTCTGTGTATCTGTCTGTGTCTCTGTCTGTGGCTGTGTCTATGTCTGTGTCTCTGTCTGTGTCTCTATCTGTGTCTCTGTCTGTGTCTCTGTCTGTGTCTCTGTCTGTGCCTGTGTCTCTCCCTGTAATTCTGTCTCTGACACTGTCTGTGTCCCTGTCTGCGTCTCCATCTGTGTCTTTGACTATGTCTATGTCTGGGACTGTCTCTGTCTGTATCTCTCTCTCTGTGTCTGTGTCTCTGTCTGTGTCTCAGTCACTGTGTCGGTGTCTCTATCTGTGTCTCTGTTTGTGTATCTGTCTGTGTCTCTGTCTCTGTATGTGTCTCATTCTCTGTCTGTGTTTGTGTCTGTCTCTGTCTCTCTGTCAGTGTCTCTGTCTGTGTCACTGACTCTGTCTCTGTCTGTGTCTATCCCTGTCTCTGTATCTCAGTCTGTGTCGTGTCTATGTCTGTGTCACTGCCTCTGCCTGAGTCTGTGTGTGTGTCTGTCTGTGTCTCTGTCTCTGTCTGTTTCTATGATTGTCTCTGTCTGTGACTCTGTTCCTATCTATGTCTGTGCCTCCGTCTGTGTCTTGGTCTCTGTCTTGTTCTCTGTCTATGTCTGTGTCTGTGTCTCTGTCTGTATCTCTCTCTCTGTGTCTGTGTATCTGTCTGTGTCTCTGTCTCTGTCTGTGTCTCTTTCTCTGTCTGTGTTTGTGTCTATCTCTGTATCACTGTCTGTGTCTCTGTCTGTGTCCCTGCCACTGTCTGTATCTGTCCCTGCCTCTGTATCTCTGTCTGTGCCTGTGTCTCTCTCTGTGTCACTGCCTCTGTCTGTGTCTGTGTCTCTGTCTCTGTCTGTATCGGTGTTTGTGTCTCTGTCTGCGTCTCTGTCTGGGTATCGGACTGGGTCTCGACCTGTGTTACTGTCTGTGTCTCTCCATGTGTCTCAGTTTCTATCTGTGTCTGTGTCTCTGTCTGTGTCTCTGCCTCGGTCTGTGTCTGTGACTTTGTCTGTTCTCTGTCTCTGCCTGGATCTGTGACTCTGTCTGTGTTTATGTCTGTGTCTGTGCCTCTGTATCTGTCTGTGCCTGTATCTCTGTCTCTATCTCTGCCTGTGTCTGTCTCCGATTATGTCTCTGTCTGTGTATCTGTTTGTGTCTCTGTCTCTGCCTGTGTCTCTGTCTGTAATTCTGTCTCTGACACTGTCTGTGTCTCTGTCTGCATCTCCATCTGTGTCTTTGTCTCTGTCTATGTCTGTGTCTCTGTCTGTATATCTCGCTCTCTGTCTGTGTTCAGTGTCTGTGTCGGTGTCTCTATCTGTGTCTCTGTCTGTGTATCTGTCATTTCTCTGTCTGTGTCTCATTCTCTGTCTGTGCTTGTGTCTATCTCTGTCTCTCTGTCTGTGTCTCTGTCTGTGTCCCTGACTCTGTCTGTGCCTGTGTCTGTCCCTGTCTCTGTATCTCTGTCTGTGTCACTGACTCTGCCTGTGCCTGTGTGTGTGTCTCTGTCTCTGTCTCTGTCTGTTTCTGTGATTGTCTCCGTCTGTGTCTCTGTTCCTATCTGTGTCTGTGTCTCCGTCTGTGTCTTTGTCTGTATCTCTCTCTCTGTGTCTGTGTATCTGTCTGTGTCACTGTCTCTGTCTCTGTCTGTGTCTCTTTCTCTGTCTATGTTTGTGTCTGTCTCTGGATCTCTGTCTGTGTCTCTGTCTGTGTCCCTGCCACTGTCTGTGTCTGTGTCTGTCCCTGTCTCTGTATCTCTGTCCATGCCTGTTTCTCTGTCTGCGTCACTGCCTCTGCCTGTGTCTGTGTCTCTGTCTCTGTCTGTATCGATGTTTGTGTCTCTGTCTGTGTCTCTGTCTGTGTCTTTGTTTCTGTCTGTGTCTGTGCCTCTGTCTGTGTCTGTGCCTCTGTCTGTGTCTCTATCTGTGTCTCTGTCTGTGTCTGTGACTTTGTCTGTGTCTCTGTCTCTGCCTGGATCTGTGACTCTGCCTGTTTTTATGTCTGTGTCTGTGCCTCTGTATCTGCCTGTGCCTGTGTCGGTGTCTCTATCTCTGTCTGTTCCTGTCTCCGATTATGTCTCTGTCTGTGCCTGTGCCTGTGTCTCTGTCTGTAATTCTGTCTCTGACACTGTCTGAGTCTCTGTCTGCAGCTCCATCTGTGTCTTTGTCTCTGTCTATGTCTCTGTCTGTGTCTCTGTCTGTATATCTCTCTCTGTGTCATTGTATCTGTCTGTGTCTCAGTGTCTGTGTCGGTGTCTCTATCTGTGTCTCTGTCTGTGTACCTGTCTGTGTCTGTGTCTCTGTCTTTGTCTGTGTCTCATTCTCTGTCTGTTTCTATGATTGTCTCTGTCTGTGACTCTGTTCCTATCTGTGTCTGTGCCTCCGTCTGTGTCTTGGTCTCTGTCTTGGTCTCTGTCTATGTCGGTGTCTGTGTCTCTGTCTGTATCTCTCTCTGTGTGTCTGTGTATCTGTCTGTGTCTCTGTCTGTGTCTCTTTCTCTGTCTGTGTTTGTGTCTATCTCTGTATCACTGTCTGTGTCTCTGTCTGTGTCCCTGCCACTGTCTGTATCTGTCCCTGTCTCTGTATCTCTGTTTGTGCCTGTGTCTCTCTCTGTCTCACTGCCTCTGTCTGTGTCTGTGTCTCTGTCTCTGTCTGTATCGGTGTTTGTGTATCTGTCTGCGTCTCTGTCTGGGTATCGGACTGGGTCTCTACCTGTGTTTCTGCCTGTGTCTCTCCATGTGTCTCAGTTTCTATCTGTGTCTGTGTCTCTGCCTCGGTCTGTGTCTGTGACTTTGTCTGTTCTCTGACTCTGCCTGGATCTGTGACTCTGCCTGTGTTTATGTCTGTGTCTGTGCCTCTGTATCTGTCTGTGCCTGTGTCTCTGTCTCTATCTCTGCCTGTGTCTGTCTCCGATTATGTCTCTGTCTGTGTATCTGTTTGTGTCTCTGCCTGTGCCTGTGTCTCTGTCTGTAATTCTGTCTCTGACACTGTCTGTGTCTCTGTCTGCACCTCCATCTGTGTCTTTGTCTCTGTCTATGTCTATGTCTGTGTCTGTGTCTCTGTCTGTATCTCTCTCTCTGTGTCTGTGTATCTGTCTGTGTCTCTGTCTCTGTCTGTGTCTCTTTCTCTGTCTGTGTTTGTGTCTATCTCTGTATCACTGTCTGTGTCTCTGTCTGTGTCCCTGCCACTGTCTGTATCTGTCCCTGCCTCTGTATCTCTGTCTGTGCCTGTGTCTCTCTCTGTGTCACTGCCTCTGTCTGTGTCTGTGTCTCTGTCTCTGTCTGTATCGGTGTTTGTGTCTCTGTCTGCGTCTCTGTCTGGGTATCGGACTGGGTCTCGACCTGTGTTACTGTCTGTGTCTCTCCATGTGTCTCAGTTTCTATCTGTGTCTGTGTCTCTGTCTGTGTCTCTGCCTCGGTCTGTGTCTGTGACTTTGTCTGTTCTCTGTCTCTGCCTGGATCTGTGACTCTGTCTGTGTTTATGTCTGCGTCTGTGCCTCTGTATCTGTCTGTGCCTGTATCTCTGTCTCTATCTCTGCCTGTGTCTGTCTCCGATTATGTCTCTGTCTGTGTATCTGTTTGTGTCTCTGTCTCTGCCTGTGTCTCTGTCTGTAATTCTGTCTCTGACACTGTCTGTGTCTCTGTCTGCATCTCCATCTGTGTCTTTGTCTCTGTCTATGTCTGTGTCTCTGTCTGTATATCTCGCTCTCTGTCTGTGTTCAGTGTCTGTGTCGGTGTCTCTATCTGTGTCTCTGTCTGTGTATCTGTCATTTCTCTGTCTGTGTCTCATTCTCTGTCTGTGTTTGTGTCTATCTCTGTCTCTCTGTCTGTGTCTCTGTCTGTGTCCCTGACTCTGTCTGTGCCTGTGTCTGTCCCTGTCTCTGTATCTCTGTCTGTGTCACTGACTCTGCCTGTGCCTGTGTGTGTGTCTCTGTCTCTGTCTCTGTCTGTTTCTGTGATTGTCTCCGTCTGTGTCTCTGTTCCTATCTGTGTCTGTGTCTCCGTCTGTGTCTTTGTCTGTATCTCTCTCTCTGTGTCTGTGTATCTGTCTGTGTCACTGTCTCTGTCTCTGTCTGTGTCTCTTTCGCTGTCTATGTTTGTGTCTGTCTCTGGATCTCTGTCTGTGTCTCTGTCTGTGTCCCTGCCACTGTCTGTGTCTGTGTCTGTCCCTGTCTCTGTATCTCTGTCCATGCCTGTTTCTCTGTCTGCGTCACTGCCTCTGCCTGTGTCTGTGTCTCTGTCTCTGTCTGTATCGATGTTTGTGTCTCTGTCTGTGTCTCTGTCTGTGTCTTTGTTTCTGTCTGTGTCTGTGCCTCTGTCTGTGTCTGTGCCTCTGTCTGTGTCTCTATCTGTGTCTCTGTCTGTGTCTGTGACTTTGTCTGTGTCTCTGTCTCTGCCTGGATCTGTGACTCTGCCTGTTTTTATGTCTGTGTCTGTGCCTCTGTATCTGCCTGTGCCTGTGTCGGTGTCTCTATCTCTGTCTGTTCCTGTCTCCGATTATGTCTCTGTCTGTGCCTGTGCCTGTGTCTCTGTCTGTAATTCTGTCTCTGACACTGTCTGAGTCTCTGTCTGCAGCTCCATCTGTGTCTTTGTCTCTGTCTATGTCTCTGTCTGTGTCTCTGTCTGTATATCTCTCTCTGTGTCATTGTATCTGTCTGTGTCTCAGTGTCTGTGTCGGTGTCTCTATCTGTGTCTCTGTCTGTGTACCTGTCTGTGTCTGTGTCTCTGTCTTTGTCTGTGTCTCATTCTCTGTCTGTTTCTATGATTGTCTCTGTCTGTGACTCTGTTCCTATCTGTGTCTGTGCCTCCGTCTGTGTCTTGGTCTCTGTCTTGGTCTCTGTCTATGTCGGTGTCTGTGTCTCTGTCTGTATCTCTCTCTGTGTGTCTGTGTATCTGTCTGTGTCTCTGTCTGTGTCTCTTTCTCTGTCTGTGTTTGTGTCTATCTCTGTATCACTGTCTGTGTCTCTGTCTGTGTCCCTGCCACTGTCTGTATCTGTCCCTGTCTCTGTATCTCTGTTTGTGCCTGTGTCTCTCTCTGTCTCACTGCCTCTGTCTGTGTCTGTGTCTCTGTCTCTGTCTGTATCGGTGTTTGTGTCTCTGTCTGCGTCTCTGTCTGGGTATCGGACTGGGTCTCTACCTGTGTTTCTGCCTGTGTCTCTCCATGTGTCTCAGTTTCTATCTGTGTCTGTGTCTCTGCCTCGGTCTGTGTCTGTGACTTTGTCTGTTCTCTGTCTCTGCCTGGATCTGTGACTCTGCCTGTGTTTATGTCTGTGTCTGTGCCTCTGTATCTGTCTGTGCCTGTGTCTCTGTCTCTATCTCTGCCTGTGTCTGTCTCCGATTATGTCTCTGTCTGTGTATCTGTTTGTGTCTCTGCCTGTGCCTGTGTCTCTGTCTGTAATTCTGTCTCTGACACTGTCTGTGTCTCTGTCTGCACCTCCATCTGTGTCTTTGTCTCTGTCTATGTCTGTGTCTGTGTCTCTGTCTGTATCTCTCGCTCTCTGTCTGTGTTCAGTGTCTCTGTCGGTGTCTCTATCTGTGTCTCTGTCTGTGTATCTGTCATTTCTCTGTCTGTGTCGCATTCTCTGTCTGTGTTTGTGTCTATCTCTGTCTCTCTGTCTGTGTCTCTGTCTGTGTCCCTGACTCTGTCTGTGCCTGTGTCTGTCCCTGTCTCTGTATCTTTGTCTGTGTCACTGACTCTGCCTGTGCCTGTGTGTGTGTCTCTGTCTCTGTCTCTGTCTGTTTCTGTGATTGTCTCCGTCGGTGTCTCTGTTCCTATCTGTGTCTGTGTCTCCGTCTGTGTCTTTGTCTGTATCTCTCTCTCTGTGTCTGTGTATCTGTCTGTGTCACTGTCTCTGTCTCTGTCTGTGTCTCTTTCTCTGTCTATGTTTGTGTCTGTCTCTGGATCTCTGTCGGTGTCTCTGTCTGTGTCCCTGCCACTGTCTGTGTCTGTGTCTGTCCCTGTCTCCGTATCTCTGTCCATGCCTGTTTCTCTGTCTGCGTCACTGCCTTTGCCTGTGTCTGTGTCTGTGTCTCTGTCTGTATCGATGTTTGTGTCTCTGTCTGTGTCTCTGTCTGTGTCTTTGTTTCTGTCTGTGTCTGTGCCTCTGTCTGTGCCTGTGCCTCTGTCTGTGTATCTATCTGTGTCTCTGTCTGTGTCTGCGACTTTGTCTGTGTCTCTGTCTCTGCCTGGATCTGTGACTCTGCCTGTTTTTATGTCTGTGTCTGTGCCTCTTTAGCTGCCTGTGCCTGTGTCGGTGTCTCTATCTCTGTCTGTGCCTGTCTCCGATTATGTCTCTGTCTGTGCCAGTGCCTGTGTCTCTGTCTGTAATTCTGTCTCTGACACTGTCTTTGTCTCTGTCTGCATCTCCATCTGTGTCTTTGTCTCTGTCTATGTCTCTGTCTGTGTCTCTGTCTGTATATCTCTCTCTGTGTCTGTGTATCTGTCTGTGTCTCAGTGTCTGTGTCGGTGTCTCTATCTGTGTCTCTGTCTGTGTACCTGTCTGTGTCTGTGTCTCTGTCTTTGTCTGTGTCTCATTCTCTGTCTGTGTTTGTGTCTGTCTCTGTCTCTCTGTCTGTGTCCCTGACTCTGTCTGTGTCTGTGTCTGTCCCTGTCTCTGTATCTCTGTCTGTGTCTCTGTCTGTGTCTCTGACTCTGTCTGTGGCTGTGTGTGTGTCTCTGCCTGTGTCCCTGTCTCTGTCTGGTTCGGTGATTGTCTCTGTCTGTGTCTCTGTTCCTATCTGTGTCTGTGTCTCCGTCTGTGTCTTTGTCTCTGTCTATGCCTGTGTCTGTGTCTCTGCCTGTATCTCTCTCTGTGTGTCTGTGTATCTGTGTCTGTCTCTGTCTGTGTCTCTTTCTCTGTCTGTGTTTCTGTCTGCTCTGTATCTCTGCCTGTGTCTCTGTCTGTGTCACTGCCTCTGTCTGTGTCTGTGTCTGTGCCTGTGTCTCTGTCTCTGACTGTATCAGTGTTTGTGTCTCTGTCTGTGTCTCTGTCTGGGTCTCTGCCTTGGTCTCTGCCTGTGTTTCTGTCTGTGTCACTGCCTCTGTCTGTGTCTGTGTCTGTGTCTATGTCACTGTCTGTGTATGTGCCCTTGTCTATGTCTAAGTCTCTGTCTGTGTCTCAGTCTGTACCTCTGTCGGTGTCTCGGTGTCTATCTGTATCTGTGTCTGTGTCTCTATCTGCGTTTCTGTCAGTGTCTCTTCCTGTGTCTGTACCTCTGTCTGTGTCTCTCTCTGAGTCTCTGTTTGTGTTTGTGTCTGTGTCTCTGTCTTTGTCTGTGTCTGTGTCTCTGTCTGTGATTTTGTCTCTGTCTATGTCTCTGTCTGTGTTTCTGCCTGTGCCTCTGTCTGTGTCTCTTTCTCTGTTTGTGCCTGTGTCTCTGGCTGTGTCTCTATCTGTGTCTCTGTTGTGTCTCTGTCTGTGTCTCTATCTGTGTCTCTGTCTGTGTCTCTGTCTGTGTTTCTGTCAGTGTCACTTTATGTATCTCTGTCTGTGTCTCTGCCTGTGTCTGTGCCTGTGTATGTGTCTCTGTCTGAGTCTCTGTTTGTGTCTGTGTCTCTGTCTTTGTCTGTGATTTTTACTCTGTCTCTGTCTGTATTTCTGTCTGTGCCTCTGTCTGTGTTTGTGTCTGTGTCCCTGGCTGTGTCTCTATCTGTGTCTCTATCTGTGTCTCTGGCTGCGTCTCTGGCTGTGTCCCTGGCTGTGTCTCTATCTGTGTCTCTATCTGTGTCTCTATCTCTGTCTAGGTATGTTTTTCTGTCAGTGTCTCTTTCTGTATCTCTGTCTGTGTCTCTGTCTGTGTCTCTGCCTCTGTCTGTGTCTCTGTCTCTGTCTCTGTCTGTGCCTGTGTCTGTTTCTGTGTTTGGGTCTCTGTCTGGGTCTCTGCCTGTGTTTCTGTCTGGGTCTTTGCCTGTGTTTCTGTCTGGGTCTCTGTTCATGTCTGTGTCTCTGTCTGCCTCTGTATTTCTGCCTGTGCCTCTGACTGTATCTCTGTTTGTGTCTCTGTCTGTGTCCCTGCCACTTTCTGTGTCTGTGTCTGTCCCTGTCACTGTATCTCTGTCTGTGCCTGTTTCTCTGTCTGTGTCACTGCCTCTGCCTGTGTCTGTGTCTCTGTCTCTGTCTGTATCGGTGTCTGTGTCTCTGTCTGTGTTTCTGTCAGTGTCTCTGTCTGTGTCTTTGTTTCTGTCTGTGTCTGTGTCTCTGTCTGTGTCTCTGCCTCTGTCTGTGTCTCTATCTGTGTCTGTGACTTTGTCTGTGTCTCTGTCTCTGCCTGGATCTGTGACTCTGTCTGTTTTTATGTCTGTGTCTGTACCTCTGTATCTGTCTGTGCCTGTGTCGGTGTCTCTATCTCTGTCTGGGTCTGTCTCCGATTATGTCTCTGTCTGTGCCTGTGCCTGTGTCTCTGTCTGTAATTCTGTCTCTGACACTGTCTGTGTCTCTGTCTGCATCTCCATCTGTGTCTTTGTCTCTCTCTATGTCTCTGTCTGTGTCTCTGTCTGTATATCTCTCTCTGTGTCTGTGTATCTGTCTGTGTCTCAGTGTCTGTGTCGGTGTCTCTATCTGTGTCTCTGTCTGTGTACCTGTCTCTGTCTGTGTCTCTGTCTTTGTCT
Organism: Scyliorhinus torazame; assembly: GCF_047496885.1. Lineage (NCBI taxonomy): Eukaryota > Metazoa > Chordata > Chondrichthyes > Carcharhiniformes > Scyliorhinidae > Scyliorhinus > Scyliorhinus torazame. Next base: position 66,973,685 of record NC_092726.1, read on the forward strand.
GTGTCTCATTCTCTGTCTGTGTTTGTTTCTGTCTCTGTCTCTCTGTCTGTGTCTCTGTCTGTGTCCCTGACTCTGTCTGTGTCTGTCCCTGTCTCTGTATTTCTGTCTCTGTCTCTGTCTGTGTCACTGACTCTGTCTGTGTCTGTGTGTGTGTCTCTGTCTGAGTCTCTGTTTGTGTCTGTGTCCCTGGCCGTGTCTCTATCTGTGTCTCTATCTGTGTCTCTGTCTGCGTCTCTGTCTGTGTCCCTGTGTGTGTCTCTATCTGTGTCTCTATCTGTGTCTCGGTCTGTGTTTATGTCAGTGTCTCTTTCTGTATCTCTGTCTGTGTCTCTGTCTGTGTCTCTGCCTCTGTCTGTGTCTCTATCTCTGTCTCTGTCTGTGCCTGTGTCTGTTTCTGAGTTTGGGTCTCTGTCCGTCTCTCTGTCTGGGTCTCTGCCTGTGTTTCTGTCTGGGTCTCTGCCTGTGTTTCTGTCTGGGTCTCTGTTCAGGTCTGTGTCTCTGTCTGCCTCTATATTTCTGCCTGTGCCTCTGACTGTATCTCTGTCTGTGTCTGTGTCTCTGTCTGTGTTTCTGTCTGTGTCCCTTTCTGGTTCTCTGTGTGTGTCTCTGTCTGTGTCCCTGACTGTGTCCCTGTCTGTGTCTCTGTCTGTATCTCTGTCTGTATCTCTGCCTGAGTCTCTGTGTCTGTCTGTGTCTTGTCTGGGGCACATTCTGCTGCACAGACTGTGTTTCAGTGTGAGGCACACACCCAGCTGATAGTCATTGGGGAGAGGCACTCACCCAGCTGATCGGCAACGGGGAGAGGCACATACCCAGCTTATCGGCAATGGGGGATTCACACACATCCTGCTGATTGGCCATGGCGGAGACACAACCAGCTGATCGGTAATTGGGGAAAGCACACACCCAGCTGATCGGCAATCGGGGGTAGCACACTCCCAGCTAATCTGCCATGGCGGAGACACAACAAGCTGATCGGCAATTGGGGGAGGCAAACACCCAGCTGATCTCGCATGGGGGAAGGGCACATCCATCTGTTCGGCAATGCGGGGAAGCACCGACCCAACTGATCGGCAATTGGGGGAGGCACACATCTAGCTGATCGGCAATGGGGGGAAGCGCACATCCAGCTGATCGGCAATGCGGGGAAGCACAGACCCAGCTGATCGGCAATTGGTGGAAGCACACAACCAGCTGATCGGCAATGGGGGGGAAGGACACTCCCAGCTGATCGGCAATGCGGTGAAGGACAGACACAGCTGATCGGCAATGCGGTGAAGCACACACCCAGCTGATCGGCAATGCGGTGAAGCACACACCCAGCTGATCGGCAATGCGGTGAAGCACACACCCAGCTGATCGGCAATGGTGGGAAGCACGAACCCAGCTGATCAGCCATGGGGGAAGCCGCACAACCAGCTGATGGGCCAATGGGCGAGTAACAGTGACCCAACTGGTCGGCCATGGGGTGAGTCACACACACCCGGGTGATGGGCCATGGGTGAGCCACACAGACTCAGCTGATCGGTCATGGGGGGAGTCACACAGACACAACTGATCGGCCGTCGGGGAGTTACACAGACACAATTGATCGGCCATGGTGGAGTCACACTGATCCTGCTGATGGGCCATGGGGGAGTCCCACTGGCCATCAGATTGGCCATGGGGGAGTCACACACACGCACAGATAGTCCCTCCTGCTATTGCAGAATGGTAAATCAGGGTGAGGCTGGCTGGGGAGGGTCAGTTTTACCGGCAGTGCGAGGAGAGAGATGCCGCGTGTGTGGGGTTTCCTCTCAGGGTTTAATGAATTGACGAATTGAACGAAAGGGAACTTTCAACACATTCTTTAACTGCTGCCTGAACTGAGTCTGTGTCACGGCGTAAATCGCAGTGTTTGTGCAGCAACTCAGGAGCTGCAGCATGAAGCCCAATTCCTGAACATAATAATCTAACCATACAGACTGATACCCCAGAAACCACATCCGGCTCCATATAGAATAAACCATTAACGTTGACCATAACAGGATGAAATTGGCGGAGATAATGAAGAGTAAAATGATGGATTTCCTCCGACTCTCCATCTCTGGGTCTCTGGGACTGTGCCCACTGCTGTGAGCCCGGAGTCTCCTGCGGGCCCTGCTGCTCAGGACAATGTGTCTGACGGTGAGAACATTGAGCAGCAGAATCAGGGCGAATGGAACACACGGTGTTAGAATGTGGTGGAGGAACTCGATTGTTACCCAGACCGGAGAGAACACAGCACTCTCTGTGGCATCACAAAACCAGGGTTCGTTCCGCAGCCAATACCAACCGGGCAGCATAAACCCCCAGGAAATGTCCTTCAAACAGCTCAGCACAGCCACTGTTCCCAGGACCACAGCCGCCGTTTTCTCGCTGCAATATTTACTTTTCAGCTTCGGGCAACAAATGGCCACAAATCGATCAAAGGTGAAAGTGACGGTGAACCAGACAGAACAGTCAGTGGCTGCATAAAGCAGGGCGGCGTGGATATTACACACGCGGATGGAGTACAGGAAATTAAACTGTTCCCTAAAAACAATGGGAATGTGTCTGAATATCAGGTCGAGAATAACGACCAGCAGATCCCCCACTGCCATGGCCAACAGGTAACAAGTCACACATTTGGACAGCCCACAGTTTCTTCTCTTCAGGATCACAATTGTGATGAGGTTCGCTGTGAGGAAGGGAAATAAACAATGAAATTATACATCACCCTGGGAAAGACATCACAAGTATGGTCGGCGTGGTGTTGAGGAAGTCAAACAAATATATACAAATACACACACTCACACACATACAGACACAGTAATATACGCACGTACAGAAACACATAGAACATAGTACATTACAGCGCAGTACAGGCCCTTCGGCCCTCGATGTTGCGCCGACCAGTGAAACCACTCTAAAGCCCATCTACACTATTCCCTTATCGTCCATGTGTCTTTCCAATGACCATTTGAATGTCCTTAGTGTTGGCGAGTCCACTACTGTTGCAGGCAGGACATTCCACACCCTTACTACTCTCTGAGTAAAGAACCTACCTCTGACATCTGTCCTATATCTATCTCCCCTCAAATTAAAGCTATGTCCCCTCGTGCTAGACATCACCATCCGAGGAAAAAGGCTCTCACTGTCCACCCTATCCAATCGTCTGATCATCTTGTATGCCTCAATTAATCACCTATTAAACCTCTTTCTAACGAAAACAGCCTCAAGTCCCTCAGCCTTTCCTCATAAGATCTTCCCTCCATACCAGGCAACATTCTGGTAAATCTCCTCTGCACCCTTTCCAATGCGTCCACATCCTTCCTATAATGCGGCGACCAGAATTGCACGCAATACTCCAAATGCGGCCGCACCAGAATTTTGTACAGCTGCAACATGACCTCATGACTCCGAAACTCAATCCCTCTACCGATAAAAGCTAACACACCGTACGCCTTCTTAACAACCCTCTCAACCTGGGTGGCAGCTTTCAGGGAACTATGTACATGGACACCGAGATCTCACTGCTCATCCACACTGCCAAGAATCGTACCAAGAGCCCAGTACTCTGTCTTCCTGTTATTCCTTCAGAAATGAATCACCTCACACTTTTCTGCATTAAACTCCATTTGCCACCTCTCAGCACAGCGCTGCAGCTTATTTATGTCCCTCTGTAACTTCTAACATCCTTCCGCACTGTCCACAACTCCACCGACTTTAGTGTCAACTGCAAATTTACTCACCCATCCTTCTACGCCCTCCTCCTTGTCATTTATAAAAATGACAAACAGCAGTTGCCCCAAAACAGATCCTTGTGGCACACCACAATAACTGCACTCCAGTCTGAACATTTCCCATCAACCACCACCCTTTGTCTTCTTCCAGCCAGCCAATTTCTGATCCAAACTGCTAAATCACCCTGAATCCCATGCCTCCGTATTTTCTGCAGTAGCCTACCGTGGGGCACCTTATCAAACGCTTTACTGAAATCCACATACACCACATCAACTGTGTTACCCTCATTCACCTGTTTGGTCACCTTCTCAAAGAACTCAATAAGGTTTGCGGGGCACGACCTACCCTTCACAAAACAGTGTTGACTATGTCTAATCAAATTATTCCTTTCCAGATGACGAATGCACACATTCACTGACACATAGTGAAATAAATATACACACTCACACACACATACAGACACACACACACACACACAGTAATACACACTCATACACAGATACAGAGACAAACACACACATACAGAGACAGTAATACACTCTCACTCACACATACATTAACACACACGCACACATACAGAGACAGTAATACACTCACAGTCACACATACATTAACACACACACATACAGGGACACACACACATACAGAGACAGTAATACACTCTCACTCACACATACATTAACACACACACACACACACATACAGAGACAGTAATACACTCACAGTCACACATACATTAACAACACACATACAGAGACAGTAATACACTCACACTCACACATACATTAACACACTCACACACACATACAGAGACAGTAATACACTCACACTCACGCATACATTAACACACACACACTCAGACAGAGACAGTAATAGACTCACACTCATACAGACAATAACACGCATACAGACACAGAGACAGTAAGACACTCTCACTCACACATACATTAACACACACACACATACAGAGACAGTAATACACTCACACACAAAGGCATTAATACTCACTCACAAAGAAACGAATGCACACACTCACACAAACAGACACTAATACACACACTCACTGACACCGATACACTAACACAAACACTCACAGAAACAGTGACACTCATAAACACACTCAAATACATACAAATGCACTAATACACACTCGCTGACACGCAGATAAACTTATAAAACTCACAGACACACAGACACTAATACACGCACTCACAGGCACACACAGACACTAATACTAACAGACACAGACACTAATGCACACATTCACTGGCACTGATCAACACACTCACAGACACAGAGACAATAATACACACACTCACACACAGACACTAATACTGTCTCACAGATACACAGCAACACTAATACACACACTCACACACAGAGAGAAACGAATACATATTCACAGACACAGATACAATAATACACACATACACTAATACACACTCACAGACACACACACACTGATCAACACACTTACAGATACACAGAAACACTAATACACACACTCACACACAGACACTAATACTCTCTCACAGATACACAGAAACACTAATACACACACTCACACACAGAGAGAAACGAATACACACTCATTGACATACAGAGGCACTAACACACACTCACAGAAACACAGACTCACTAATACACACACAGACAGACACTTATACAGACAGTCACACACACACACGCACACTAATTCACACACTCTCACTCACAAACATTAATGCACACACTCACAGACACACACAAACACTGATCCACAAACACACACAGACACTAATACACACATTCACTGTCACATAGCGACAGTAATATACACACTCAGAGACACAGAGACAATAATACACACACTCACATACAGACACTAATACTCTCTCAAAGATACACAGAAACACTAATACACACACTCACACACAGAGAGAAACGAATACACACTCATCGACATACAGAGACACTAATATACACTCACAGAAACACACATACACTAATACACACACAGACAGACACTAATACAGGCAGTCATACACACACACGCACACTAATACACACACTCTCACACACAGTCTCTAATACACAAACTCTCAGACACACAGACTCGAATACACACACTGACACACACACACTCACAGCCACACACAGGCACTAAAACACATACTCACTGACATGCAGATACACTACTACACACACATGCAGACACACAGAAACAATAATACACACACAGAGACACCCAGATACACTAATTCACACACTCACTGACACACAGAGACACTAATTTACACACTTACAGGCACAGAGACAATAAAACTCACACACACAGACATACACAGATACACTGATAGATACATTCAAACACAGAGGGACACTAATACACACAGTCACACACAGACACTAATACACACACTCACAGACATACAGAGACACTAATACAAACACACAGACACACAGAGACACTAATTCACACACTCACTGACACACAGAGACACTAATTTACACACAGACACACACAGAGACACTAATACACACTCACACACAAACAGACCCTAATACACACACTCATACACACATACAGACACTAATACACACACAGTCACACACATACACAAATTCACAGAGAGACTAATACACACTGTCACAGAAACACAGACAATGCTACACACACTCACAGACACACAGACAATAATACACACGCACAAAAACGTACAAAGACTGTAAATACACACACTCACAGACACACATACACACACTCACACACAGAGACAGTAATATACACATTCATACACACATCCTGGTCACTAATACACACACTGAAAGACACACACTAATACACACACTCACGCACAGCGACGCCAATACACACACTCACAGACACACATGAAATGAAAATGAAAAATGAAAAACGCTGATTGTCACAAGTAGGCTTCAATGAAGTTACTGTGAAAAGCCCCCAGATGCCAAATTCCTGCGCCTGTTCGGGAAGGATGGTACGCGAATTGAACCGTGCTGCTGGCCCGCTTGGTCTGCTTTAAACGCAAGCAATATAGCCCAGTGTGCTAAACCAGCCCCACATGGACTCTAAAACACACATACACAGAGACTCTAATACACGCAATCACAGACAGACATAGTCACAAAAAAACACACTCACACACAGAGACACTAATACGCACTCAGACACACAGATACACTTATACAAGCACTCACACACAGAGACAATAGTACACAGCGCATAGACAGGCAGAGACATTAATACACACACTCACACATACACTAATAGTAACATTCACACAGACACTAATACATTCACACACACAAACACAGACACGAATGCACACATTCTCACACACATACAGACACTCATAGATACATTAATAAACACAGAAACACAGGCACACACAGACTCTAATACACCCACTCACAGACACACACTCAGACACGAATTCACACTCACACAGACACACAGAGAGAGAAAGACACCCACCCACAGCCACATGGAGACTCTAATGCTCACACCCAGACACTAATACACACACTCACAGACACACAGAGACACTGCCATGTGAGAGTACCTTTAAGAAATGACTGTTTATAAATGGGTGTGTATATAAATATCTATAGTGAAGTACCTTATAGAAATAGGTGTTTATTACTGCAGTGATATCAGAGACTGAGTGGAGCTGGGATGTCTGTCAGCTTTTTAACTTTCGTTTTGGCTGTTTGCTCCAGTGTGTGTTTTAAATTTGTTTTCTGTGTTGGAGCTGAACCCAGACGGAGCAGGTGTACTGTTGATCTCTCTGCCATGAAAATACTATCTCTTGATCATTTGGTGAATTCAGAATTATAAATGTTCTCAGTAGTGAATGTAAACCTAATGTCCTTCTCGTAAAAGGTGTTTCTTAAGACTTCTGGATGTCAATAGGACAGCTTACGGATTGCTTCGTGTTGTATTCTTTGGGAGTTTAATTTGAATTAATGGTTGCTAAGTTGCTCCCTGTATGTTTTAAAAGATTAACATGAGTTACAGAATAAACATTGCTTTGCTTGAAAAAGTGCTTTTCCATTTCTGCTGTACCACACCTGTAGTCTGGGCCGTGTGCTCCCCACCCACAATCTATTAAACATTGTGGGTCATGAGAATTCCGTGATACAATTTGGGGTTCTCTAAACCCAGGTCCACAATAACACTAAGACACACACTCACAGACACACAGAGACACTAATACACACACTCACAGACACTCAGAGACACTAAGACACACACACACAGAAACACAGCGACACTAAGACACACACTCGAAGACACACAGAGACACTAATACACACACTCGCAGACACACAGCGACACTAATACACACACTCACAGACACACAGAGACACTAAGACACACACTCACAGGCGCACAGCGACACTAAGACACACACTCGCAGACACACAGAGACACTAATACACACGCTCGCAGACATACAGAGACACTAAGACACACACTCATCGATACACAGAGACACTAATACACACACTCACAGACACACAGAGACACTAAGACACACACTCGCAGACACACAGAGACACTAATACACACACTCGCAGACACACAGAGACATTAACACACACACTCGCAGACACACAGAGACACTAATACACACACTCGCTTACACACAGAGACACTAAGACACACACTCATCGATACACAGAGACACTAATACACACACTCACAGACACACAGAGACACTAAGACACACACTCGCAGACACACAGAGACACTAATACACACACTCGCAGACACACAGAGACACTAATACATACACTCGCAGACACACAGAGACACTAATACACACACTCACAGACACACAGAGACACTAATACATACACTCGCAGACACACAGAGACAGTAATACATACACTCACAGACACACAGAGACACTAAGACACACACTCATCGATACACAGAGACACTAATACACACACTCACAGACACACAGAGACACTAATACATACACTCGCAGACACACAGAGACACTAATACATACACTCACAGACACACAGATACACTAACACACACACTCGCAGACACACAGAGATACTAATACACACACTCGCAGACACACAGAGCCACTAATACATATACTCACAGGCACACAGAGACACTAATACAAACACTCAGAGACACACAGTGACACTAATACAAACACTCACAGACACACAGAGACACTAATGCACACACTCGCAGACACAGAGAAACACTCACAGACACACAGATACACTAATGCACACACTCACAGACACTAATACACACATTCAGAGACACACGGACCCTAATACACTCTCACAAACACACTCAGGCAATAATACACACACACATAGACACTAATACACAGTCACACACAGAGACAATAATATACGCACTCACAGATATACGGAGAATCTAAAGCACCCACTCACACACACACACAGACTCTAATACACACAGTCACAGACACAGTGACAAGAAAAAACACACTCGCACACACAGGTAGATAGTAATGCACACCTTCTCACACACACATACAGTAATGCACATACTCACAGCGACAGTGACACGAATACACACCCAACAACGCCCCCCCCACACACACACTAACCTGCCCACAGACACACACTACCCCCCCCCACCCCCACACTAACCCCCCCACATACAGACTAACTCCCCGCACAAACAATAACCTCCACACACACACACACACTCAGTAACCCACCCACAGAAACACTAACGCCCCCCGGAAACTCACACACTGACCCTCTCCCCTCAAACATTCACCCCACCACACACACTAACCCCCACACACACACATAAATTGACCACACCACACACACACTAACCCCCCAACTCACACAACCCCACCCCACCCCACATTTACCCTCCCACACATTAACCCACGCACACAAATACACGCTAAACCCCACACACATACTAACCCTACGCACACACACCAACTACACCCCACACACGCACTAACCTCCCCACACTCACACTAACTCACCCACGCACACACACACTAACTCCCTCCCACACACACTAACCCCCCCCCCCACACACACACACTAATCACCCCAATCTCACACGAGCCCCTGCCCCACATACACAACCCCCCCCCCACACACACACATTATCCCATCCCCCCCCCCACACACACGAATAAGCCACACACACGCACACTAACCCACCACACACACGCGCAACACCCTCCCCACACACACACACACTAACTACCCCAGCACACTCACTAACCCTCCACACAGACACTAACTGAAACACACATTAACCCCCCCCACACACACACAGACTAAACCCCCAACCAGACACACACACTAACCCCACACACACAATAACCCCCTCAACACAAACACTAGCCCCTCCCCCACGCACACTAACCCACCTAACACACACGCACACTAACACCCCCACACACACTAAATCCCCCCACACACACTAAACCCTCGACACACACACAGTAACCTCCCCCCCACACACAAACCAACGCCCCCCACATAAACACTAACCCACCCAACACACACACTAACACCCCCACACTAACCCCCCCAAACACTAACCCCCAACACACACTAAATACCCACACACATATTAACCCCCCCCCGCCACACACATGAACCCACACACTCACACTAAGGCCCCCATACACACACATTTACCCCCTAACACATACACTAACACCCCACACACACCAACCCACCACGCACACACTAACACCCCCCCCCACACACATACTACCCCGCCCCCACACACACACTAACACTCCCCCACACATACACTAACACCCTCCCACACACACTAACCCCCCCACACGCACACTAACCCCCCATACACACACAAGTCCCTCCCCCACATACACTATCCCCCACACACATTAACCACACACACACACGAACCACCCACCCCTCCTCCCCATACACTAACCGCCCAACACACACACACTAACACTCCCAAACACACAGTAACCCCCCCACACACACTAAACCCCGACAGACAAACACTCACCCACACAACACACACACTAACACACCCACACTAACACCCCCAACACACTAACCCCCCACACACTAACTCCCTCACATACATTAACACCCCAGACACACACATTAACCCCCACACTCACACTGAAGCCCCCCACACACACACTTACCCCCAACACACACACTAACGCTCCGCACACACTAACCCCCCACACACACAAACCCCCCTTCACACACACACACTAACCCCCCCCACACACACTAACCCTCCCCACACACACTAATCCACACACACACACTAACCCCCACACACACACTAAGCCCCCACACACACTAAGCCCCCACAGACACTAACCCTCCCCACACACACTACCCCCCCACACACACACACTAAACGCCCCACACACACACTAACCCACCCACACATACACAACAACCCCCCCACACAAACACTAACCCCCCCACACACACTAAACCCCCCCACACACACTAAACCACCACACATACACAACAGCCCCCCCACACACACACACTAAACCCCCCAACACACACACTAAACCCCCCCCCCACACACACACACACTAACCCCCCCCCGTAGACACGAGCCTCGCAACACACAAAAAATGACCCACACACACACACACTAACACCCCGACACACTAATCCCCCTGACATACACTAACCCCCCCCACACACTTTAATTCCCCCCCCCACACACTAACACCCCCACATACACTAACACCCCCCACACACACTAACCCCACACACACTAACACCCCCCCCCACGCACACTAACCCCCCCCCTCACATACACTAACGCCCCCCCCCCCCCACACACACACACACTAAATGTAGATTGTCCGACCAGAGGAGGGGCAATATTGGATTTAGTACTGGTTAATGAACCAGGGCAAGTGATAGATTTGTTAGTGGGGGAGCATTTTGGAGATAGTGACCACAATTCTGTGACTTTCACTTTAGTAATGGAGAGGGATAGGTACGTGCAACAGGGCAAGGTTTACAATTCGGGGAAGGGTAAATACGATGTTGTCAGACAAGAATTGAAGTGCATAAGTTGGGAACATAGGCTGGCAGGGAAGGACACAAGTGAAATGTGGAACTTGTTCAAGGAACAGGTGATACGTGTCCTTGATATGTATGTCCCTGTCAGGCAGGGAAGAGATGGTCGAGTGAGGGAACCATGGTTGACAAGAGAGGTTGAATGACTTGTTGAGAGGAAAAAGGTGACTTATGTAAGGCTGAGGAACCAAGGTTCAGGCAGGGCATTGGAGGGATAGAAGATAGCCAGGAGGGAACTGAAGAAAGGGATTAGGAGAGCTAAGAGAGGACATGAACAATCTTTGGCGGGTAGGATCAAGGAAAACTCCAAGGCCTTTTACACATATGTGAGAAATATGAGAATGACTAGAGCGAGGGTAGGTCCGATCAAGGACAGTAGCGGGAGATTGTGTATTGAGTCTGAAGAGATAGGAGAGGTCTTGAACGAGTACTTTTCTTCTGTATTTACAAATGAGAGGGGCGATATTGTTGGAGAGGACAGTGTGAAACAGATTGGTAAGCTCGAGGAAATACTTGTTAGGAAGGAAGATGTGTTGGGCATTTTGAAAAACTTGAGGATAGACAAGTCCCCCGGGCCTGACGGGATATATCCAAGGATTCTATGGGAAGCAAGAGATGAAATTGCAGAGCCGTTGGCAATGATCTTTTCGTCCTCACTGTCAACAGAGGTGGTACCAGGGGATTGGGGAGTGGCGAATGTCGTGCCCCTGTTCAAAAAAGGGACTAGGGATAACCCTGGGAATTACAGGCCAGTTAGTCTTACTTCGGTGGTAGGCAAAGTAATGGAAGGATAGGATTTCTGAGCATCTGGAAAGACACTGCTTGATTAGGGATAGTCAGCACGGATTTGAGAGGGGTAGGTCTTGCCTTACAAATCTTATTGAATTCTTTGAGGAGGTGACCAAGCATGTGGATGAAGGTAAAGCACTGCATGTAGTGTACATGGATTTTAGTGAGGCATTTGATAAAGTTCCCCATGGTAGGCTTATGCAGGAATAAGGAGGCATGGGATAGTGGGAAATTTGGACAGTTGGATAACGAACTGGCTAACCGATAGAAGTCAGAGAGTGGTGGTGGATGGCAAATATTCAGCCTGGATCCCAGTTACCAGTGGCGTACCGCAGGGATCAGTTCTGGGTCCTCTGCTGTTTGTGATTTTCATTAATGACTTGGATGAGGGATTTGAAGGGTGGGTCAGTAAATTTGCAGACGATACGAAGATTGGTGGAGTTGTGGATAGTAAGGAGGGCTGTTGTCGGCTGCAAAGAGACATAGATAGGATGCAGAGCTGGGCTGAGAAGTGGCAGATGGAGTTTAACCCTGAAAAGTGTGAGGTTGTCCATTTTGGAAGGACAAATATGAATGAGGAATACAGGGTTAACGGTAGAGTTCTTGGCAATGTGGAGGAGCAGAGAGATCTTGGGGTCTATGTTCATCCATCTTTGAAAGTGGCCACTCAAGTGGATAGAGCTGTGAAGAAGGCCTATGGTGTGCTCGCGTTCATGAACAGAGGGATTGAATTTAAGAGCCGTGAGGTGATGATGCAGCTGTACAAAACTTTGGTAAGGCCACATTTGGAGTATTGTGTACAGTTTTGGTCGCCTCATTTTAGGAAGGATGTGGAAGCTTTGGAAAAGGTGCAAAGAAGATTTACCAGGATGTTGCCTGGAATGGAGAGTAGGTCTTACGAGGAAAGGTTGAGGGTGCTAGGCCTTTGCTCATTCGAACGGAGAAGGATGAGGGGCGACTTGATAGAGGTTTATAAGATGTTCAGGGGAATAGATAGAGTAGACAGTCAGAGACTTTTCCCCCGGGTGGAACAAACCATTACAAGGGGACATAAATTTAAGGTGAAAGGTGGAAGATATAGGAGGGATATCAGAGGTAGGTTATTTACCCAGAGAGTAGTGGGGGCATGGAATGCACTGCCTGTGGAAGTAGTTGAGTCGGAAACATTAGGGACCTTCAAGCAGCTATTGGATAGGTACATGGATTACGGTACAATGATATAGTGTAGATTTATTTGTTCTCAAGGGCAGCACGGTAGCATTGTGGATAGCACAATTGCTTCACAGCTCCAGGGTCCCAGGTTCGATTCCGGCTTGGGTCACTGTCTGTGCGGAGTCTGCACGTCCTCCCCGTGTCTGCGTGGGTTTCCTCCGGGTGCTCCGGTTTCCTCCCACAGACCAAAGATGTGCGGGTTAGGTGAATTGGCCATTGATAAATTGCCCTTAATGTCCAAATTGCCCTTGGTGTTGGGTGGAATTGTTGAGTTTGGGTAGGGTGCTCTTTCCAAGAGCCGGTGCAGACTCAAAGGGCCGAATGGCCTCCTTCTGCACTGTAAATTCAATGATAATCTATGATTAATCTCGGACAAAGGTTCGGCACAACATCGTGGGCCGAAGCGCCTGTTCTGTGCTGTATTTTCTATGTTCTATGTTTAAAGGCCCCCACACACACTAACACCACCACATACACTAACACCCCCCCACACACACACTAACCCCCCCACACACTAACCCCCCTCAGATACACTAACCCACCCACACACACACTAAAGGCCCCCCCACACACACTAACCCCCCCCCCACACACACATACACACACAACTCCCCGCCCCACACACACACTAACTCCCCCACAGGCTCACTAACACCCCCCACACACACACGCACACTAACCCCCCAAAACACTAACGACCCCCACACACACACTTAACGCCCACACACCCACTAACTCGCCCACACACACGCACACACTAAACCCCCACACCCACTAACCCCCACACACACAAACTAACCCCCCTCACACACACTAACACCCCCACACACACTAAAGCCCCCACCCACACACACACTAACCACCCCCCCCCACACACACACACACACTAACCCCCACACACATTAACACCCCCCCACGCACACACACTAACCAACACCGCACACAGACGAACCCGGCCGGACACACACACTAACCACCTAAAAACACACTAACCCCCCCCCCAGACACGCGCGAACCCACCCCAGCACACACATCCCCCCCGCACACACACACTTATCCCCCCACACACATACACTAACCCTAGACACACACTGACCCCCCACACACACTAATCCCCCCACACACACTGACACCCACACACACACTGAACCCCCCACACACTAACACCCCACACACACAACCCCCCACACAGAAACACTAACCCCCCCACACACTAAACCACCCAACACACACACACACTAACACCCCCCACACACACTAGTCCCTCCCCCACACATACTAATCCCCCCAACACAAACTAACTCCCCCCACACACACTAACTCTCCACTCACATAAACAAACCACCCCCGCATTCACACTAACCTCCCACAGACACACTAAACCCCCCCACACACACACATTAAACTCCCCAACACACACACTATAACACCCCGACACAAACACTAATCCCCCCCCCCACACAGACAGTAACACCTCCTCCCACACTCACTAGCCCATCCCCCCCACACACTAAATCTCCCACACACGCTAACCTCCCAGACATACACTTACCCCCCCCAGCACACACACGCACACACACTAACCCCCCAAAAAACACAACCTCCCTCCAGACACACTAACCCTCCCACACAGAGACGAACCCCCCACACACAGACCAGCCCACACAAAATGACACCCCCACACGCACTAACCCCCCGACACACACACTAACCCCCCATACACACACACGAACCCCCCCATACGCACACACTAACCCCCCCCCCCCACACACACACACACTACACCCCCCACATACACACTAAACCCCCCCCCACACACTAAACCCCTCACACACTCATTAATCCCGCATCACACACTAACCCCCCACACACATACAGACTAACCCCCCCCCCACACACACACACTCACCCACCCACACACACACACTACCGCCCCACACACACACGCACTAACCCCTCAACACACACTAGCCGCCCCAGACAGGCTAAGCCACCCACACAGACTAACCCCCACACACACACTCACCCCCCAACAGACACTAACCGCCACAGACACACTAAACCCGCCCACACACAATAACCCACCACACATACACAATACCCCCCCCCCACACACACACACACTGACCCCCACACACAGACTAAACCCCCCACACACACTAACAAACCCACACATACACAACAACCCCCTCCACACACTAAACCTCCCACACACACTAACCCACCCACACATACACAACAACCCCCCACACAAACTAAACCCCCCCACACACACGAACCCCCCCACACACACACTAAACCCCCCCACACACACACAAATCCCTCCCCCACACTCACTAACCCACCCACACATACACAACAACCCCCCACATACACACTAAACCTCCCACACACACTACCCTACCCAGACACACACAACAACCCACCCCCCACACACACTAAACCCCTCACACACTCATTAACCCCGTCACACACACTAGCCCCCCAAACACACATTAAACGCCCCCCCACACACATACACACTACCCCCCCCCACACACACCACACTCACCCACCCACACACACACTACCTCCACACACACACACGCACTAACCCGTCAACACACACTAACCGCCACAGACACACTAAACCCGCCCACACACACTAACCCACCCACAGATACACAACACCCTCCCACACACACACACTAACCCCCCACACACAGACTAACCCCCCACACACACTAACCCACCCACACATACACAACAACCCCCCCACACACATTAAACTTCCCACACACACTAACCCACCCATACATACACAACAACCCCCCCCCACACACTAAACCCCCCACACACCCACTAACCCCCCCCCACACACACACACTCTAACCCCACCCCCACACACACTAACCCCCCCCACACACACACACACTAAACCCACGCACACACTAACCCCCCACTCACACACACTAAACCCCCCACACACACTAACCCCCCCATACACACACTAACCCTCCTCACACACACTAACCCCCCCCACACACACACACACTACCCCGCCCCACACACACACTAAACCCCCCACACACACTAAACCCCCCCACACACACGAACCCCCCACACACACACTAACCCCCCCCCACACACACTACCCCCCCCCACACGCACTAAACCCCCCCACACACACTAAACCCCCCCCACACACTAAACCCCCCCCACACACACACTCTAACCCCACCCCCACACACACTAACCCCCCCCACACACACACACACTAAACCCACGCACACACTAACCCCCCACTCACACACACTAAACCCCCCACACACACACACTAAACCCCCCCACACACACACTAATCCCTCCCCCACACTCACTAACCCACCCACACATACACAACAACCCCCCACATACACACTAAACCTCCCACACACACTACCCTACCCAGACACACACAACAACCCACCCCCCACACACACTAAACCCCTCACACACTCATTAACCCCGTCACACACACTAGCCCCCCAAACACACATTAAACGCCCCCCCACACACATACACACTACCCCCCCCCACACACACCACACTCACCCACCCACACACACACTACCGCCCCACACACACACGCACTAACCCGTCAACACACACTAACCGCCACAGACACACTAAACCCGCCCACACACACTAACCCACCCACAGATACACAACACCCTCCCACACACACACACTAACCCCCACACACAGACTAACCCCCCCACACACACTAACCCACCCACACATACACAACAACCCCCCCCCACACACATTAAACTTCCCACACACACTAACCCACCCATACATACACAACAACCCCCCCACACACACTAAACCCCCCACACACCCACTAACCCCCCCCCACACACACACACACTCTAACCCCCCCCACACACACTAACCCCCCCCCACACACACACACACTAAACCCACGCACACACTAACCCCCCAATCACACACACTAAACCCCCAACACACACTAACCCCCCCATACACACACTAACCCTCCTCACACACACTAACCCCCCCCCACACACACACACTACCCCGCCCCACACACACACTAAACCCCCCACACACACTAAACCCGCCACACACACGAACCCCCCACACACACACTAACCCCCCCCCACACACACTACCCCCCGCACACGCACTAAACCCCCCCACACACACTAAACTCCCCACACACACTAAAACCCCCCCACACACACGAACCCCCCACACACACACTAAACCCCCCCCCCACACACACTACCCTACCCAGACACACACAACAACCCCCCCCACACACACACTAATCCCTCCCCCACACACACACTAAACCCCCCCACACACACTAACCCACCCACGCATACACAACAACCCCCACACACACTAACCCCCCAAAACACACTAAACCCCAACACATACTAACCACCACACACACTAACCCCCAACCCGCACACACATACACACACAGCTCCCCGCCCCACACACACACACACTAACTCCCCCACAGGCCCACTAACCCCCCCCCACACACACACACACACACGCACACTAACCCCCACACACACTAATCCCCCCACACACACACTAACACCCCATACACATATACTAACTCCCACCCCATAGTCACTAACAACCCCGCACACATTAAGCCCCACACTCACTAACCCAACCACACCCACGCTAACCCCACCCGCCCCCCACACACACTATCCCCCTCACACACTAACACACCTACACACACCAACCCCCCCACACACACACCAACCCAACCAACACACTCTAACCCCGTCACACACTTACTAACACCCCCACACGCACCAAGCCACCCGCCCACGCACACCAAGCCCCCCAAACACACACGAAAGACCCCCCACACGCACACTAACCGCCCCACACACACTAACCCCCCCACACACACTAACCCCCCCCACACACACTAAACCCCACCACACACTAACTCCCCCACACAAACTAACACCCCCACACACACCAACACCCCGAAACACACTAACTCCCACACACTAACCCACATACACACACAATAACACCCCCACACGCACACTAACCCGCCGACACACACTAACCTGCCCACACACTTACTAAACCCCCACACACACATTCTAACCCCCCACACACACACTAACCCCCCCCCCCACACACACACACACGGACCCCCCACACACACACACACTAACCACCCCAAAGACTCAGCCCCTTCCCCACACACACCAACCCACCTCCACGCACAAGCCACCAACACATACAACCCCTTCCCCACACTCACTAACGCCCCCCACACACACAACATCCTCACAGACACTAAACCCCCCAAGCACACACTAACCCCCCATACACACACACTCACCCTCCGACACATACTAACACTCCCACACACACTGTCTCTCTCCCCCCCACACACACACTAGCCCCCCACCACACACACATACACTCACCCACACACACGCTAACCCCCCCTCACACACACTAACACCCCCCACGCACACATTAACCCCCCCCATACACACACACTAACCCACCCATACACACAAACTAACCCCCCCACACACACATTAAACCCCCCCCACACACACGCTAACCCCCTCACACACTCATTCACCCCCCAAACACACTAGCCCCCCAAACACAGACTAACACCCCCCCCACACACACACACACACTACCCCCCACACACACACTCACCCACCCACTCACACTACCGCCCAACACACACACACACTAACCCCCCCATACACACACACTAAAACCCCCACACACACTAACCCTCAAACACACACTAACCCCCCAACACACACTAACCGCCCCAGACATACTAAGCCCCCCACACATACACCAACCCCCTCCCCACACACACACACACACTAAACCCCCACACACACACATTAACCCACCCACACATACACAGCAACCCCCCCACACACACACTAACCCCCCCCACACACACACACTAAACCCCCCCACACACTAAACCATCCACACATACACAACAACCCCCCCCCCACACACACACTAAACCCCCCCCCCCCACACACACACTAACCCCCCCACACACACCAACGCACTAACCCCCCCCCGCAGACACGAACCTCCCAACACACAAATAATGACCCACCCACACACACAATAACACCCCGACACACTAATCCCCCTCACAAACACTAACCCCCCCACACACACACTAATTCCCCCACACACACTAACACCCCCACATACTCTAACACCCCCCCACACACACACTATCCCCCCACACACACTAACACCCCCCACACACACTAACCCCCCTCACATACACTAACCCCCCCCACACACACACTAATGCCCCCCCCCACACACACTAACACCCCCACATGCATTAACACCCCCCCACACTAACCCCACACACACACTAACCCCTCCACACACTAACCCCCCACACATACACTAACCCCCCCACACACACACTAAGCCCCCCAAACACCCACTAACCCAACCCCCCCCCACACACTAACCCCCCACACACACACTAACCCCCCCACACACACTAACGCCCCCTCACACACTAATCCCCCCACACACCCACTAACCCACCCCTCCCACACACACTAACCCTCCACACACACACTAACCCCCCACTCACACACTAACCCCCTCACACACACTAATACCCCCCCACACACACACTACCCCCCCACACACACACTAAACTCCCCCACACACACTAAACCCCCCCACACACACAAACCCCCACCACACACACTAAACCCCCCCCACACACACACTACCCCCCACACACACTAAACCCCCCCACACACACTAAACCCCCCACACACACTAACCCCCCCCCACTCACTAACCCACACACACATACACAACAACCCTCCACACACACACTAAACCTCCCACACACACTACCCTACCCAGACACACACAACAACCCCCCACACACACAAACTAATCCCTCCCCCACACACACTAAACCCCCTAACACACACTAACCCACCCACACATACACAACAACCCCCCACACACACTAACCCCCCAAAACACACTAAACCCCAACACATACTAACCCCCACACACACTAACCCCCAACCCCCCCCACACATACACACACAGCTCCCCGCCCCACACACACACACTAACTCACCCACAGGCCCACTAACACCCCCACTCACACACACGCACACTAACCCCCCAAAAAAAACACTAACGACTCCCACACACACAATTAACCCCCACACACCCACTAACTCGCCCACACACACACTAAACCCCCACACCAACTAACCCCTCCACACACAAACTAACCCCCCACACACACACTAACAACCACCCCAGACGCACACACACAAACTAACCCACCTCACACACACACTAACCCCCCCACACACACAACCCCCACAGACACACACACACTAACCCCCCCACACACACTAACCCCACCCCACACACACACAACCTCCCCCCCAGATAAACAGGCAGATTAACGATCCCCCCAAGGCACACACGCACAAACTAACCCCCACACACACTAACGCACCTCACAAACACACTAAGCCGCCCCACACGCACAATATCACCTCATAAACACTAACCCCCCCCCACACACACTCACTATCCCCCACACACACTAACCCACCACACACACTATCCGCCCCACACCCCTTCTAACTCACCTACACGCACACACAGTAACCCCGCCCACACACTAATCCCCCCCACACACTAACCCCCCCCACACATACACACACCAACCCCCCACACACACTAACTCCCCCAACGCACACTAACCCCCCCACACACACACTAACCCCCCCCCACACACACACACACTAACCCCCACACACTAATCCCCACATACACTAACCCACCCACACAAACTATCCCCCCACATACACTAACCCCCCCCACACACACACTAATCCCCCAAACACACTAACACACCCCCACACACACTAACCCCCCACACACTAACACCCCCCACACACTAAGCCCCCACAAACACTAATCCCCCCCCCCCCACAAACTAACCCCCCCACACACACTAACCCCCCACACACACGAACACCCCACACACTAACCACCCACACACACTAACACACCCCCCCCACACACACAAACCCCCCACACACTAACACCCCCACACACACTAACCCCCCCACACACACACTAATCCCCCACACACTAACTCCCCCCACACACACTAACCCCCCCCCCCCACACACTAACCCCACACACACACTATGCCCCCACACACACTAACCCCCCACACACATTAACCCCCCACACACACTAACCCCCACACACACTAACTCCCACACACACTAACCCCCCCCCACACACACTAACCCCCACACACACTAACCCCCCCCACACACACTAAACCCCCCACACACACTAAAACCCCCCACACACACACGAACCCCCCACACACACACTAAACCCCCCCCCACACACACTACCCTACCCAGACACACACAACAACCCCCCCACACACACACTAATCCCTCCCCCCACACACACTAAACCCCCCCACACACACTAACCCACCCACGCATACACAACAACCCCCACAAACACTAACCCCTCAAAACACACTAAACCCCAACACATACTAACCCCCACACACACTAACCCCCAACCCGCACACACATACACCCACAGCTCCCCGCCCCACACACACACACACACTAACTCCCCCACACACTAACCCCCCCAAAAACACGAACCCCGCACACACAGCAACCCCCACACACACTAACCACAGACACCCACTAACCCCCCCCCAAAATACAAACACCCCCCACATACTAACATCACCCCCCGCACACACACACACACACACACTCTAACCCCCCACACACACTAAACTCCGCCCACACACACACTAACACCCCACACGCACTAATCCCCCCCCACACACACACACACTAACACCCCCATACACATACTAACCCCCACCCCATAGTCACTATCAACCCCGCACACATTAAGCCCCACACTCACTAACCCAACCACACCCACGCTAACCCCACCCGCCCCACAAACACACTATCCCCCTCACACACACTAACACACCCACACACACCAACACCCCCACACATACACTAACCCACCCAACACACTCTAACCCCGTCACACACTTACTAACACACCCACAAGCACCAAGCCACCCACCCACACACACCAAGCCCCCCAAACACACACACGAAAGACCCCCCCCCCACACGCACACTAACCCCCCCCCACGCACACTAACCCCCCACACACACTCACTATCCCCCACACACACTAACCCCCCACACACACTATCCGCCCCACACCCCTTCTAACTCACCTACACGCACACACAGTAACCCCGCCCACACACTAATCCCCCCCACACACTAACCCCCCCCACACATACACACACCAACCCCCCACACACACTAACTCCCCCAACGCACACTAACCCCCCCACACACACACTAACCCCCCCCCACACACACACACTAACCCCCACACACTAATCCCCACACACACTAACCCCCCCACACAAACTATCCCCCCACATACACTAACCCCCCCACACACACTAATCCCCCAAACACACTAACACCCCCCCACACACACTAACCCCCCCCACACACTAACACCCCCCACACACTAAGCCCCCACAAACACTAATCCCCCCCACAAACTAACCCCCCCCACAAACACTAACCTCCCACACACACTAACACCCCACACACTAACCACCCACACACACTAACACCCCCCCACACACAAACCCCCCACACACTAACACCCCCACACACACTAACCCCCCCACACACACACTAATCCCCCACACACTAACTCCCCCCACACACACTAACCCCCCCCCCCACACACTAACCCCACACACACACTATGCCCCCACACACACTAACCCCCCACACACATTAACCCCCACACACACTAACCCCCCACACACACTAACCCCCACACACACTAACCCCCCCACACACACTAACCCCCACACACACTAACCCCCCCACACACACACTAACCCCCACACACACTAATCCCCCCCCACACTCACTAACCCCCCACACACACTAATGCCCCCACACACTAACCCCCCTAAAAACACGAACCCCGCACACACACTAACCCCCACACACACTAACCACAGACA
The DNA here is from genome assembly GCF_047496885.1 of Scyliorhinus torazame. Classification (NCBI taxonomy): domain Eukaryota; kingdom Metazoa; phylum Chordata; class Chondrichthyes; order Carcharhiniformes; family Scyliorhinidae; genus Scyliorhinus; species Scyliorhinus torazame. Next base: position 66,997,680 of record NC_092726.1, read on the forward strand.
CCCACTAACCCCCCCCCCCCCCCCAAATACAAACACCCCCCACATACTAACATCACCCCCCCCCCACACACACACACACACTCTAACCCCCCACACACACTAAACTCCGCCCACACACACACTAACACCCCACACGCACTAATCCCCCCCCCACACACACACACACTAACGCCCCCATACACATACTAACCCCCACCCCATAGTCACTAACAACCCCGCACACATTAAGCCCCACACTCACGAACCCAACCACACCCACGCTAACCCCACCCGCCCCACAAACACACTATCCCCCTCACACACACTAACACACCCACACACACCAACACCCCCACACATACACTAACCCACCCAACACACTCTAACCCCGTCACACACTTACTAACACACCCACACGCACCAAGCCACCCACCCACACACACCAAGCCCCCCAAACACACACACGAAAGACCCCCCCACACGCACACTAACCCCCCCCCCACGCACACTAACCCCCCCCCCCCCCCACACACACTAACCCCACCACACACTAACTCCCCCACACAAACTAACAACCCCACACACACTAACCCCCCCCACACACACTAAACCCCCCACACACACTAAAACCCCCCACACACACACGAACCCCCCACACACACACTAAACCCCCCCCCACACACACTACCCTACCCAGACACACACAACAACCCCCCCACACACACACTAATCCCTCCCCCCACACACACTAAACCCCCCCACACACACTAACCCACCCACGCATACACAACAACCCCCACAAACACTAACCCCTCAAAACACACTAAACCCCAACACATACTAACCCCCACACACACTAACCCCCAACCCGCACACACATACACCCACAGCTCCCCGCCCCACACACACACACACACTAACTCCCCCACACACTAACCCCCCCAAAAACACGAACCCCGCACACACAGCAACCCCCACACACACTAACCACAGACACCCACTAACCCCCCCCCAAAATACAAACACCCCCCACATACTAACATCACCCCCCGCACACACACACACACACACACTCTAACCCCCCACACACACTAAACTCCGCCCACACACACACTAACACCCCACACGCACTAATCCCCCCCCACACACACACACACTAACACCCCCATACACATACTAACCCCCACCCCATAGTCACTATCAACCCCGCACACATTAAGCCCCACACTCACTAACCCAACCACACCCACGCTAACCCCACCCGCCCCACAAACACACTATCCCCCTCACACACACTAACACACCCACACACACCAACACCCCCACACATACACTAACCCACCCAACACACTCTAACCCCGTCACACACTTACTAACACACCCACAAGCACCAAGCCACCCACCCACACACACCAAGCCCCCCAAACACACACACGAAAGACCCCCCCCCCACACGCACACTAACCCCCCCCCACGCACACTAACCCCCCACACACACTCACTATCCCCCACACACACTAACCCCCCACACACACTATCCGCCCCACACCCCTTCTAACTCACCTACACGCACACACAGTAACCCCGCCCACACACTAATCCCCCCCACACACTAACCCCCCCCACACATACACACACCAACCCCCCACACACACTAACTCCCCCAACGCACACTAACCCCCCCACACACACACTAACCCCCCCCCACACACACACACTAACCCCCACACACTAATCCCCACACACACTAACCCCCCCACACAAACTATCCCCCCACATACACTAACCCCCCCACACACACTAATCCCCCAAACACACTAACACCCCCCCACACACACTAACCCCCCCCACACACTAACACCCCCCACACACTAAGCCCCCACAAACACTAATCCCCCCCACAAACTAACCCCCCCCACAAACACTAACCTCCCACACACACTAACACCCCACACACTAACCACCCACACACACTAACACCCCCCCACACACAAACCCCCCACACACTAACACCCCCACACACACTAACCCCCCCACACACACACTAATCCCCCACACACTAACTCCCCCCACACACACTAACCCCCCCCCCCACACACTAACCCCACACACACACTATGCCCCCACACACACTAACCCCCCACACACATTAACCCCCACACACACTAACCCCCCACACACACTAACCCCCACACACACTAACCCCCCCACACACACTAACCCCCACACACACTAACCCCCCCACACACACACTAACCCCCACACACACTAATCCCCCCCCACACTCACTAACCCCCCACACACACTAATGCCCCCACACACTAACCCCCCTAAAAACACGAACCCCGCACACACACTAACCCCCACACACACTAACCACAGACACCCACTAACCCCCCCCCCCCCCCCAAATACAAACACCCCCCACATACTAACATCACCCCCCCCCCACACACACACACACACTCTAACCCCCCACACACACTAAACTCCGCCCACACACACACTAACACCCCACACGCACTAATCCCCCCCCCACACACACACACACTAACGCCCCCATACACATACTAACCCCCACCCCATAGTCACTAACAACCCCGCACACATTAAGCCCCACACTCACGAACCCAACCACACCCACGCTAACCCCACCCGCCCCACAAACACACTATCCCCCTCACACACACTAACACACCCACACACACCAACACCCCCACACATACACTAACCCACCCAACACACTCTAACCCCGTCACACACTTACTAACACACCCACACGCACCAAGCCACCCACCCACACACACCAAGCCCCCCAAACACACACACGAAAGACCCCCCCACACGCACACTAACCCCCCCCCCACGCACACTAACCCCCCCCCCCCCCCACACACACTAACCCCACCACACACTAACTCCCCCACACAAACTAACAACCCCACACACACCAACACCCCAAACACACTAACTCCCACACACTAACCCACATACACACACAATAACACCCCCCACACGCACACTAACCCGCCGACACACACTAACCCGCCCACACACATACTAACCCCCCCACACACATTCTCACCCCCCACACACACACTAACCCCCCCCACACACACACACACACACGAACCCCCGCCCCCCCACACACACACACTAACCACCCCAAAGACTCAGCCCCTTCCCCACACACCCCAACCCCCCAATACATAAAACCCCTTCCCCACACTCACTAACGCCCCCCACACACTAACACCCATACGCTTACTAACCCTCCCAAACACGCACTCGAAAAATAACTATAAGGTTCGGGGTGGGAGATATAGGAGGGATGTCCGAGGTAGGTTCTTTACTCAGAGAGTGGTTAGGGTGTGGAATGGACTGCCTGCTGTGATAGTGGAGTCGGACACTTAAGGAACTTTCAAGCGGTTATTGGATAGGCACATGGAGCACAGCAGAATGACAGGGAGTGGAATAGCTTGATCTTGGTTTCGGACAATGCTCGGCACAACATCGAGGGCCAAAGGGCCTGTTCTGTGCTGTACTGTTCTATGTTCTATGTTGTCATCACCTCCAATAACTTACTAATAACACAACCTCCAGAAACCCCTCCACATCACCCCCACTAAGTTACCAATAACACATCCTCCAGAAACACATCCACAGCACCTCCACTAACCTCCCAATAACACAACCTCCAGAAACACAAGCTCATCACCTCCACTAAATCCCCAACACAAACTGCAGAAAATTATCCCCATCACCAACACCAACCATCCAATAACACAACCTCCAGAAACCCATCCACATCACCTCCACTAACTTTCCAATACGACTACCACCAGAAACATATCCTCATCACCTCCAGTAACTTCCCAATGACACAACCTCAAGAAACACATCCTCATCACATCCACTATCTTCACAATAACACAACATCCGCAAACGCATCCACATCACCCCCTCCAACATCCCAATAGAACAACCACCAGAAACTCAACCACATCGTATCTAATAACTCCCCAATAACACTACTTCCATCAATGCATCCTCATCACCCTCACTTTCTTCCCAATTTCACAACCACCACAAACATATTCACATCACCACCACTAACGTCCCAATAACACAACCTCCAGGAACGCATTCACTTAACCTCCACTAACCACCCAAAACCAGAAACACCAGAAACACATTCAAATCATCTCCACTAACTTCCCAAGAACAAAACCTCCAGGTACACATCACCATTACGTCGACTATCATCCCAATAACACAAACTTCAGCATCCCATCCTCATCACCTCCACTCACACCCCAATAACACAACCTCCAGAAACCCATCCACATCCAATGACACCCGTCTCCGAACGAGTAGAGGGAATCCTGAAGGGGGAGGGCAAACAGAGAGAGGCCGTTGTACATATTGGTACTAACGACATAGGCAGGAAGGGGCATGAGGCCCTGCAGCAGGAGTTCAGGGAGCTAGGCAGAAAGTTAAAAGACAGGACCTCGAGGGTTGTAATCTCGGGATTACTCCCTGTGCCACGTGCAGTGAGGCTAGAAATAGGAAGATAGAGCAGATAAATACGTGGCTAAACAGTTGGTGTAGGAGGGAGCGTTTCCATTATCTGGACCACTGGGAGCTCTTCCGGGGCAGGTGTGACCTGTATAAGAAGGACGGGTTGCATCTAAACCGGAGAGGCATACATATCCTGGCCGCGAGGTTTGCTAGTGTCACACGGGAGGGTTTAAACTAGTATGGCAGGGGGGTGGGCACGGGAGCAATAGGTCAGAAGGTGAGAGCATTGAGGGAGAACGAGGGAATAGGGACAGTGTGGCTCTGAGGCAGAGCAGACGGGGAGAAGCTGCTGAACACAGCGGGCCTGGTGGCCTGAAGTGCATATGTTTTAATGCAAGGAGCATTACGGGTAAGGCAGATGAACTTAGAGCTTGAATTAGTACTTGGAACTATGATGTTGTTGCCATTACAGAGACCTGGTTGAGGGAAGGGCAGGATTGGCAGCTAAACGTTCCAGGATTTAGATGTTTCAGGCGGGATAGAGGGGGATGTAAAAGGGGAGGCGGAGTTGCGCTACTTGTTCGGGAAAATATCACAGCTGTACTGCGAGAGGACACCTCAGAGGGCAGTGAGGCTATATGGGGAGAGATCAGGAATACGAAGGGTGCAGTCACAATGTTGGGGGTATACTACTGGCCTCCCAACAGCCAGCGGGAGATAGAGGAGCAGATAGGTAGACAGATTTTGGAAAAGAGTAAAAACAACAGGGTTGTGGTGATGGGAGACTTCAACTTCCCCAATATTGACTGGGACTCACTTAGTGCCAGGGGCTTAGACTGGGCGGAGTTTGTAAGGAGCATCCAGGAGGGCTTCTTAAAACAATATGTAGACAGTCCAACTAGGGAAGGGGCGGTACTGGACCTGGTATTGGGGAATGAGCCCGGCCAGGTGGTAGATGTTTCAGTAGGGGAGCATTTGGTAACAGTGACCACAATTCAGTAAGTTTTAAAGTACTGGTGGACAAGGATAAGAGTGGTCCGAGGATGAATGTGCTAAATTGGGGGAAGGCTAATTATAACAATATTAGGCGGGAACTGAAGAACATTGATTGGGGGCGGATGTTTGAGGGCAAATCAACATCTGACATGTGGGAGGCTTTCAAGTGGCAGTTGAAAGGAATACAGGACCGGCATGTTCCTGTGAGGAAGAAAAATAAATACGGCAATTTTCGGGAACCTTGGATGACGAGTGATATTGTAGGCCTCGTCAAAAAGAAAAAGGAGGCATTTGTCAGGGCTAAAAGGCTGGGAACAGACGAAGCCTGCGTGGAATATAAGGAAAGTAGGAAGGAACTTAAGCAAGGAGTCAGGAGGGCTAGAAGGGGACACGAAAAGTCATTGGCAAATAGGGTTAAGGAAAACCCCAAGACTTTTTACACGTACATAAAAAGCAAGAGGGTAGCCAGGGAAAGGGTTGGCCCACTGAAGGATAGGCAAGGGAATCTATGTGTGGAGCCAGAGGAAATGGGCGAGGTACTAAATGAATATTTTGCATCAGTATTCACCAAAGAGAAGGAATTGGTAGATGTTGAGTCTGGAGAAGTGGGTGTAGATAGCCTGGGTCACATTGTAATCCAAAAAGACGAGGTGTTGGGTGTCTTAAAAATATTAAGGTAGATAAGTCCCCAGGGCCTGATGAGATCTACCCCAGAATACTGAAGGAGGCTGGAGAGGAAATTGCTGAGGCCTTGACTGAAATCTTTGGATCCTCGCTGTCTTCAGGGGATGTCCAGGAGGACTGGAGAATAGCCAATGTTGTTCCTCTGTTTAAGAAGGGTAGCAAGGATAATCCCGGGAACTACAGGCCGGTGAGCCTTATTTCAGTGGTAGGGAAATTACTGGAGAGAATTCTTCGAGACAGAATCTACTCCCATTTGGAAGCAAATGGACGTATTAGTGAGAGGCAGCACGGTTTTGTGAAGGGGAGGTCGTGTCTCACTAACTTGATAGTTTTTCGAGGCGGTCACTAAGATGATTGATGCAGGTACGGCAGTAGATGTTGTCTATATGGACTTCAGTAAGGCCATTGACAAGGTCCCTCATGGTAGACTAGTACAAAAGGTGAAGTCACACGGGATCAGGGGTGAGCTGGCAAGGTGGATACAGAACTGGCTAGGCCATAGAAGGGAGAGAGTAGCAATGGAGGGATGCTTTTCTAATTGGAGGGCTGTGACCAGTGGTGTTCCACAGGGATCAGTGCTGGGACCTTTGCTCTTTGTCGTATATATAAATGATTTGGAGGAAAATGTAACTGGTCTGATTAGTAAGTTTGCAGACGACACAAAGGTTGGTGGAATTGCGGATAGCGATGAGGACTGTCGGAGGATACAGCAGGATTTAGATTGTCTGGAGACTTGGTGGAGAGATGGCAGATGGAGTTTAATCCGGACAAATGTGAGGTAATGCATTTTGGAAGGTCTAATGCAGGTAGGGAATATACAGTGAATGGTAGAACCCTCAAGAGTATTGAAAGTCAAAGAGATCTAGGAGTACAGGTCCACAGGTCATTGAAAGGGGCAACACAGGTGGAGAAGGTAGTCAAGAAGGCATACGGCATGCTTGCCTTCATTGGCCGGGGCATTGAGTATAAGAATTGGCAAGTCACGTTGCTGCTGTATAGAACCTTAGTTAGGCCACACTTGGAGTATAGTGTTCAATTCTGGTCGCCACACTACCAGAAGGATGTGGAGGCTTTAGAGAGGGTGCAGAAGAGATTTACCAGAATGTTGCCTGGTATGGAGGACCTTAGCTATGAGGAGCGATTGAATAAACTCGGTTTGCTCTCACTGGAACGAAGGAGGTTGAGGGGAGACCTGATAGAGGTATACAAAATTATGAGGGGCATAGACAGAGTGGATAGTCCGAGGCTCTTCCCCAGGGTAGAGGGGTCATTTACTAGGGGGTGAGAGGGGCAAGGTTTAGAGTAGATGTACGAGGCAAGTTTTTTACGCAGAGGGTAGTGGGTGCCTGGAACTCGCTTCCGGAGGAGGTGGTGGAAGCAGGGACGATAGTGACATTTAAGGGGCATCTTGACAAATACATGAATAGGATGGGAATAGAAGGATACGGACCCAGGAAGTGTAGAAGATTGTGGTTTAGTCGGGCAGCATGGTCGGCACGGGCTTGGAGGGCCGAAGGTCCTGTTCCTGTGCTGTACATTTCTTTGTTCTTTGTTCGTTATCACCTCCACTAAACACCCAAAAACACACCCAACAGAACCACATTCACATCATGTCCCCTAACCCCCCAATAACACAACATCCAGAAACATATCTTCGTCACCCCCACTAACTTCCATATAACAAGCCTCCAAAAACATTCACACCACCTATACTAATCTCTCAATAACACAACCTCCAGAAACACATCCACATCACCTCCACTAACTTCCCAATACACAACCTCCAGAAACACATCCTCATCACCTCCAGTAACTTCGCAATAACACAACCTCCAGAATCACATTCCTCATCACCTTCAGTAACTTCCCAATAACACAACCTCCTGAAACACATCCTCATCACCTCCACTAAATTCGCAATAACACAACATCCAGAGACCCATCCACATCACCTCCACTAACTTCGCAATAACACAACATCCAGAGACACATCCACATCACCTCCACTAACTTCCCAATAACACAACCTCCAGAATCACATCCACATCGCTTCTACTAACGCCCCAATAACACAACTTCCATTAATACATCCTCATTACACCCACTTTCTTCCCAATATCACAACCTCCACAAACATATTCACATCACCACCACTAACTCCCCAATAACATAAACTGCAGAAAACTATCCACATCACCTCCACCTACCATCCAATAACACAACCTCAAGAAACACATTCAGAGCACCCCCACTAACTTCCCAATAACACAATCTCCAGAAACACATCCACATCGCCTCTACTAACGCCCCAGTAACACAACTTCCATTAATACATCTTAATCACCCCCACTATCTTCCCAATATCACAACCTCCACAAACATATTCACATCACCTCCACTAACTTCCCAATAACAATACCTCCATAAACCCATCCTCATCACCTCCAGTAACTTCCCAATAACACAACCTCCAGAAACACATTCAGGACACATCCACTAACTTCCCAATAACACAACCTCTGCAAACACATCCACATCACCCCCGCTAACATCCCAATATCACAACAACCAGAGACACATCCACATCGCGTCTACTAACGCCCCAATAACACAACTTCCATTAATAAAACCTCATCACCCCCACTATCTTCCCAATATCACAACATCCACAATCATATTCACAACACCTCCACTAACTCATCAATAGCAAAGCCTCCAGAAACCCATCCTCATTACCTCCACTAACTTCCCAATAACACAGCCTCCACAAACACATTTAGGACACATCCACTAACTACCCCATAACAGAATCTCCACAAACATATTCACATCACCACCACTAACTTCCCAATAACACAACCTCAAGAAATCGATCCACATCATCTTCACTCACTTCCCAATAACACAACCTCCAGAAACACATCCTCATCTCCTCCACTAGCTACCCAATAACACAACCACCAGAAACACATTCACATCACCACTACGAATTCCCTAAGAACACAACTTCCATAAATGCATGCTCATCAGCCCCACTACCTTCTCAATATCACAACCTCCACAAACATATACACATCACCTCCACTAACTTCCCAATAACACAACCTCCAGAAGTACAATCTCATCACCTCCACTAACTTCCCAATAACACAACGTCCAGAAACACATCCTCATCACCTCCACTAGCTACCCAATAACACAACCTCCGCAAACGCATCCACATCACCCCCTACAACATCCCAATAGAACAACCACCAGAAACTCATCCACATCGTCTCTACTAACTCCCCAATAACACAACTTCCATAAATGCATCCTCATCACGCTCACTATCGTCCCAATATCACAACCACCACAAACATATTCACATCACCACCACTAACTCCCCAATAACACAACCTCTAGAAACCCATCCACAGCACCTCCACTAACTTCCCAATAACACTGCCTCCACAAACACATTCAGGACACATCCACTAACTTCCCCATAACAGAATCTCCACAAACAGATTTACATCACCTCCACTAATCTCCCAATAACACTACCTCAAGAAACCAATCCACATCACCACCACTAACTTACCAATAACACAACCTCCAGGAACACATTCACTTAACCTCCACTAACCACCCAAAACCAGAAACTCCAGAAACATATTCAATTCATCTCCACTAACTTCCCAAGAACAAAACCTCGAGGTACACATCATCATTACTTCGACTATCATCCCAATAACACAAACTTCAGCATCCCATCCTCATCACCTCCACTCACTCCCCAATACCACAACCTCCAGAAACCATCCACATCACCTCCACTAAGCACCCAAAAACACACCCTACAGAAACACATTCACATCATGTCCACTAACTTCCCAACAATACAACCTCCGGAATCACATCCTCATTATCTCCGCGAACTTCCCAATAACACAAACTCCAGTAACACATCCACATCACCTCCACTAACTTTCCAAAAACACAACATTCAGAAAAACATCCACATCACCCCCACTCACTTCCCAATAACAAAACCTCCAGGTACACATCCTCATTACCTCGACTATCTTCCCAATAACACAAACTTCAGCATCCCATCCTCATCATCTTAACTAACTCCCCAATAACACAACCTCCAGAAACACACCCACATCACCTCCACTAAATTCCCAATAACACAACCTCCAGAAACACATCCTCATCACATCCACGAACTTCCCAATAACACAGCCTCCAGAAAAACATCCTCATCACCACCACTATCTACCCAATAACACAACCTCCAGAAACACATCCTCATCACCTCCAGTAACTTCCCAATAACACAACCTCCAGAAACACATCCTCAACACCACCATTATCTTCCCAATAACACAACCTCCAGAAACAACTCCTCATTACCTCCACTAACTCCCCAACAACACAACCTCCAGAAACCCATCCACATCACCTCCACTAAACAACCAAAACCACACCCTCCAGAAACACATTCACATCATGTCCACTAACCCCCCAATAACACAACATCCAGAAACATATCTTCGTCACACCATTAACTTCAATATAACTAAGCCTCCAAAAACACATTCACACCACCTATACCAAGCTCCCAATAACACAACCTCCAGAAACACATCCACATCAGCTCCACTAACCTCCCAATAACACAACCTCCAGAAAGCCATCCACATCACCTCCACTAACTTCGCAAAAACACAACCTCCAGAAACACATCCTCATCACCTTCACTAACCTCCCAATAACAAAACCTCCAGATACGCATCCTCATCACCTCCACTAACATCCCAATAACACTGCCTCCAGGAACACATCCTCCTCACCTCCAGTAACTTCCCAATCACACTACCTCCAGAAACACATCCTCATCTCCTCCACTAGCTACCCAATAACATAACCACCAGAAACACATTCACATCACCACTATGAACTCCCTAAGAACACAACTTCCATAAATACATCGTCATCAGCCCCACTATCTTCTCAATATCACAACCTCCACAAACATATTCACATCACCTCCACTAACTTCCCAATAACACAAACTCCAGAAATACAATCTCATCACCTCCAGTAACTCATCAATAGCACAACCTTCAGAAACACTTCCACAGCACTTCCACTAACTTCCCAATAACACAGCCTCCACAAACACATTCAGGACACATCCACTAACTTCCCCATAACAGAATCTCCACAAACATATTCACATCACCTCCACTAACTTCCCAATAACACAACCCCCACAAACATATTCACATCACCTCCACGAACTCCCCAATAACATAAACTCCAGAAACCCATTCCCATCACCCCCTTAAACTTCCCAATAACACAACCTCCAGAAATCCATCCACATCACGTCAATTAACTTCTCAATAATACAACCTCCAGAAACAAATCCTCATATCTCCACTAACCTCCGAATAACACAACCTCCAGAAACACATCCACATCACCTCCACTAACTTCCCAATAACATAAACTCCAGAAACCCATTCCCATCACCCCCTTAAACTTCCCAATAACACAACCTCCAGAAACACATCCACATCACCTCCCCTAACTTCCCAATAACAGAACCTCCAGAAACCCACCCTCATCACCTCCACTAACTTCCCAATATCACATCGTCCAGAAACCCATCCACGTCACAATGATCTTTAAGAACATAAGAACTAGGAGCAGGGGTAAGCCATCTGGGCCCTAGAGCCTGCTCCGCCATTCAATGAGATCATGGCTGATCTTTTGTGGACTCAGCTCCACTTTCCGGCCGAACACCATAACCCGTCATCCTTTTATTCTTCAAAAAACTATCTATCTTTATCTTAAAAACATTTAATGAAGGAGCATCAACTGCTACACTGGGCAAGGAATTCCATAGATTCACAACCATTTGGGTGAAGAGGTTGCTTCTAAACTCAGTCCTAAATCTACTTCCTCTTATTTCACCCTCCAGTGGAAGCAACCTGGCCTCATCTATCCAATCTATTACTTCCATAATTTTATATGTTTCTGTAAGATCCCCCCTCATCCTTCTAAATTCCAACGAGTACAGTCCCAGTCTATTCAACCTCTCCTCGTAATCCAGCCCTTTCAGCTCTTGGATTAACCTAGTGAATCTCCTCTGCACCACCTCCAGCGCCAGTACGTCCTTTCTCGGGTATGGAGACGAAAACTGAACACAATACTCCAGGTGTGGCCTCACTAACACATTATACAATTGCAGCAGAACCTCCCTAGTCTTAAACTCCATCCCTCTAGCAATGAAGGAGAAAATTCCATTTGCCTTCTTAATCACCTTTTGCACCTGTAAACCAACTTTTTGCGACTCATGCACTAGCACACCCAGGTCTCTCTGCACAGCAGCATGTTTTAATATTTTATCATTTAAATAATAATCCCTTTTGCTGTTATACCTACCAAAATGTATGACCTCACATTTGTCAACATTGTATTCCATCTGCCAGAGTAAAGGCCTTTCACTTAACTTATCCAAATCCCTCTGCAGACTTCCAGTATCCTCGGCACTTTTTGCTTTACCACTTATCTTAGTGTCGTCTGTAAACTTTGACACATTGCCCTTGGTCCCCAACTCCAAATCATCTATGTAAACTGTGAACAGTTGTGGGCCCAACACTGATCCCTGAGAGAACACTAGCGACTGATTGCCAACCAGCGAAACACCCATTAATACCCACTCTTTGCTTTCTATTCATCAACCAATCCTCTATCCATGCTACTACTTTCCCCTTAATGCCATGCATATTTATCTTATGCAGCAACCTTTTGTGTGGCACGAAGTTCAAAGGCTTCCTGAAAATCCAGATATACCACATCCATTGGCTCCCCGTTATCTACCGCAGTGGTAATGCACTCAAAAAAATCCACTAATTTAGTTAGGCACGACCTGCCCTTTATGAACCCATGCTGCGTCTGCCCAATGGGACAATTTCCATCCAGATGCCTCGCTATTTCTTCCTTGATGATAAATTCCAGCATCTTCCCTACTACCGAAGTTAAGCTCACTGGCCTATAATTACCCGCTTTCTGCCTACCTCCTCTTTTAAACAGTGGTGTCACGTTTGCGAATTTCGAATCCGCCGGGACCACCCCAGAGTCTAGTGAATTTTGGTAAATTATCACGAGTGCATTTGCAATTTCCCGAACCATCTCTTTTAGCACTCTGGGATGCACTCCATCAGGTCCAGGAGACTTGTCTACCTTTAGCCCCATTAGCTTGCCCATCACTACCTTCTTACTGGTAACAATCATCTCAAGGTCCTCACATGTCATAGCCTCATTTCAATCAGTCACTGGCATGTTATTTGTGTCTTCCACTGCGAAGAACGACCCAAAAAACCTGTTCAGTTCCTCAGCCATTTCTTTATCTCCCTTCTCATCCTCTAAAGAGTCAATATTTACCTTACTACTCTATTTTGTTTTATATATTTGTAGAAACGTTTCCTATCTGTTTTTATATTCTGAGCAAGGTTACTCTCATAATCTATCTCACTCTTCTTTATCGCTTTTTAATAGCTTTCTGATGCTACCTAAAGATTTCCCAGTCCTCGAGTCTCCCACTGATCTTTGCTACTTTGTATGCTTTTTCCTTCAATTTGATACACTCCCTTATTTCCTTAGATATCCACGGTCGATTTCCCCACTTTCTAACGTCCTTCTTTTTTGTTGGTATAAACCTTTGCTGAGCACTGTGAAAAATCGCTTGGAAAGTTCTCCACTGTTCCTCAACTGTTTCACCATAACGTCTTTGCTCCCAGTTTACCTCAGCGAGCTCTTCTCTCATCCCATTGCAATCTCCTTTGTTCAAGCACAAAGAACTAGTGTTTGATTTTACCTTCTCACCCTCCATCTGTATTTTAAATTCCACCATATTGTGATCGCTCCTCCGAGAGGATCCCTAACTATGAGATAATTAATCAATCCGATCTCATTACACAGGACCAGTTGTAGGACCGCTTGTCCCCCCCCCCCCCCCCGTAGGTTCCATTAAATACTGTTCTAAAAAACTATCGCGGATACATTCTATAAACTCCACCTCAAGGCTGCCTTGACCGACCTGGTTAAACCAATCGAAATGTAGATTAACCCATATCTTCATGTAACAACCTGCCGCGTCGCTTACCATTTATGTTTTCACTTCCCGTTTTATTCCTTTTAGTATTCCTGGTCCTATTCACTGAGCTCCCCTCAGTCACTGTACCTTGTACTGTCGCTCTTTTTAATTTTTGACTATGGCTCCTCTGCCTTACAATTTCCCCCTCACTGCCTTTTTCTTCTGACCCTATTTTACTAACTTCCCACTTCCTGCATCGGTTCCCATCACCCTGCCACATTAGTTCCAACCCCCCCCCCCCCCCCCGCCGCCAACACCTCTGGCAAACACCGCCCCCCCTTCTGGACGCAATAATACAACCTCCAGAAACACATGCATAATTATCTCCACTAACGCCCCAATAATATAACTTCCAGATACACATCCACATCACCTCCACTAACTTCACAATAACACAATCTCCAGAAATACACCCTCATCACCTCCACTAACTACCCAATAACACAACCTCTAGAAGCACATCCACATCACCTCCACTAACTTCCCAATAACACAACCTCCAGAAATCAATCATCATCACCTCCATTAACTTCCCAACAACACAACCTACATAAAGACATCCTCATCACCTCCAATAACTTCCCAATAACAGAACCTACAGAAACACATCCAGAGAACCGCCACTGTTTCCAGTAGGGACTGGTTCCAGTAGGGACTGGTTTGCACAGGGCTACATCGCTGGCTTCGAAAGCAGACCAAGCAGGCCAGCAGCACGGCTCAATTCCCGTCCCAGCCTCCCCGAACAGTCGCCGTAATGGGGCGACTAGGGGCTTTCACAGTAACTTCATCTGAAGCCGACTTGTGACAATAAGCGATTTTCAATTTTCCTTTTCATTTCAATAACACAACCTCCAGAAACACATCCACAGCACCTCCACTATCTACCCAATAACAAAACCTCCAAAAACACATCCACAGCACCCCCACCAACCTCCCAATAACACAGCCTTGGTAAACACATCCTCATCACCTGCACTAAACTTCTAATAATACAATCTCAAGAAACCAAACCACAGCAACTCCACTAAATTCCCAATAATACAACCTCCAGAAACCCATCCACATCACCTCCCCTAACTTCCCAATAACACAACCTCCAGAAACACATCCACAGTACCTCCACTATCTACCCAATAACAAAACCTCAAAAAACACATCCACAGCACCCCCACCAACTTCCCAATAACACAACCTTGGTAAACACATCCTCATCACCTGCACTAAACTTCCAATAATACAATCTCAAGATACCCAACCACAGCAACTCCACTAAATTCCCAATAACACAACCTCCAGAAACCTATCCTCATCACCACCCCTAACCTCCCAATAACACAACCTCCAGAAACACATCCACAGCAACTCCACTAACTCCCTAAAAACACAACCTCCATAAAAACATCCTCATCACCTCCACTAACTTCCCAATCACACACCCTGCAGAAACCCATCCACATCACCTCCAATAACTCCCCAATAACACAACCTCCAGAAAACCCATCCTCATGACCTCCAGTAACTTCCCAATAACACAACCTCCAGAGACACATCGTCATCACCAACACTAACTTCCCAATTAGAAAACATCGACAAACCCAACCACAACATCCCCAATAACTTCCAAATAACGCAACCTCCAGAAACGCATCCACATCACCTCCACTAACTTCCCAATAACACAACCACCAGAAACCCATTCACATCACCTCTGTGTTTTGCTCTGAGTGCTGAATTTGGTGCATTTGAGTGCTGTAGTTAGAGTTTGGTGACCGAGGGAGTTAGGTGAGGAGGGAGTAAGGTGCTCCTTTCATTTTGTTTCCCATATTTCCGCAAAGAGTGAGAAGAGAGCCAGGAATTTACAGAAAGTGTAGGTCACTGGGAGCAGAGTCGGAGGGCGGAGATCTAGTTAGCCCACAGGGCAGCTATATTCTGTCAGGTAAGAGGGGATGGAGGCTAGGCCAGTTGCATGCTCCTCCTGTAGGATGTGGATGGTGAGGGATACCACCGGTGTCCCCACTGACTATACCTGCGGGAAGTGCACCCAACTTCAGCTCCTCAAAGACCGTGTTAGGGAACTGGAGCTGAAGCTGGATGAACTTCGGATCATCCGGGAGGAAGAGGGGGTGATTGAGAAGAGTTACAGGGAGGTAACTACACCCAATGTACAGGACAAGAATAGCTGGGTTACAGTCAGGGGCAAAAAAACAAACAGGCAGACAGTGCAGGGATCCCTCGTGGCCGTTCCCCTTCAAAACAAGTATACCGTTTTGGATGCTGTTGGGGGGGATGGCCTACCGGGGGAAGGCCCTAGCGGCCAGGTCTCTGGCACTGAGTCTGGCTCTGGGGCTCAGAAGGGAAGGGGGGAGAATAGTAAAGCAATAGTTGTAGGAGAATGGTTAGGGGAATAGATAGAAGATGATTCTGTGGTCGCGAGCGAGACTCCCGGAAGGTATGTTGCCTCCCGGGTGCCAGGGCCAGGGATGTCTTCTGGATCCTTAAGGGGGAGGGGGAGGGAGAGCACCCAGAAGTCGTGGTGCACATTGGTACCAACGACATAGGTAGGAAAAGGGGTGTGGAGGTAATAAACAAGTTTAGGGAGTTAGGCTGGAAGTTAAAAGCCAGGACACACAGAGTTGTCATCTCTGGTTTGTTGCCGGTGCCACGTGATAGCAAGGCTAGGAATAGGGAGAGAGTGCATCTGAACACGTGGTTGCAGGAATGGTGTCGGAGGGAGGGCTTCGGGTATTTGGATAATTGGAGCGCATTCTGGGGAAGGTGGGACCTGTACAAGCAGGACGGGTTGCATCTGAACCAGAGGGGCACCAATATCCTGTGAGGGAGGTTTGCTAGTACTCTTCGGGAGGGTTTAAACTAATTTGGCAGGGGAATGGGAACCGGATTTGTAGTACTCTTCGGGAGGGTTTAAACTAATTTGGCAGGGGAATGGGAACCGGATTTGTAGTCCAGCAACTAAGGTAGCCGATATTCAGGACGCCAAAGCATGTAGTGATGCAGTGGGGAAGGGAACACTGACAAAGGAGAGTACTTCCAGGCACGGAGATGGGGTGAGCTGTGTATACTTCAACGCAAGAAGCCTCAGGAATAAGGTGGGTGAACTTAAGGCATGGATCGGTACTTGGGACTGCGATGTGGTGGCCATCACGGAAACTTGGATAGAAGAGGGGCAGAAATGGTTGTTGGAGGTCCCTGGTTATAGGTGTTTCAATACGATTAGGGAGGGGGGGTAAAAGAGGTGGGGGTGTGGCATTTTTAATTAGAGATAGAATAAAAGCTGCAGAAAGGCAGTTCGAGGAGTATCACCCGACTGAGGTAGTATGGGTTGAAGTCAGAAATAGGAAAGGAGCAGTCACCTTGTTAGGAGTTTTCTATAGGCCCCCTAATAGTAACAGAGATGTGGAGGAACAGATTGGGAAACAGATTTTGGAAAGGTGCAGAAGTCACAGGGTAGTAGTCATGGGCGACTTTAACTTCCCAAATATTGAGTGGAAACTCTTTAGATCAAATAGTTTGGATGGGGTGGTGTTTGTGCAGTGTGTCCAGGAAGCTTTTCTAACACAGTATGTAGATTGTCCGACCAGAGGAGGGGCAATATTGGATTTAGTACTGGGTAATGAACCAGGGCAAGTGATAGTTTTGTTAGTGGGGGAGCATTTTGGAGATAGTGACCACAATTCTGTGACTTTCACATTAGTAATGGAGAGGGATAGGTGCGTGCAACAGGGCAAGGTTTACAATTGGGGGAAGGGTAAATACGATGTTGTCAGACAAGAATTGAAGTGCATCAGTTGGGAACATAGGCTGTCAGGGAAAGGCACAAGTGAAATGTGGAACTTGTTCAAGGAACAGGTACTACGTGTCCTTGATATGTATGTCCCTGTCAGGCAGGGAAGAGATGGTCGAGAGAGGGAATAAGAGAGGTTGAATGTCTTGTTAAGAGGAAAAAGGAGACTTATGTAAGGCTGAGGAAACAAGGTTCAGGCAGGGCATTGGAGGAATAGAAGATAGCCAGGAGGGAACTGAAGAAAGGGATTAGGAGAGCTAAGAGAGGACATGAACAATCTTTGCGGGGAGGATCAAGGAAAACCCCAAGGCCTTTTACACATATGTCAGATATATGAGAATGACTAGAGCGAGGGTAGGTCCGACCAAGGACAGTAGCGGGAGATTGTGCATTGAGTCTGAAGAGATAGGAGAGGTCTTGAACGAGTACTTTTCTTCTGTATTTACAAAGGAGAGGGGCGATATTGTTGGAGAGGACAGTGTGAAACAGATTGGTAAGCTCGAGGAAATACTTGTAAAAAGGAAGATGTGTTGGGCATTTTGAAAAACTTGAGGATAGACATGTCCCTCGGGCCTGACGGGGTATATCCAAAGATTCTATGGGAAGCAAGATATTAAATTGCAGAGCCGTTGGCAATGATCTTTTCGTCCTCACTGTCAACAGGGGTGGTACCAGGGGATTGGAGAGTGGCGAATGTCGTGCCCCTGTTCAAAAAAGGGACTAGGGATAACCCTGGGAATTATAGGCCAGTTAGTCTTACTTCGGTTGTAGGCAAAGTAATGGAAAGGGTACTGAAGGTTAGGAGTTTTGAGCGTCTGGAAAGACACTGCTTGATTAGGGATAGTCAGCACGGATTTGTGAGGGGTAGGTCTTGCCTCACGAGTCTTATTGAATTATTTGAGGAGGTCACCAAGCATGTGGATGAAGGTAAAGCAGTGGATGTAGTGTACATGGATTTTAGTAAGGCATTTGATAAGGTTCCCCATGGTAGGCTTCTGCAGAAAGTAACGAGGCATGGGATAGTGGGACATTTGGCCAGTTGGATAACGAACTGGCTAACCGATAGAAGTCAGACAGTGGTGGTGGATGGCAAATATTCAGCCTGGATACCAGTTACCAGTGGAATACTGCAGCGATCAGTTCTGGGTCCTCTGCTGTTTGTGATTTTCATCAATGACTTGGATGAGGGAGTTGAAGGGTGGGTCAGTAAATTTGCTGACGATGCGAAGATTGGTGGAGTTGTGGATAGTAAGGAGGATTGTTGTCGGCTGCAAAGAGACATAGATAGGATGCAGAGCTGGGCTGAGAAGTGGCAGATGAAGTTTAAGCCTGAAAAGTAAGAGGTTGTCAATTTTGGAAGGACAAATATGAATACGGAATACAGGGTTAACGGTAGAGTTCTTGGCAATGTGGAGGAGCAGAGAGATCTTGGGGTCTATGTTCATACATCTTTGAAAGTTGCCACTCAAGTGGATAGAGCTGTGAAGAATGCCTATGGTGTGCTAGCGTTCATTAACAGAGGGATTGCATTTAAGAGCCGTGAGGTGATGATGCAGCTGTACAAAACTTTGGTAAGGCCACATTTGGAGTACTGTGCACAGTTTTGGTCGCCTCATTTTAGGAAGGATGTGGAAGCTTTGGAAACGGTGCAAAGGAGATTTACCAGGATGTTGCCTGGAATGGAGAGTAGGTCTTACGTGGAAATGTTGAGGGTGTTGGGCCTTTTCTCATTGGAACGGAGAAGGATGAGGGGCGACTTGATCGAGGTTTATAAGATGTTCAGGGGAATAGATAGAGTAGACATTCAGAGACTTTTTCCCCGGGTGGAACAAACCATTACAAGGGGACGTACATTTAAGGTGAATGGTGGAAGATATAGGAGGGATATCAGAGGTAGGTTATTTACCCAGAGAGTAGTGGGGGCATGGAATGCACTGCCTGTGGAAGTAGTTGAGTCGGAAACAATTAGGGACCATCTAGCAGCTATTGGATAGGTACATGGATAGCGGTAAAATTATATAGTGTATATGTATTTGTTCTTAAGGGCAGTACGGTAGCATTGTGGATAGCACAATTGCTTCACAGCTCCAGGGTCCCAGGTTCGATTCCGGCTTGGGTCACTGTCTGTGCGGATTCTGCACGTTCTCCCCGTGTCTGCGTGGGTTTCCTCCGGGTGCTCCGGTTTCCTCCCACAGTTCAATGATGTGCAGGTTAGGTGGATTGGCCATGCTAAATTGCCCTCAGTGTCCAAAATTGCCCGTGGTGTTGGGTGGAGGTGTTGTGTTTCGGTAGGGTGCTCTTTGCAAGAGACGGTGCAGACTCAAAGGTGCAGACTTCTGCACTGTAAATTCAATGGTAATCCAGGACAAAGGTTCGGCACAACATCGTGGGCCGAAAGGCCTGTTCTCTGCTGTTTTTTTCTATGTTCTATGTTCTACCTCCACTAACCCCTCAATAACACACCCTCCCGAAACACATCCACATCACCTCCACTAACCTCGCAATAACACAATCTCCAGAAACCCTACCACAGTAACCCCACTAGCTTCCCGATAGCACAACCTCCAGCATTTCACTCAAAGCACCGCCACTAACTTCCCAGTAACAAAATCTCCAGAAGCCCATCCACAGTGCCTCCACTGTGAATAACACAACCTCCAGAAACTCATCCTTATGACTTCCACTAACTCCCCAATAAAACAACCTCGAGAAAACCATCCTCATCAACTCCACTGAACTCCCAATAACACAATCTCAAGAAACCCAACCACAACACCGCCAATAACTTCCAAATAACACAACCTCCAGAAAAACACCCACAGCAACTACACTAAACTCCCAATAACTCAACCTCCAGAAACACATCCTCATAACCTCCACTAAATTCCCAATAACACAACCTGCAAAAACACATCCTTATCACCTCCAGGAACTCCCCAATAACACAATCTCCCGAAACACATCCACAGCCCCTGCACTAACTTCCCAATAACACAACCTCCAAAAACCCTTCCACATCACCTCCACTAACTCCCCAATAACACAACCTCCAGAAACACTTCCACATCACCTCCACAAATTTACCAATAACACAACCTCCAGAGACCCATCCACATCACCTCCACTAACTCCCCAATAACACAACCTCCAGAAACACTTCCACATGACCTCCACAAATGTACCAATAACGCAACCTCCAGAAACCCATCCACATCACCTCCAGTAACCCCCCAATAACACAACCTCCAGAAACCCATCCACATCACCTCCACTAACTCCCCAATAACACAACCTCCAGAGATCTATCCACAGCACCTCCACCGTCTTTCCAATAATATAACTGGACATGGAATGAAAATTTACTGTTTTCCCATTCGTTGTAAATGGGATAAATGTTTTGCGTGAGACTGTGGAGAATTACAATCACAGAATGAGAACATTGCTATTGAGAGCTGCAAGATTGGGAACCAATGTAGCTCAGTGAGCAGAGGGGTGGTACGTGACTGGTGTTGAGTGTGTGTTAGGATAAGGACAGCAGAGATGGGGGTGAATTGTGCTTCATGAAGATTTGTATCAGCAATTGGGTGACTAGAATTTAATCATTTAATCGCAATAGTCCAATCTGGATTTGACACAGACACAGATGATGGATTATTCTGCAGCTGTGATGAGGCGATGGAAAGAGGGCAGGATTGGGAATAGAAATAACATCTGGATATAAATAATTTCAGTGTCAAAGGGAGCGCGGAGATTGTGACCGCAGTCTCCGATTTCAGCCAGAGAACGGTGTGTGGATACTGGCTAGGGAGTGAGATTCGTGACTGGAACTGAAGAACATGCATTCAATCTTTCCAAGATGGAAATGATCAGAGCAATAATACATTTAAAGTAGATTATACAATGAACAACTGGATAGTGAGACTTACCAGGGACACCGACAACAGCCAGGAGGGGGTAATAACCCGCCTGAATTATATAGAGTACATCTTGCATCCAATCTGGTGAAAGGAAAGGATCTCGAGTAATCCAATAAAGACCCCAGGATAAACGCCTGTCCATTGCTGTAACGTCCCAGTGGTTACTACCCAGATTCTGATTCATTGCTGTAACGTTCCTGTGGGTAGTTCCCAGAATCTGATCCATTGCTGTAACGTTCCTGTGGGTAGTTCCCAGATTCTGCTCCTTTACTGTAACGTTCCTGTGGGTAGTTCCCAGAATCTGATCCATTGCTGTAACGTTCCTGTGGGTAGTTTCCAGAATCTGATCCATTGCTGTCACGTTCCTGTGGGTTGTTCCCAGATTCTGCTCCTTTACTGTAACGTCCCTGTGAGTAGTTCAAAGATTCTGCTCCCTCCTCTCCGTTTTTTTTTTGCCGCAGATCTCTGGCAGTGTTGGAGTTGATGCTCCCGCTCACTTTTTGGGATAACACAGTGAAAGGAATCGCTTATTAATAGTAGATACAAACCCTCCAGCGACACGCCTAGATCCATAGAGACGAACATTAATCACAGTCACTAAACAAACAGGCTCAGTTAACCCCTTTCAATCCAATACTTTTTATATCACAATGAAATAGAAGATTAACCGGATCTGGATTGGCTGTGTGACAGTTACTGAGGGATGGAATGTGGAAATAGTGGACACACTGACCCTGATACTCAATCCTCATTGATATCTCAGTGGTTCCAGGAGACTAGAGCATTTTCAATGTCCCATCCTGTTTACAAAAGGAGAGAGAGGGATAAACCCAGGAGTGACAGAGCAGTCACTATAATTTTAGTCACCAGGACATCTCTATCTCTCTCTGTATATCTCTCTGTATCTCCCTCTGCACCTCTCTCTGTATCTCTCTCTGTATCTCTCCCTGTATCATTCTCTGTCACTCTCTCTCTGTCTCTGCATCTTTCTGTCTCTGAATCTCTCTGTCTCTGCATCTCTCTGTCTCTGCATCTCTCTGTCTCTGAATCTCTCTGTCTCTGAATCTCTCTGTCTCTTCATCTCTCTGTCTCTGAAACTCTCTTTCTCTGAATCTCTCTATCTCTTCATCTCTCTCTGTATATCTCTGTCTCTGTATCTCTCTGTATCTGTATCTCTCAGTCTCTGTATCTCTCTGTCTCTGAGTCTCTCTGTCTCTGTATCTCTCTGTCTCCTAAGTCTCTGTCTCTGTATCTCTCTCTGTATCTGTCACTATCGCTCTCTTTCTGGCTTACGCGGTATCTCTCTCTGTATCTCCCTCTGTATCTCACTTTGTATTTCGCTCTATATCTCTCTCTGTATCACTCTCTGTATCTCGAAGTATCTCTCTCTTTATCTTTCTCTGTATCTCGCGGATTATCACTCTTTGTAACTCTCTCTATATCTATCTCTCTATCTTTCTCTGTATGTCGCTGTCTATCACTCTCTGTATCTCTCTCTGTATCTCTCTCTGTATCTCTCTCTGTATCTCTCGCTGTACCTCTCGCTGTATCTCTCGCTGTATCTCTCTCTGCATCTCTCTCTCTGCATCTCTCTCTGCATCTCTCTCTGCATTCATCTCTGTCTCTCTCGCTGCATCTCTCTCTGTATCTCTCTCTGTATCTCTCACTGTATCTCTCTCTCTGTATCTCTCTCTGTTACTCTCTCTGTATCTCTCTCTGTATCTCCCTCTGTACCTCTCTCTGTCTCTCTCTGTATCTCTCTCTGTATCGATCTCTCTCTCTCTCTCTGTATCTCTCTTTCTCTCTGTATCTCACTCTGTATCTCTCTATGTATCTATATCTATCTCTCTCTGTATCTCTCTCTGCATCTCTCCCTGCACCTCTCTCTGTATCTCTCTCTGTATCTCTCTCTGTATCTCTCTCTATGTATCTCTCTCTGTATCTCTCTCTGTTTCTCTCTCTGTATCTATCTCTGTATCTCTCTCTGTATCTCTCTCTGATTCTCTCTCTGCATTTCTCTCTGTGTTTCTCTCTGTAGTTCTCTCTCCCTCTGTATCTCTCTTTCTCTCTGTATCTCTCTCTGTATCTCTCTCTGTATCTCTCTCTGTATCTCTCGCTGTACCTCTCGCTGTATCTCTCGCTGTATCTCTCCCTGCATCTCTCTCTCTGCATCTCTCTCTGCATCTCTCTCTGCATCTCTCTCTGTCTCTCTCGCTGCATCTCTCTCTGTATCTCTCTCTGTATCTCTCACTGTATCTCTCTCCCTGTATCTCTCTCTGTATCTCTCTCTGTATCTCTCTCTGTATCTCTCTCTGTATCTCTCTCTGTATCGATCTCTCTCTCTCTCTCTGTATCTCTCTTTCTCTCTGTATCTCACTCTGTATCTCTCTATCTATCTATGTCTATCTCTCTCTGTATCTCTCTCTGCATCTCTCCCTGTACCTCTCTCTGTATCTCTCTCTGTATCTCTCTCTGTATCTCTCTCTCTCTGTATCTCTCTCTGTATTTCTCTCTGTATCTATCTCTGTATATCTATCTGTATCTCTCTCTGATTCTCTCTCTGCATCTCTATCTGTGTTTCTCTCTGTATTTCTCTCTCCCTCTGTATTTCTCTTTCTCTCTGTATCTCCCTCTGTATATCTCTCTGTATCTCTCTCTGTATCTCTCGCTGTATCTATCTCTGTATCTCTATCTGTATCTCTCTCTGATTCTCTCTCTGCATCTCTATCTGTGTTTCTCTCTGTATTTCTCTCTCCCTCTGTATCTCTCTTTCTCTCTGTATCTCCCTCTGTATCTCTCTCTGTATCTCTCTCTGTATCTCTCGCTGTACCTCTCGCTGTATCTCTCGCTGTATCTCTCTCTGCATCTCTCTCTCTGCATCTCTCTCTGCATCTCTCTCTGCATCTCTCTCTGTCTCTCTCGCTGCATCTCTCTCTGTATCTCTCTCTGTATCTCTCACTGTATCTCTCTCTCTGTATCTCTCTGTATCTCTCTCTGTATCTCTCTCTGTATCTCTCTCTGTACCTCTCTCTGTCTCTCTCTGTATCTCTCTCTGTATCGATCTCTCTCTCTCTCTCTGTATCTCTCTTTCTCTCTGTATCTCACTCTGTATCTCTCTATGTATCTATGTCTATCTCTCTCTGTATCTCTCTCTGCATCTCTCCCTGTACCTCTCTCTGTATCTCTCTCTGCATCTCTCTCTGTATCTCTCTCTCTCTGTTTCTCTCTCTGTATCTCTCTCTGTATCTCTCTCTGTATCTATCTCTGTATCTCTCTCTGTATCTCTCTCTGACTCTATATCTGCATCTCTCTCTGTGTTTGTCTCTGTATTTCTCTCACCCTCTGTATCTCTCTTTCTCTCTGTATCTCCCTCTGTATCTCTCTCTGTATCTCTCTATTCATCTCACCCTGTACCTCTCTTTGTATCTCTGTCTGTATCTCTCTCTGTATCTCTCTCTGTATCTCTCTGTCTCTGTATCTCTCTGTCTCTGCATCTCTCTGTCTCTCTGTCTCTCTGTCTTTGCATCCCTCTATCTCTGCATATCTCTGGCTCTGCATCTCTCTGTCTCTGTATCTCTGTCTCTGAATCTCTCTGTCTCTGAATCTCTCTGTCTCTGAATCTCTATTTCTCTGAATCGCACTATCTCTTCAACTCTCTCTCTCTCCGTATCTCTCTGTCTCTGTCTCTGTATCTCTCTGTCTCTTAAGTCCCTGTCTCTGTATCTGTCACTATCGCTCTCTCTCTGGCTCACGCTGTATTTCTCTCTCTGTATCTCCCTCTATATCTCTCTTTGTATTTTGCTCAATATCTCTCTCTGTATCTCTCTATGTATCTCGAAGTATCTCTCTCTCTATCTTTCTCTATATCTCGCTGATTATCACTCTTTGTAGCTATCTCTATATCTATCTCTCTATCTTTCTCTGTATATCTCTCTGTATCTCTCTCTGTATCTCTCGCTGTATCTCTCGCTGTATCTCTCTCTGCGTCTATCTCTCTGTACCAATCTCTGTCTCTCTCTCTGTCTCTCTCTCTGTATCTCTCTCTGTATCTCTCTCTGTATCGCTCTCTCTCTCTCGCTGTATCTTTCTTTCTCTCTGTATCTCTCTCTGTATCTCTCTGTGTATCTCTGTCTTTCTCTCTCTGTATCTCTCTCTGGATCTCTCCCTGTACATCTCTATGTTTCTCTCTCTGTATCTATCTCTGTATCTATCTCTGTATCTCTCGCTGTATCTCTCTCTGCATCTATCTCACTACATCTCTCTCTGTCTCTCTCGCTGCATTTCTCTCTGTATCTCAAACTGTATCTCTCTCTGTATCTCTCTCTGTACCAATCTCTGTCTCTCTCTCTGTCTCTCTCTCTGTATCTCTCTCTGTATCTCTCTCTGTATCGCTCTCTCTCTCTCGCTGTATCTTTCTTTCTCTCTGTATCTCTCTCTGTATCTCTCTGTGTATCTCTGTCTTTCTATCTCTGTATCTCTCTCTGGATCTCTCCCTGTACATCTCTCTGTATCTCTCTCTGTATCTATCTCTGTATCTATCTCTAAGTATCTCTCTCTGTATCTCTCTCATTATCTCTCTCCGTATCTCTCTCCGTATCTCTCGCTGTATCTCGCTCTGTATCTCTCTCTGCATCTCTCTCTGCATCTCTCTCTCTCCCTCTGTATCTCTCTTTCTCTCTGTATCTCTCTCTGCATCTCTCTCTGTATATCTCTCTGTATCTCTCTATGTATCTCTCTCTGCATTTCTCTCTCTCCCTCTGTATCTCTCTTTCTCTCTGTATCTCTCTCTGCATCTCTCTCTGTATATCTCTCTGTATCTCTCTCTGTATCTCTCTCTGCATTTCTCTCTGTATTTCTCTGTATCTCTCTCTCCTTATCTCTGTCTTTCTCTCTCTGTATCTAACTCTGTATCTCTCTCTGCATCTCTCTCCCTGTATCTGGCTCTCTGTATCTGTATTTGTATCTTTCTCTGTATCTCTCACTGTATCTCGCACTGCGTCTCACTCTCTGTACCTCTTTGTATCTCTCTCTGTATCTCTTTTCTCTGTACCTCTCTATGTATTGCTCTCTGTATCTCTCTCTCTGCATCTCTCTCTGTATCTATCTCTGTAACTCTCTCTGTATCTCGCTCTGTATCTCTCTCTGCATCTCTCTGTATCTCTCTCGCTATCCCTCTCTCTATCTCTTTATGTATCTCTCTCTCTGTCTCTCTCTCTGTATCTCTTTCTCTCTGTATCGCTCTATGCATCTCTCTCTGTATGTCTCTCGGTATCGCCCTCTGCATCTCTCTCTGCATCTGTCTCTGTATAACTCTCTGTATCTATCTCTGTATCTCTTTCTGCATCTCTCTCTGCGTCTCTCTCTGTGTTTCTCTCAGTATCTCTCTCTCTCCCTCTGTATATCTCTTTCTCTCTGTATCTCCCTCTGTATCTCTCTCTTTATCTCTCTCTGCATCTCTCCCTGTACCTCTCTCTGTATCTCTCTCTGTATCTCTCTCTGTATCTCTCTCTCAGTATCTCTCTCTGTATCTCTCTCTGTATCTCTGTCTGTATCTCTCTCTGCATCTCTCTCTGCATCTCTCTCTGCGTCTCTCTCTGTATCTCTCTCTGTATCTCTCTCTCTCCCTCTCTATCTCTCTTTCTCTCTGTATCTCTCTCTGCATCTCTCTCTGTATCTCTCTCTGTATCTCTCTCTGTATCTCTCTCTGTATCTCTGTCTTTCTCTCTCTGTATCTCTCTCTGTATCTCTCTCTCCATCTCTCTCCCTGTATCTGGCTCTCTGTATCTCTATCGGTATCTCTCTCTCTCCCTCTGTATCTCTCTTTCTCTCTGTATCTCTCTCTGCATCTCTCTCTGTATCTCTGTCTGTGTCTCTCTCTGTATCTCTGTCTTTCTCTCTCTGTATCTCCCTCTGTATCTCTCTCTGCATCTCTCTCCCTGTATCTGGCTCTCTGTATCTCTCTTTGTATCTCACTCTGTATCTCTCTCTGTATCTCTTGTCTCTCTAATGTCTCTGTCTCTGCATCTCTCTGTCTCTGTGTCTCTCTGTCTCTGTTTCTCTCTCTGTATCTCTCTCTGTATCTCTCTCTGTATCTATCTCTGTATCTCTCTGTATCTCTCTCTGACTCTATATCTGCATCTCTCTCTGTGTTTCTCTCTGTATTTCTCTCACCCTCTGTATCTCTCTTTCTCTCTGTATCTCCCTCTGTATCTCTCTCTGTATCTCTCTATTCATCTCACCCTGTACCTCTCTTTGTATCTCTGTCTGTATCTCTCTCTGTATCTCTCTCTGTATCTCTCTGTCTCTGTATCTCTCTGTCTCTGCATCTCTCTGTCTCTCTGTCTTTGCATCCCTCTATCTCTGCATATCTCTGGCTCTGCATCTCTCTGTCTCTGTATCTCTGTCTCTGAATCTCTCTGTCTCTGAATCTCTCTGTCTCTGAATCTCTATTTCTCTGAATCGCACTATCTCTTCAACTCTCTCTCTCTCCGTATCTCTCTGTCTCTGTCTCTGTATCTCTCTGTCTCTTAAGTCCCTGTCTCTGTATCTGTCACTATCGCTCTCTCTCTGGCTCACGCTGTATTTCTCTCTCTGTATCTCCCTCTATATCTCTCTTTGTATTTTGCTCAATATCTCTCTCTGTATCTCTCTATGTATCTCGAAGAATCTCTCTCTCTATCTTTCTCTATATCTCGCTGATTATCACTCTTTGTAGCTATCTCTATATCTATCTCTCTATCTTTCTCTGTATATCTCTCTGTATCTCTCTCTGTATCTCTCGCTGTATCTCTCGCTGTATCTCTCTCTGCGTCTATCTCTCTGTACCAATCTCTGTCTCTCTCTCTGTCTCTCTCTCTGTATCTCTCTCTGTATCTCTCTCTGTATCGCTCTCTCTCTCTCGCTGTATCTTTCTTTCTCTCTGTATCTCTCTCTGTATCTCTCTGTGTATCTCTGTCTTTCTCTCTCTGTATCTCTCTCTGGATCTCTCCCTGTACATCTCTATGTTTCTCTCTCTGTATCTATCTCTGTATCTATCTCTGTATCTCTCGCTGTATCTCTCTCTGCATCTATCTCACTACATCTCTCTCTGTCTCTCTCGCTGCATTTCTCTCTGTATCTCAAACTGTATCTCTCTCTGTATCTCTCTCTGTACCAATCTCTGTCTCTCTCTCTGTCTCTCTCTCTGTATCTCTCTCTGTATCTCTCTCTGTATCGCCCTCTCTCTCTCGCTGTATCTTTCTTTCTCTCTGTATCTCTCTCTGTATCTCTCTGTGTATCTCTGTCTTTCTCTCTCTGTATCTCTCTCTGGATCTCTCCCTGTACATCTCTCTGTATCTCTCTCTGTATCTATCTCTGTATCTATCTCTAAGTATCTCTCTCTGTATCTCTCTCATTATCTCTCTCCGTATCTCTCTCCGTATCTCTCGCTGTATCTCGCTCTGTATCTCTCTCTGCATCTCTCTCTGCATCTCTCTCTCTCCCTCTGTATCTCTCTTTCTCTCTGTATCTCTCTCTGCATCTCTCTCTGTATATCTCTCTGTATCTCTCTATGTATCTCTCTCTGCATTTCTCTCTCTCCCTCTGTATCTCTCTTTCTCTCTGTATCTCTCTCTGCATCTCTCTCTGTATATCTCTCTGTATCTCACTCTGTATCTCTCTCTGCATTTCTCTCTGTATTTCTCTGTATCTCTCTCTCCTTATCTCTGTCTTTCTCTCTCTGTATCTAACTCTGTATCTCTCTCTGCATCTCTCTCCCTGTATCTGGCTCTCTGTATCTGTATTTGTATCTTTCTCTGTATCTCTCACTGTATCTCGCACTGCGTCTCACTCTCTGTACCTCTTTGTATCTCTCTCTGTATCTCTTTTCTCTGTACCTCTCTATGTATTGCTCTCTGTATCTCTCTCTCTGCATCTCTCTCTGTATCTATCTCTGTAACTCTCTCTGTATCTCGCTCTGTATCTCTCTCTGCATCTCTCTGTATCTCTCTCGCTATCCCTCTCTCTATCTCTCTATGTATCTCTCTCTCTGTCTCTCTCTCTGTATCTCTTTCTCTCTGTATCGCTCTATGCATCTCTCTCTGTATCTCTCTCGGTATCGCCCTCTGCATCTCTCTCTGCATCTGTCTCTGTATAACTCTCTGTATCTATCTCTGTATCTCTTTCTGCATCTCTCTCTGCGTCTCTCTCTGTGTTTCTCTCAGTATCTCTCTCTCTCCCTCTGTATATCTCTTTCTCTCTGTATCTCCCTCTGTATCTCTCTCTTTATCTCTCTCTGCATCTCTCCCTGTACCTCTCTCTGTATCTCTCTCTGTATCTCTCTCTGTATCTCTCTCTCAGTATCTCTCTCTGTATCTCTCTCTGTATCTCTGTCTGTATCTCTCTCTGCATCTCTCTCTGCATCTCTCTCTGCGTCTCTCTCTGTATCTCTCTCTGTATCTCTCTCTCTCCCTCTCTATCTCTCTTTCTCTCTGTATCTCTCTCTGCATCTCTCTCTGTATCTCTCTCTGTATCTCTCTCTGTATCTCTCTCTGTATCTCTGTCTTTCTCTCTCTGTATCTCTCTCTGTATCTCTCTCTCCATCTCTCTCCCTGTATCTGGCTCTCTGTATCTCTATCGGTATCTCTCTCTCTCCCTCTGTATCTCTCTTTCTCTCTGTATCTCTCTCTGCATCTCTCTCTGTATCTCTGTCTGTGTCTCTCTCTGTATCTCTGTCTTTCTCTCTCTGTATCTCCCTCTGTATCTCTCTCTGCATCTCTCTCCCTGTATCTGGCTCTCTGTATCTCTCTTTGTATCTCACTCTGTATCTCTCTCTGTATCTCTTGTCTCTCTAATGTCTCTGTCTCTGCATCTCTCTGTCTCTGTGTCTCTCTGTCTTTGCATCCCTCTATCTCTGCATATATCTGGCTCTGCATCTCTCTGTCTCTGTATCTCTGTCTCTGAATCTCTCTGTCTCTGAATCTCTCTGTCTCTGAATCCCTCTTTCTCTGAATCTCTCTATCTCGTCATCTCTCTCTCTCTCTGTATCTCTCTGTCTCTGTCTCTGTATCTCTCTATCTCTTAAGTCTCTGTCTCTGTATCTGTCACTATCGCTCTCTCTCTGGCTCACGCTGTATTTCTCTCTCTGTATTTCCCTCTATATCTCTCTTTGTATTTCTCTCAATATCTCTCTCTGTATCTCTCTATGTATCTCGAAGTATCTCTCTCTCTATCTTTCTCTATATCTCGCTGATTATCACTCTTTGTAGCTCTCTCTATATCTATCTCTCTATCGTTCTCTGTCTCTCTCTCTGTATCTCTCTCTGTATCTCTCGCTGTATCTCTCGCTGTATCTCTCTCTGCATCTCTCGCTGTATCTCTCTCGCTGCATCACTCTCTGTCTCTCTCGCTGCATCTCTCTCTGTATCTCTCACTGTATCTCTCTCTGTATCTCACTCTGTACCACTCTCTGTCTCTCTCTTTGTGTCTCTCTCTGTATCTCTCTTTGTATCTCTCTCTGTATCGCTCTCTCTCTCTCGCTGTATCTTTCTTTCTCTCTGTATCTCTCTGTGTATCTCTGTCTATCTCTCCCTGTATCTCTCTCTGGATCTCTCCCTGTACATCTCTCTGTATCTCTCTCTGTATCTATCTCTGTATCTATCTCTATGTATCTCTCTCTGTATCTCTCTCTGTATCTCTCTCCGTATCTCTCTCCGTATCTCTCTCTGTATCTCGCTCTGTATCTCTCTCTGCATCTCTCTCTGCATCTCTCTCTGTGTTTCTCTCTGTATCTCTCTACCTCCCTCTGTATCTCTCTTTCTCTCTGTATCTCCCTCTGTATCTCTCTCTGTATCTCTCTCTCTCCCTCTGTATCTCTCTTTCTCTCTGTATCTCTCTCTGCATCTCTCTCTGTATATCTCTCTGTATCTCTCTCTGTATCTCTCTCTGCATTTCTCTCTGTATCTCTCTCTGTATCTCTCTCTGTATCTCTGTCTTTCTCTCTCTGTATCTAACTCTGTATCTCTCTCTGCATCTCTCTCCCTGTATCTGGCTCTCTGTATCTGTATTTGTATCTTTCTCTGTATCTCTCACTGTATCTCGCACTGCGTCTCACTCTCTGTACCTCTTTGTATCTCTCTCTGTATCTCTTTTCTCTGTACCTCTCTATGTATTGCTCTCTGTATCTCTCTCTCTGCATCTCTCTCTGTATCTATCTCTGTAACTCTCTCTGTATCTCGCTCTGTATCTCTCTCTGTATCTCTCTGTATCTCTCTCGCTATCCCTCTCTCTATCTCTCTATGTATCTCTCTCTCTGTCTCTCTCTCTGTATCTCTTTCTCTCTGTATCGCTCTATGCATCTCTCTCTGTATCTCTCTCGGTATCGCCCTCTGCATCTCTCTCTGCATCTGTCTCTGTATCTCTCTCTGTATCTATCTCTGTATCTCTCTCTGCATCTCTCTCTGCGTCTCTCTCTGTGTTTCTCTCAGTATCTCTCTCTCTCCCTCTGTATATCTCTTTCTCTCTGTATCTCCCTCTGTATCTCTCTCTGTATCTCTCTCTGCATCTCTCCCTGTACCTCTTTCTGTATCTCTCTCTGTATCTCTCTCTGTATCTCTCTCTCAGTATCTCTCTCTGTATCTCTCTCTGTATCTCTGTCTGTATCTCTCTCTGCATCTCTCTCTGCATCTCTCTCTGCGTCTCTCTCTGTATCTCTCTCTGTATCTCTCTCTCTCCCTCTCTATCTCTCTTTCTCTCTGTATCTCTCTCTGCATCTCTCTCTGTATCTCTCTCTGTATCTCTCTCTGTATCTCTCTCTGTATCTCTGTCTTTCTCTCTCTGTATCTCTCTCTGTATCTCTCTCTCCATCTCTCTCCCTGTATCTGGCTCTCTGTATCTCTCTCTGTATCTCTCTCTCTCCCTCTGTATCTCTCTTTCTCTCTGTATCTCTCTCTGCATCTCTCTATGTATCTCTGTCTGTGTCTCTCTCTGTATCTCTGTCTTTCTCTCTCTGTATCTCCCTCTGTATCTCTCTCTGCATCTCTCTCTCTCCCTCTGTATATCTCTTTCTCTCTGTATCTCCCTCTGTATCTCTCTCTTTATCTCTCTCTGCATCTCTCCCTGTACCTCTCTCTGTATCTCTCTCTGTATCTCTCTCTGTATCTCTCTCTCAGTATCTCTCTCTGTATCTATCTCTGTAACTCTCTCTGTATCTCGCTCTGTATCTCTCTCTGCATCTCTCTGTATCTCTCTCGCTATCCCTCTCTCTATCTCTCTATGTATTTCTCTCTCTGTCTCTCTCTCTGTATCTCTTTCTCTCTGTATCGCTCTATGCATCTCTCTCTGTATCTCTCTCGGTATCGCCCTCTGCATCTCTCTCTGCATCTGTCTCTGTATAACTCTCTGTATCTATCTCTGTATCTCTTTCTGCATCTCTCTCTGCGTCTCTCTCTGTGTTTCTCTCAGTATCTCTCTCTCTCCCTCTGTATATCTCTTTCTCTCTGTATCTCCCTCTGTATCTCTCTCTTTATCTCTCTCTGCATCTCTCCCTGTACCTCTCTCTGTATCTCTCTCTGTATCTCTCTCTGTATCTCTCTCTCAGTATCTCTCTCTGTATCTCTCTCTGTATCTCTGTCTGTATCTCTCTCTGCATCTCTCTCTGCATCTCTCTCTGCGTCTCTCTCTGTATCTCTCTCTGTATCTCTCTCTCTCCCTCTCTATCTCTCTTTCTCTCTGTATCTCTCTCTGCATCTCTCTCTGTATCTCTCTCTGTATCTCTCTCTGTATCTCTCTCTGTATCTCTGTCTTTCTCTCTCTGTATCTCTCTCTGTATCTCTCTCTCCATCTCTCTCCCTGTATCTGGCTCTCTGTATCTCTATCGGTATCTCTCTCTCTCCCTCTGTATCTCTCTTTCTCTCTGTATCTCTCTCTGCATCTCTCTCTGTATCTCTGTCTGTGTCTCTCTCTGTATCTCTGTCTTTCTCTCTCTGTATCTCCCTCTGTATCTCTCTCTGCATCTCTCTCCCTGTATCTGGCTCTCTGTATCTCTCTTTGTATCTCACTCTGTATCTCTCTCTGTATCTCTTGTCTCTCTAATGTCTCTGTCTCTGCATCTCTCTGTCTCTGTGTCTCTCTGTCTCTGTTTCTCTCTCTGTATCTCTCTCTGTATCTCTCTCTGTATCTCTCTCTGTATCTCTCTCTGTATCTCTGTCTTTCTCTCTCTGTATCTCTCTCTGTATCTCTCTCTCCATCTCTCTCCCTGTATCTGGCTCTCTGTATCTCTCTCTGTATCTCTCTCTCTCCCTCTGTATCTCTCTTTCTCTCTGTATCTCTCTCTGCATCTCTCTATGTATCTCTGTCTGTGTCTCTCTCTGTATCTCTGTCTTTCTCTCTCTGTATCTCCCTCTGTATCTCTCTCTGCATCTCTCTCTCTCCCTCTGTATATCTCTTTCTCTCTGTATCTCCCTCTGTATCTCTCTCTTTATCTCTCTCTGCATCTCTCCCTGTACCTCTCTCTGTATCTCTCTCTGTATCTCTCTCTGTATCTCTCTCTCAGTATCTCTCTCTGTATCTATCTCTGTAACTCTCTCTGTATCTCGCTCTGTATCTCTCTCTGCATCTCTCTGTATCTCTCTCGCTATCCCTCTCTCTATCTCTCTATGTATTTCTCTCTCTGTCTCTCTCTCTGTATCTCTTTCTCTCTGTATCGCTCTATGCATCTCTCTCTGTATCTCTCTCGGTATCGCCCTCTGCATCTCTCTCTGCATCTGTCTCTGTATAACTCTCTGTATCTATCTCTGTATCTCTTTCTGCATCTCTCTCTGCGTCTCTTTCTGTGTTTCTCTCAGTATCTCTCTCTCTCCCTCTGTATATCTCTTTCTCTCTGTATCTCCCTCTGTATCTCTCTCTTTATCTCTCTCTGCATCTCTCCCTGTACCTCTCTCTGTATCTCTCTCTGTATCTCTCTCTGTATCTCTCTCTCAGTATCTCTCTCTGTATCTCTCTCTGTATCTCTGTCTGTATCTCTCTCTGCATCTCTCTCTGCATCTCTCTCTGCGTCTCTCTCTGTATCTCTCTCTGTATCTCTCTCTCTCCCTCTCTATCTCTCTTTCTCTCTGTATCTCTCTCTGCATCTCTCTCTGTATCTCTCTCTGTATCTCTCTCTGTATCTCTCTCTGTATCTCTGTCTTTCTCTCTCTGTATCTCTCTCTGTATCTCTCTCTCCATCTCTCTCCCTGTATCTGGCTCTCTGTATCTCTATCGGTATCTCTCTCTCTCCCTCTGTATCTCTCTTTCTCTCTGTATCTCTCTCTGCATCTCTCTCTGTATCTCTGTCTGTGTCTCTCTCTGTATCTCTGTCTTTCTCTCTCTGTATCTCCCTCTGTATCTCTCTCTGCATCTCTCTCCCTGTATCTGGCTCTCTGTATCTCTCTTTGTATCTCACTCTGTATCTCTCTCTGTATCTCTTGTCTCTCTAATGTCTCTGTCTCTGCATCTCTCTGTCTCTGTGTCTCTCTGTCTCTGTTTCTCTCTCTGTATCTCTCTCTGTATCTCTCTCTGTATCTATCTCTGTATCTCTCTGTATCTCTCTCTGACTCTATATCTGCATCTCTCTCTGTGTTTCTCTCTGTATTTCTCTCACCCTCTGTATCTCTCTTTCTCTCTGTATCTCCCTCTGTATCTCTCTCTGTATCTCTCTATTCATCTCACCCTGTACCTCTCTTTGTATCTCTGTCTGTATCTCTCTCTGTATCTCTCTCTGTATCTCTCTGTCTCTGCATCTCTCTGTCTCTCTGTCTTTGCATCCCTCTATCTCTGCATATCTCTGGCTCTGCATCTCTCTGTCTCTGTATCTCTGTCTCTGAATCTCTCTGTCTCTGAATCTCTCTGTCTCTGAATCTCTATTTCTCTGAATCGCACTATCTCTTCAACTCTCTCTCTCCGTATCTCTCTGTCTCTGTCTCTGTATCTCTCTGTCTCTTAAGTCCCTGTCTCTGTATCTGTCACTATCGCTCTCTCTCTGGCTCACGCTGTATTTCTCTCTCTGTATCTCCCTCTATATCTCTCTTTGTATTTTGCTCAATATCTCTCTCTGTATCTCTCTATGTATCTCGAAGTATCTCTCTCTCTATCTTTCTCTATATCTCGCTGATTATCACTCTTTGTAGCTATCTCTATATCTATCTCTCTATCTTTCTCTGTATATCTCTCTGTATCTCTCTCTGTATCTCTCGCTGTATCTCTCGCTGTATCTCTCTCTGCGTCTATCTCTCTGTACCAATCTCTGTCTCTCTCTCTGTCTCTCTCTCTGTATCTCTCTCTGTATCTCTCTCTGTATCGCTCTCTCTCTCTCGCTGTATCTTTCTTTCTCTCTGTATCTCTCTCTGTATCTCTCTGTGTATCTCTGTCTTTCTCTCTCTGTATCTCTCTCTGGATCTCTCCCTGTACATCTCTATGTTTCTCTCTCTGTATCTATCTCTGTATCTATCTCTGTATCTCTCGCTGTATCTCTCTCTGCATCTATCTCACTACATCTCTCTCTGTCTCTCTCGCTGCATTTCTCTCTGTATCTCAAACTGTATCTCTCTCTGTATCTCTCTCTGTACCAATCTCTGTCTCTCTCTCTGTCTCTCTCTCTGTATCTCTCTCTGTATCTCTCTCTGTATCGCTCTCTCTCTCTCGCTGTATCTTTCTTTCTCTCTGTATCTCTCTCTGTATCTCTCTGTGTATCTCTGTCTTTCTCTCTCTGTATCTCTCTCTGGATCTCTCCCTGTACATCTCTCTGTATCTCTCTCTGTATCTATCTCTGTATCTATCTCTAAGTATCTCTCTCTGTATCTCTCTCATTATCTCTCTCCGTATCTCTCTCCGTATCTCTCGCTGTATCTCGCTCTGTATCTCTCTCTGCATCTCTCTCTGCATCTCTCTCTCTCCCTCTGTATCTCTCTTTCTCTCTGTATCTCTCTCTGCATCTCTCTCTGTATATCTCTCTGTATCTCTCTATGTATCTCTCTCTGCATTTCTCTCTCTCCCTCTGTATCTCTCTTTCTCTCTGTATCTCTCTCTGCATCTCTCTCTGTATATCTCTCTGTATCTCACTCTGTATCTCTCTCTGCATTTCTCTCTGTATTTCTCTGTATCTCTCTCTCCTTATCTCTGTCTTTCTCTCTCTGTATCTAACTCTGTATCTCTCTCTGCATCTCTCTCCCTGTATCTGGCTCTCTGTATCTGTATTTGTATCTTTCTCTGTATCTCTCACTGTATCTCGCACTGCGTCTCACTCTCTGTACCTCTTTGTATCTCTCTCTGTATCTCTTTTCTCTGTACCTCTCTATGTATTGCTCTCTGTATCTCTCTCTCTGCATCTCTCTCTGTATCTATCTCTGTAACTCTCTCTGTATCTCGCTCTGTATCTCTCTCTGCATCTCTCTGTATCTCTCTCGCTATCCCTCTCTCTATCTCTCTATGTATCTCTCTCTCTGTCTCTCTCTCTGTATCTCTTTCTCTCTGTATCGCTCTATGCATCTCTCTCTGTATCTCTCTCGGTATCGCCCTCTGCATCTCTCTCTGCATCTGTCTCTGTATAACTCTCTGTGTCTATCTCTGTATCTCTTTCTGCACCTCTCTCTGCGTCTCTCTCTGTGTTTCTCTCAGTATCTCTCTCTCTCCCTCTGTATATCTCTTTCTCTCTGTATCTCCCTCTGTATCTCTCTCTTTATCTCTCTCTGCATCTCTCCCTGTACCTCTCTCTGTATCTCTCTCTGTATCTCTCTCTGTATCTCTCTCTCAGTATCTCTCTCTGTATCTCTCTCTGTATCTCTGTCTGTATCTCTCTCTGCATCTCTCTCTGCATCTCTCTCTGCGTCTCTCTCTGTATCTCTCTCTGTATCTCTCTCTCTCCCTCTCTATCTCTCTTTCTCTCTGTATCTCTCTCTGCATCTCTCTCTGTATCTCTCTCTGTATCTCTCTCTGTATCTCTGTCTTTCTCTCTCTGTATCTCTCTCTGTATCTCTCTCTCCATCTCTCTCCCTGTATCTGGCTCTCTGTATCTCTATCGGTATCTCTCTCTCTCCCTCTGTATCTCTCTTTCTCTCTGTATCTCTCTCTGCATCTCTCTCTGTATCTCTGTCTGTGTCTCTCTCTGTATCTCTGTCTTTCTCTCTCTGTATCTCCCTCTGTATCTCTCTCTGCATCTCTCTCCCTGTATCTGGCTCTCTGTATCTCTCTTTGTATCTCACTCTGTATCTCTCTCTGTATCTCTTGTCTCTCTAATGTCTCTGTCTCTGCATCTCTCTGTCTCTGTGTCTCTCTGTCTTTGCATCCCTCTATCTCTGCATATATCTGGCTCTGAATCTCTCTGTCTCTGTATCTCTGTCTGTGTCTCTCTCTGTATCTCTGTCTTTCTCTCTCTGTATCTCCCTCTGTATCTCTCTCTGCATCTCTCTCGCTGTATCTCTCGCTGTATCTCTCTCTGCATCTCTCGCTGTATCTCTCTCGCTGCATCACTTTCTGTCTCTCTCGCTGCATCTCTCTCTGTATCTCTCACTGTATCTCTCTCTGTATCTCACTCTGTACCACTCTCTGTCTCTCTCTTTGTGTCTCTCTCTGTATCTCTCTTTGTATCTCTCTCTGTATCGCTCTCTCTCTCTCGCTGTATCTTTCTTTCTCTCTGTATCTCTCTGTGTATCTCTGTCTATCTCTCCCTGTATCTCTCTCTGGATCTCTCCCTGTACATCTCTCTGTATCTCTCTCTGTATCTATCTCTGTATCTATCTCTATGTATCTCTCTCTGTATCTCTCTCTGTATCTCTCTCCGTATCTCTCTCCGTATCTCTCTCTGTATCTCGCTCTGTATCTCTCTCTGCATCTCTCTCTGCATCTCTCTCTGTGTTTCTCTCTGTATCTCTCTACCTCCCTCTGTATCTCTCTTTCTCTCTGTATCTCCCTCTGTATCTCTCTCTGTATCTCTCTCTCTCCCTCTGTATCTCTCTTTCTCTCTGTATCTCTCTCTGCATCTCTCTCTGTATATCTCTCTGTATCTCTCTCTGTATCTCTCTCTGCATTTCTCTCTGTATCTCTCTCTGTATCTCTCTCTGTATCTCTGTCTTTCTCTCTCTGTATCTAACTCTGTATCTCTCTCTGCATCTCTCTCCCTGTATCTGGCTCTCTGTATCTGTATTTGTATCTTTCTCTGTATCTCTCACTGTATCTCGCACTGCGTCTCACTCTCTGTACCTCTTTGTATCTCTCTCTGTATCTCTTTTCTCTGTACCTCTCTATGTATTGCTCTCTGTATCTCTCTCTCTGCATCTCTCTCTGTATCTATCTCTGTAACTCTCTCTGTATCTCGCTCTGTATCTCTCTCTGTATCTCTCTGTATCTCTCTCGCTATCCCTCTCTCTATCTCTCTATGTATCTCTCTCTCTGTCTCTCTCTCTGTATCTCTTTCTCTCTGTATCGCTCTATGCATCTCTCTCTGTATCTCTCTCGGTATCGCCCTCTGCATCTCTCTCTGCATCTGTCTCTGTATCTCTCTCTGTATCTATCTCTGTATCTCTCTCTGCATCTCTCTCTGCGTCTCTCTCTGTGTTTCTCTCAGTATCTCTCTCTCTCCCTCTGTATATCTCTTTCTCTCTGTATCTCCCTCTGTATCTCTCTCTGTATCTCTCTCTGCATCTCTCCCTGTACCTCTTTCTGTATCTCTCTCTGTATCTCTCTCTGTATCTCTCTCTCAGTATCTCTCTCTGTATCTCTCTCTGTATCTCTGTCTGTATCTCTCTCTGCATCTCTCTCTGCATCTCTCTCTGCGTCTCTCTCTGTATCTCTCTCTGTATCTCTCTCTCTCCCTCTCTATCTCTCTTTCTCTCTGTATCTCTCTCTGCATCTCTCTCTGTATCTCTCTCTGTATCTCTCTCTGTATCTCTCTCTGTATCTCTGTCTTTCTCTCTCTGTATCTCTCTCTGTATCTCTCTCTCCATCTCTCTCCCTGTATCTGGCTCTCTGTATCTCTCTCTGTATCTCTCTCTCTCCCTCTGTATCTCTCTTTCTCTCTGTATCTCTCTCTGCATCTCTCTCTGTATCTCTGTCTGTGTCTCTCTCTGTATCTCTGTCTTTCTCTCTCTGTATCTCCCTCTGTATCTCTCTCTGCATCTCTCTCCCTGTATCTGGCTCTCTGTATCTCTCTTTGTATCTCACTCTGTATCTCTCTCTGTCTCTCTTGTCTCTCTAATGTCTCTGTCTCTGCATCTCTCTGTCTCTGTGTCTCTCTGTCTTTGCATCCCTCTATCTCTGCATATATCTGGCTCTGCATCTCTCTGTCTCTGTATCTCTGTCTCTGAATCTCTCTGTCTCTGAATCTCTCTGTCTCTGAATCTCTCTGTCTCTGAATCCCCCTTTCTCTGAATCTCTCTTTCTCGTCATCTCTCTCTCTCTCTGTATCTCTCTGTCTCTGTCTCTGTATCTCTCTGTCTCTTAAGTCTCTGTCTCTGTATCTGTCACTATCGCTCTCTCTCTGGCTCACGCTGTATTTCTCTCTCTGTATTTCCCTCTATATCTCTCTTTGTATTTCTCTCAATATATTTCTCTCTGTATCTCTCTATGTATCTCGAAGTATCTCTCTCTCTATCTTTCTCTATATCTCGCTGATTATCACTCTTTGTAGCTCTCTCTATATCTATCTCTCTATCGTTCTCTGTCTCTCTCTCTGTATCTCTCTCTGTATCTCTCGCTGTATCTCTCGCTGTATCTCTCTCTGCATCTCTCGCTGTATCTCTCTCACTGCATCACTCTCTGTCTCTCTCGCTGCATCTCTCTCTGTATCTCTCACTGTATCTCTCTCTGTATCTCACTCTGTACCACTCTCTGTCTCTCTC
Organism: Scyliorhinus torazame; assembly: GCF_047496885.1. Taxonomy (NCBI): domain Eukaryota; kingdom Metazoa; phylum Chordata; class Chondrichthyes; order Carcharhiniformes; family Scyliorhinidae; genus Scyliorhinus; species Scyliorhinus torazame. The sequence goes on from NC_092726.1 coordinate 67,038,579, forward strand.
TTTGTGTCTCTCTCTGTATCTCTCTTTGTATCTCTCTCTGTATCGCTCTCTCTCGCGCTGTATCTTTCTTTTTCTCTGTATCTCTCTGTGTATCTCTGTCTATCTCTCCCTGTATCTCTCTCTGGATCTCTCCCTGTACATCTCTCTGTATCTCTCTCTGTATCTATCTCTGTATATATCTCTATGTATCTCTCTCTGTATCTCTCTCTGTATCTCTCTCCGTATCTCTCTCCGTATCTCTCTCTGTATCTCGCTCTGTATCTCTCTCTGCATCTCTCTCTGCATCTCTCTCTGTGTTTCTCTCTGTATCTCTCTACCTCCCTCTGTATCTCTCTTTCTCTCTGTATCTCCCTCTGTATCTCTCTCTGTATCTCTCTCTCTCCCTCTGTATCTCTCTTTCTCTCTGTATCTATCTCTGCATCTCTCTCTGTATATCTCTCTGTATCTCTCTCTGTATCTCTCTCTGCATTTCTCTCTGTATCTCTCTCTGTATCTCTGTCTTTCTCTCTCTGTATCTAACTCTGTATCTCTCTCTGCATCTCTCTCCCTGTATCTGGCTCTCTGTATCTGTATTTGTATCTTTCTCTGTATCTCTCACTGTATCTCGCACTGCGTCTCATTCTCTGTACGTCTTTGTATCTCTCTCTGTATCTCTTTCTCCCTGTACCTCTCTCTGTATTGCTCTCTGTATCTCTCTCTCTGCATCTCTCTCTGTATCTATCTCTGTAACTCTCTCTGTATCTCGCTCTGTATGTCTCTCTGTATCTCTCTGTATCTCTCTCGCTATCCGTCTCTCTCTATCTCTCTATGTATCTCTCTCTCTTTCTCTCTCTCTGTATCTCTTTCTCTCTGTATCGCTCTATGCATCTCTCTCTGTATCTCTCTCGGTATCGCCCTCTGCATCTCTCTCTGCATCTGTCTCTGTATCTCTCTCTGTATCTATCTCTGTATCTCTCTCTGCATCTCTCTCTGCGTCTCTCTCTGTGTTTCTCTCAGTATCTCTCTCTCTCCCTCTGTATATCTCTATCTCTCTGTATCTCCCTCTGTATCTCTCTCTGTATCTCTCTCTGCATCTCTCCCTGTACCTCTCTATGTATCTCTCTCTGAATCTCTCTCTGTATCACTCTCTCAGTATCTCTCTCTGTATCTCTCTCTGTATCTCTCTCTGTATCTCTCTCTGCATCTCTCTCTGGATCTCTCTCTGCGTCTCTCTCTGTATCTCTCTCTATATCTCACTCTCTCCCTCTGTGTCTCTCTTTCTCTCTGTATTTCTCTCTGCATCTCTCTCTGTATCTCTCTCTGTATATCTCTCTGTATCTCTCTCAGCATCTCTCTCTGTATCTCTCTCTGTATCTCTCTCTGTATTTCTGTCTTTCTCTCTCTGTATCTCTCTCGGTATCTCTCTCTTCATCTCTCTCCCTGTATCTGGCTCTGTATATCTCTCTCTCTGTATCTCTCTCTCTGCCTCTGTATCTCTTTTTCTCTCTGTATCTATCTCTGCATCTCTCTCTGTATCTCTCTCTGTGTCTCTCTCTGTATCTCTGTCTTTCTCTCTCTGTATCTCCCTCTGTATCTCTCTCTGCATCTCTCTCCCTGTATCTGGCTCTCTGTATCTCTCTTTGTATCTTTCTCTGTATCTCTCACTGTATCTCGCACTGCGTCTCTCTCTGTATCTCTTTGTATCTCTCTCTGTATCTCTTTCTCTCTGTACGTCTCTCTGTATCGATCTCTGTATCTCTCTCTCTGCATCTCTCTCTGTATCTATCTCTGTATCTCGCTCTGTATCTCTCTCTGTATCTCTCTCTCTCTCCATCTCTCTATGTATCTCTCTCTCTCTGTCTCTCTCTCTGTATCTCTTTCTCTCTGTATCTCTCTCTGTATCGCTCTATGTATCTCTCTCTGTATCTCTCTCGGTATCGCCCTCTGCATCTCTCTCTGCATCTGTCTCTGTATCTCTCTCTGTATCTCTCTCTGCATCTCTCTCTGCATCTCTCTCTGTATCTCTCTCTGCATCTCTCTTTGTATCTCATTCTGTATCTCTCTCTGTATCTCTCTCTCTGTATCGCTCTCTGTATCTCTCACTGTATCTCGCACTGCGTCTCTCTCTGTACCTCTTTGAATATCTCTCTGAATCTCTTTCTCTCTGTACCTCTCTCTGTATCGCTCTCTGTATCTCTCTCTCTGCATCTGTCTCTGTATCTCTCTCTGTATCTCTCTCTATATCTCTCTCTGCATCTCTCTCTGCGTCTCTCTCTGTGTTTCTCTCATTATCTCTCTCTCTCCCTCTGTATCTCTCTCTCTCCCTCTGTATCTCTCTTTCTCTCTGTATCTCTCTCTGCATCTCTCTCTGTATATCTCTCTGTATCTCTCTCTGTATCTCTCTCTGCATTTCTCTCTGTATCTCTCTCTGTATCTCTCTCTGTATCTCTGTCTTTTTCTCTCTGTATCTAACTCTGTATCTCTCTCCCTGTATCTGGCTCTCCGTATCTGTATTTGTATCTTTCTCTGTATCTCTCACTGTATCTCGCACTGCGTCTCATTCTCTGTACCTCTTTGTATCTCTCTCTGTATCTCTTTCTCTCTGTACCTCTCTCTGTATTGTTCTCTGTATCTCTCTCCCTGCATCTCTCTCTGTATCTATCTCTGTAACTCTCTCTGTATCTCGCTCTCTATCTCTCTCTGTATCTCTCTGAATCTCTCTCGCTATCCGTCTCGCTCTATCTCTCTATGTATCTCTCGCTCTGTCTCTCTCTCTGTATCTCTTTCTCTCTGTATCGCTCTATGCATCTCTCTCTGTATCTGTCTCTGTATCTTTCTCTGTATCTATCTCTGTATCTCTCTCTGCATCTCTCTCTGCGTCTCTCTCTGTGTTTCTCTCAGTATCTCTCTCTCTCCCTCTGTATATCTCTTTCTCTCTGTATCTCCCTCTGTATCTCTCTCTGTATCTCTCTCTGCATCTCTCCCTATACCTCTCTATGTATCTCTCTCTGTATCTCTCTCTCAGTATCTCTCTCTGTATCTCTCTCTGTATCTCTCTCTGTATCTCTCTCTGCATCTCTCTCTGCATCTCTCTCTGCGTCTCTCTGTATCTCTCTCTGTATCTCTCTCTGCGTCTCTCTCTGTGTTTCTCTCAGTATCTCTCTCTCTCCCTCTGTATATCTCTTTCTCTCTGTATCTCCCTCTGTATCTCTCTCTGTATCTCTCTCTGCATCTCTCCCTATACCTCTCTATGTATCTCTCTCTGTATCTCTCTCTCAGTATCTCTCTCTGTATCTCTCTCTGTATCTCTCTCTGTATCTCTCTCTGCATCTCTCTCTGCATCTCTCTCTGCGTCTCTCTGTATCTCTCTCTGTATCTCTCTCTCTCCCTCTGTATCTCTCTTTCTCTCTGTATCTCTCTCTGCATCTCTCTCTGTATCTCTCTCAGCATCTCTCTCTGTAACTCTCTCTGTATCTCTCTCTGTATTTCTGTCTTTCTCTCTCTGTATCTCTCTCTGTATCTCTCTCTGCATCTCTCTCCCTGTATCTGGCTCTCTGTATCTCTCTCTGTATCTCTCTCTCTCCCTCTGTATCTCTCTTTCTCTCTGTATCTCTCTCTGCATCTCTCTCTGTATCTCTCTCTGTGTCTCTCTCTGTATCTCTGTCTTTCTCTCTCTGTATATCCCTCTGTATCTCTCTCTGCATCTCTCTCCCTGTATCTGGCTCTCTGTATCTCTCTTTGTATCTTTCACTGTATCTCTCACTGTATCTCGCACTGCGTCTCTCTCTGTACCTCTTTGTATTTCTCTCTGTATCTCTTTCTCACTGAACGTCTCTCGCTATCGCTCTCTGTATCTCTCTCTCTGCATCTCTCTCTGTATCTATCTCTCTATCTCGCTCTGTATCTCTCTCTGTCTCTCTCTCTCCATCTCTCTATGTATCTCTCTCTCTCTCTCTCTCTCTCTGTATCTCTTTCTCTCTGTATCTCTCTCTGTATCGCTCTATGTATCTCTCTCTGTATCTCTCTCGGTATCGCCCTCTGCATCTCTCTCTGCATCTGTCTCTGTATCTCTCTCTGTATCTCTCTCTGCATCTCTCTCTGCATCTCTCTCTGTATCTCTCTCTGCATCTCTCTTTGTATCTCACTCTGTATCTCTCTCTGTATCTCTCTCTGTATCTCTCTCTCTGTATCGCTCTCTGTATCTCTCACTGTATGTCGCACTGCGTCTCTCTCTGTACCTCTTTGAATATCTCTTTGTATCTCTTTCTCTCTGTACCTCTCTCTGTATCGCTCTCTGTATCTCTCTCTCTGCATCTGTCTCTGTATCTCTCTCTGTATCTCTCTCTATATCTCTCTCTGCATCTCTCTCTGCGCCTCTCTCTGTGTTTCTCTCAGTATCTCTCTCTCTCCCTCTGTATCTCTCTTTCTCTCTGTATCTCCCTCTGTATCTCTCTCTGTATCTCTCTCTGCATCTCTCCCTGTACCTCTCTCTGTATCTCTCTCTGTATCTCTCTCTGTATCTCTCTCCGTATCTCTCTCTGCATCTTTCTCTGCATCTCTCTCTGCGTCTCTCTCTGTATCTGTCTCTGTATCTCTATCGCTCTCTCTGTATCTCTCCTTCTCTCTGTATCTGTCTCTGCATCTCTTTCTGTATCTCTCTCTGTATCTCCCTCTGTATCTCTCTCAGCATCTCTCTCTGTATCTCTCTCTGTATCTCTGTCTTTCTCTCTCTGTATCTCTCAATGTATCTCTGTCTTTCTCTCTCTGTATCTCTCTCTGTATCTCTCTCTGCATCTCTCTCCCTGTATCTGGCTCTCTGTATTTCTCTTTGTATCTTTCTCTGTATTTCTCACTGTATCTCGCACTGCGTCTCTCTCTGTACCTCTTTGTATCTCTTTCTCTCTGTACATCTCTCTGTATCGCTCTCTGTATCTCTCTCTCTGCATCTCTCTCTGTATCTATCTCTGTAACTCTCTCTGTATCTCTCTCTGTATCTCTCTCTGAATCTCTCTCTGTATCTCTTTCTCTCTGTATCTCTCTCTGTATCGCTCAATGTATCTCTCTCTGTATCTCTCTCGGTATCGCCCTCTGCATCTCTCTCTGCATCTGTCTCTGTATTTCTCTGTATCTCTCTCTGCATTTCTTTCTGCATCTCTCTCTGTATCTCTCTCTGCATCTCTCTCTGTATCTCTCTCTGTATCTCTCTCTGTATCTCTGTCTTTCTCTCTCTGTATCTCTCTCTGTATCTCACTCTGCATCTCTCTCCCTGTATCTGTCTCTCTGTATCTCGCTTTGTATCTTTCTCTGTATCTCTAACTGTATCTCGCACTGCATCTCTCTCTGTACCTCTTTGTATCTACTCTGTATCTCTTTCTCTCTGTACCTGTCTCTGTATCGCTCTCTGTATCTCTCTCTCTGCATCTCTCTCTGTATCTATCTTTGTAACTCTCTCTGTATCTCGCTCTGTATCTCCCTCTGTATTGCTCTGTATCTCTCTCTCTCCCCCTGTATCTCTCTTTCTTTCTGTATCTCTTTCTGCATCTCTCTCCGTATCTCTCTCTGTATCTCTCTCTGTATCTCTCTCTGCATCTCTCTCTGTATCTCTCTCTGTATCTCTGTCTTTCTCTCTCTGTATCTCTCCCTGTATCTCTCTCTGCATCTCTCTCCCTATATCTGGCTCCCTGTATCTCGCTTTGTATCTTTCTCAGTATCTCTCACTGGAACTCGCACTGCGTCTCTCTCTGTACCTCTTTGTATCTCTCTCTGTATCTCGTTCTCTCTGTACCTCTTTGTATCACTCTCTGTATCTCTTTCTCTCTGGACCTCTCTCTGTATCGCTCTCTGCATCTCTCTCTCTGCATCTTTCTCTGTATCTATCTTTGTAACTCTCTCTGTATCTCACTCTGTATCTCTCTCTGTATTTCTCTCTGTATCTCTCTCGCTATCCCTCTCTCTCTATCTCTCTATGTATCTCTCTCTCTCTCTCTCTCTGTCTCTCTCTCTGTATCTCTTTCTCTCTGTATCTCTCTCTGTATCGCCCTATGTATCTCTCTCGGTATCGCCCTCGACATCACTCTCTGCATCTGTCTCCGTATCTCTCTCTGTATCTCTCTCTCATCTCTCTCTGCATCTCTCTCCGTACCTCTCTCAGCATCTCTCTCTGTATCTATAATTGTAACTCTCTCTGTATCTGGCTCTGTATCTCTCTCTGTATCTCGCTCTGTATCTCTCTCTCTATCCCTCTCTCTCTATCTCTCTATGTATCTCTCTCTCTGTCTCTCTCTCTGTTTCTCTTTCTCTCTGTACCTCTCTCTGTATCGCTCTCTGTATCTCTCTCTCTGCATCCCTCTCTGTATCTCTCTCTGTATCTCTCTCTGTATCTCTCTCTGCATCTCTCTCTGCATCTCTCTCTGCGTCTCTCTCTGTATCTCTCTGTATCTCTCTCTCTCCCTCTGTATCTCTCTTTCTCTCTGTATCTCTTTCTGCATCTCTCTCCGTATCTCTCTCTGTATCTCTCTCTGTATCTCTCTCTGCATCTCTCTCTGTATCTCTCTCTGCATCTCTCTCCGCATCTCTCTCTGCGTCTCTCTCTGTATCTCTCTCTCTCCCTCTGTATCTCTCTTTCTCTCTGTATCTCTTTCTGCATCTCTCTCCGTATCTCTCTCTGTATCTCTCTCTGTATCTCTCTCTGCATCTCTCCCTGTATCTCTCTCTGCATCTCTCTCCCTGTATCTGGCTCCCTGTATCTCGCTTTGTATCTTTCTCTGTATCTCTCACTGGATCTCGCACTGCGTCTCTCTCTGTACTTCTTTGTATCTTTCTCTGTATCTCGTTCTCTCTGTACCTCTTTGTATCACTCTCTGTATCTCTTTCTCTCTGTACCTCTCTCTGTATCGCTCTCTGCATCTCTATCACTGCATCTCTCTCTGTATCTATCTTTGTAACTCTCTCTGTATCTCGCTCTGTATCTCTCTCTGTATCTCTCTGTATCTCTCTCTCTCCCTCTGTATCTCTCTTTCTTTCTGTATCTCTTTCTGCATCTCTCTCCGTATCTCTCTCTGTATCTCTCTCTGTATCTCTCTGTCTCTATATGTCTCTGTCTCTGCATCTCTCTGTCTCTGTGTCTCTCTGTCTTTGCATCCCTCTATCTCTGCATATCTCTGGCTCTGCATCTCTCTGTCTCTGTATCTCTGTCTCTGAATCTCTCTGTCTCTGAATCTCTCTGTCTCTGAATCTCTCTTTCTCTGTATCTCTCTATCTCTTCATCTCTCTCTCTCTCTGTATCTCTCTGTCTCTGTATCTCTTTGTCTCTTAAGTCTCTGTCTCTGTATCTGTCACTATCGCTCTCTCTCTCTGGCTCACGCTGTATTTCTCTCTCTGTATCTCCCTATGTATCTCGAAGTATCTCTCTCTCTCTATCTTTCTCTATATCTCGCTGATTATCACTCTTTGTAGCTCTCTCTATATCTATCTCTCTATCTTTCTCTGTCTCTCTCTCTGTATCTCTCTCTGTATCTCTCGCTGTATCTCTCGCTGTATGTCTCTCTGCATCTCTCGCTGTATCTCTCTCACTGCATCTCTCTCTGTCTCTCTCGCTGTATCTCTCTCTGTATCTCTCACTGTATCTCTCTCTGTATCTCTCTCTGTACCACTCTCTGTCTCTCTCTCTGTGTCTCTTTCTGTATCTCTCTTTGTATCTCTCTCTGTATCTCTCTCTCTCTCGCTGTATCTTTCTTTCTCTCTGTATCTCTCTGTGTATCTCTGTCTATCTCTCCCTGTATCTCTCTCTGGATCTCTCCCTGTACATCTCTCTGTATCTCTCTCTGTATCTATCTCTGTATCTATCTCTGTATCTATCTCTATGTATCTCTCTCTGTATCTCTCTCCGTATCTCTCTCCGTATCTCTCTCTGTATCTCGCTCTGTATCTCTCTCTGCATCCTCTCTGCAACTCTCTCTGTGTTTCTCTCTGTATCTCTCTACCTCCCTCTGCATCTCTCTTTCTCTCTGTATCTCCCTCTGTATCTCTCTCTGTATCTCTCTCTCTCCCTCTGTATCTCTCTTTCTCTCTGTATCTCTCTCTGCATCTCTCTCTGTATATCTCTCTGTATCTCTCTCTGTATCTCTCTCTGCATTTCACTCTGTATCTCTCTCTGTATCTCTCTCTGTATCTCTGTCTTTCTCTCTCTGTATCTAACTCTGTATCTCTCTCTGCATCTCTCTCCCTGTATCTGGCTCTCTGTATCTGTCTTTGTATCTTTCTCTGTATCTCTCACTGTATCTCGCACTGCGTCTCATTCTCTGTACCTCTTTGTATCTCTCTCTGTATGTCTTTCTCTCTGTACCTCTCTCTGTTTTGCTCTCTGTATCTCTCTTTCTGCATCTCTCTCTGTATCTATCTCTGTAACTCTCTCTGTATCTCGCTCTGTATCTCTCTCTGTATCTCTCTGTATCTCTCTCGCTATCCGTCTCTCTCTATCTCTCTATGAATCTCTCTCTCTGTCTCTCTCTCTGTATCTCTTTATCTCTGTATCGCTCTATGCATCTCTCTCTGTATCTCTCTCGGTATCGCCCTCTGCGTCTCTCTCTGCACCTGTCTCTGTATCTCTCTCTGTATCTATCTCTGTATATCTCTCTGCATCTCTCTCTCTGCGTCTCTCTCTGTGTTTCTCTCAGTATCTCTCTCTCTCCCTCTGTATATCTCTTTCTCTCTGTATCTCCCTCTGTATCTCTCTCTGTATCTCTCTCTGCATCTCTCCCTGTACCTCTCTATGTATCTCTCTCTGAATCTCTCTCTGTATCTCTCTCTCAGTATCTCTCTGTATCTCTCTCTGTATCTCTCTCTGTATCTCTCTCTGCATCTCTCTCTGGATCTCTCTCTGCGTCTCTCTCTGTATCTCTCTCTATATCTCTCTCTCTCCCTCTGTATCTCTCTTTCTCTCTGTATCTCTCTCTGCATCTCTCTCTGTATCTCTCTCTGTATCTCTCTCGTATCTCTCTCAGCATCTCTCTCTGTATCTCTCTCTGTATCTCTCTCTGTATTTCTGTCTTTCTCTCTCTGTATCTCTCTCTGTATCTCTCTCTTCATCTCTCTCCCTGTATCTGGCTCTCTATATCTCTCTCTGTATCTCTCTCTCTGTCTCTGTATCTCTCTTTCTCTCTGTATCTCTCTCTGCATCTCTCTCTGTATCTCTCTCTGTGTCTCTCTCTGTATCTCTGTCTTTCTCTCTCTGTATCTCCCTCTGTATCTCTCTCTGCATCTCTCTCCCTGTATCTGGCTCTCTGTATCTCTCTTTGTATCTTTCTCTGTATCTCTCACTGTATCTCGCACTGCGTCTCACTCTCTGTACCTCTTTGTATCTCTCTCTGTATCTCTTTTCTCTGTACCTCTCTATGTATTGCTCTCTGTATCTCTCTCTCTGCATCTCTCTCTGTATCTATCTCTGTAACTCTCTCTGTATCTCGCTCTGTATCTCTCTCTGTATCTCTCTGTATCTCTCTCGCTATCCGTCTCTCTCTATCTCTCTATGAATCTCTCTCTCTGTCTCTCTCTCTGTATCTCTTTATCTCTGTATCGCTCTATGCATCTCTCTCTGTATCTCTCTCGGTATCGCCCTCTGCGTCTCTCTCTGCACCTGTCTCTGTATCTCTCTCTGTATCTATCTCTGTATATCTCTCTGCATCTCTCTCTCTGCGTCTCTCTCTGTGTTTCTCTCAGTATCTCTCTCTCTCCCTCTGTATATCTCTTTCTCTCTGTATCTCCCTCTGTATCTCTCTCTGTATCTCTCTCTGCATCTCTCCCTGTACCTCTCTATGTATCTCTCTCTGAATCTCTCTCTGTATCTCTCTCTCAGTATCTCTCTGTATCTCTCTCTGTATCTCTCTCTGTATCTCTCTCTGCATCTCTCTCTGGATCTCTCTCTGCGTCTCTCTCTGTATCTCTCTCTATATCTCTCTCTCTCCCTCTGTATCTCTCTTTCTCTCTGTATCTCTCTCTGCATCTCTCTCTGTATCTCTCTCTGTATCTCTCTCGTATCTCTCTCAGCATCTCTCTCTGTATCTCTCTCTGTATCTCTCTCTGTATTTCTGTCTTTCTCTCTCTGTATCTCTCTCTGTATCTCTCTCTTCATCTCTCTCCCTGTATCTGGCTCTCTATATCTCTCTCTGTATCTCTCTCTCTGTCTCTGTATCTCTCTTTCTCTCTGTATCTCTCTCTGCATCTCTCTCTGTATCTCTCTCTGTGTCTCTCTCTGTATCTCTGTCTTTCTCTCTCTGTATCTCCCTCTGTATCTCTCTCTGCATCTCTCTCCCTGTATCTGGCTCTCTGTATCTCTCTTTGTATCTTTCTCTGTATCTCTCACTGTATCTCGCACTGCGTCTCTCTCTGTACCTCTTTGTATCTCTCTCTGTATCTCTTTCTCTCTGTACGTCTCTCTGTATCGCTCTCTGTATCTCTCTCTCTGCATCTCTCTCTGTATCTATCTCTGTATCTCGCTCTGTATCTCTCTCTGTATCTCTCTCTCTCTCCATCTCTCTATGTATCTCTCTCTCTCTCTCTGTCTCTCTCTCTGTATCTCTTTCTCTCTGTATCTCTCTCTGCATCTGTCTCTGTATCTCTCTCTGTATCTCTCTCTGCATCTCTCTCTGCATCTCTCTCTGTATCTCTCTCTGCATCTCTCTTTGTATCTCACTCTGTATCTCTCTCTGTATCTCTCTCTCTGTATCGCTCTCTGTATCTCTCACTGTATCTCGCACTGCGTCTCTCTCTGTACCTCTTTGAATATCTCTCTGAATCTCTTTCTCTCTGTACCTCTCTCTGTATCGCTCTCTGTATCTCTCTCTCTGCATCTGTCTCTGTATCTCTCTCTTTATCTCTCTCTATATCTCTCTCTGCATCTCTCTCTGCGTCTCTCTCTGTGTTTCTCTCAGTATCTCTCTCTCTCCCACTGTATCTCTCTTTCTCTCTGTATCTCCCTCTGTATCTCTCTCTGTATCTCTCTCTGCATCTCTCCCTGTACCTCTCTATGTATCTCTCTCTGTATCTCTCTCTGTATCTCTCTCTCAGTATATCTCTCTGTATCTCTCTCTGTATCTCTCTCTGTATCTCTCTCTGCATCTCTCTCTGCATCTCTCTCTGCGTCTCTCTCTGTATCTCTCTCTGTATCTCTCTCTCTCTCCCTCTGTATCTCTCTTTCTCTCTGTATCTCTCTCTGCATCTCTCTCTGTATCTCTCTCTGTATCTCTCTCTGTATCTCTCTCAGCATCTCTCTCTGTATCTCTCTCTGTATCTCTCTCTGTATTTCTGTCTTTCTCTCTCTGTATCTCTCTCTGTATCTCTCTCTGCATCTCTCTCCCTGTATCTGGCTCTCTGTATCTCTCTCTGTATCTCTCTCTCTCCCTCTGTATCTCTCTTTCTCTCTGTATCTCTCTCTGCATCTCTCTCTGTACCTCTTTCTGTGTCGCTCTCTGTATCTCTGTCTTTCTCTCTCTGTATATCCCTCTGTATCTCTCTCTGTATCTCTCTCCCTGTATCTGGCTCTCTGTATCTCTCTTTGTATCTTTCTCTGTATCTCTCACTGTATCTCGCACTGCGTCTCTCTCTGTACCTATTTGTATCTCTCTCTGTATCTCTTTCTCTCTGTACGTCTCTCTGTATCGCTCTCTGTATCTCTATCTCTGCATCTCTCTCTGTATCTATCTCTGTATCTCGTTCTGTATCTCTCTCTGTATCTCTCTCTCTCTCCATCTCTCTATGTATCTCTCTCTCTCTCTCTCTCTGAATCTCTTTCTCTCTGTATCTCTCTCTGTATCGCTCTATGTATATCTCTCTGTATCTCTCTCGGTATCGCCCTCTGCATCTCTCTCTGCATCTGTCTCTGTATCTCTCTCTGTATCTCTCTCTGCATCTCTCTCTGCATCTCTCTCTGTATCTCTCTCTGCATCTCTCTTTGTATCTCACTCTGTATCTCTCTCTGTATCTCTCTCTCTGTATCGCTCTCTGTATCTCTCACTGTATCTCGCACTGCGTGTCTCTCTGTACCTCTTTGAATATCTCTCTGTATCTCTTTCTCTCTGTACCTCTCTCTGTATCGCTCTCTGTATCTCTCTCTCTGCATCTGTCTCTGTATCTCTCTCTGTATCTCTCTCTATATCTCTCTCTGCATCTCTCTCTGCGTTCTCTCTGCGTTTCTCTCAGTATCTCTCTCTCTCCCTCTGTATCTCTCTTTCTCTCTGTATCTCCCTCTGTATCTCTCTCTGTATCTCTCTCTGCATCTCTCCCTGTACCTCTCTCTGTATCTCTCTCTGTATCTCTCTCTGTATCTCACTCTCAGTATCTCTCTCTGTATCTATCTCTTTATCTCTCTCTGTATCTCTCTCTGCATCTCTCTCTGCATCTCTCTCTGCGTCTCTCTCTGTATCTGTCTTTGTATCTCCCTCTCTCTCTGTATCTCTCTATCTCTCTGTATCTCTCTCTGCATCTCTCTCTGTATCTCTCTCTGCATCTCTCTCTGCGTTCTCTCTGTGTTTCTCTCAGTATCTCTCTCTCTCCCTCTGTATCTCTCTTTCTCTCTGTATCTCCCTCTGTATCTCTCTCTGTATCTCTCTCTGCATCTCTCCCTGTACCTCTCTCTGTATCTCTCTCTGTATCTCTCTCTGTATCTCACTCTCAGTATCTCTCTCTGTATCTCTCTCAGCATCTCTCTCTGTATCTCTCTCTGTATCTCTCTCTGTATCTCTGTCCTTCTCTCTCTGTATCTCTCTCTGTATCTCTGTCTTTCTCTCTCTGTATCTCTCTCTGTATCTCTCTCTGCATCTCTCTCCCTGTATCTGGCTCTCTGTATCTCTCTTTGTATCTTTCTCTGTATCTCTCACTGTACCTCGCACTGCGTCTCTCTCTGTACCTCTTTGTATCTCTTTCTCTCTGTACATCTCTCTGTATCGCTCTCTGTATCTCTCTCTCTGCATCTCTCTCTGTATCTATCTCTGTAACTCTCTCTGTATCTATCTCTCTATCTCTCTCTGAATCTCTCTCTGTATCTCTCTCTCTACCCCTCTCTCTCTATCTCTCTATGTATATCTATCTCTCTCTGTCTCTCTCGCTGTATGTCTTTCTCTCTGTATCTCTCTCTGTATCGCTCTATGTATCTCTCTCTGTATCTCTCTCGCTATCGCCCTCTGCATCTCTCTCTGCATCTGTCTCTGTATTTCTCTGTATCTCTCTCTGCATCTCTTTCTGCATCTCTCTCTGTATCTCCCTCTGCATCTCTCTCTGTATCTCTCTCTGTATCTCTCTCTGTATCTCTGTCTTTCTCTCTCTGTATCTCTCTCTGTATCTCTCTCTGCATCTATCTCCCTGTATCTGGCTCTCTGTATCTCGCTTTGTATCTTTCTCTGTATCTCTACCTGTATCTCGCACTGCGTCTCTCTCTGTACCTCTTTGTATCTACTCTGTATCTCTTTCTCTCTGTACCTGTCTCTGTATCGCTCTCTGTATCTCTCTCTCTGCATCTCTCTCTGTATCGATCTTTGTAACTCTCTCTGTATCTCGCTCTGTATCTCTCTCTGTATCTCTCTCTCTCCCTCTGTATCTCTCTTTCTTTCTGTATCTCTTTCTACATCTCTCTCCGTATCTCTCTCTGTATCTCTCTCTGTATCTCTCTCTGCATCTCTCTCTGTATCTCTCCCTGTATCTCTGTCTTTCTCTCTCTGTATCTCACCCCGTATCTCTCTCTGCATCTCTCTCCCTGTATCTGGCTCCCTGTATCTCGCTTTGTATCTTTCTCTGTATCTCTCACTGGAACTCGCACTGCGTCTCACTCTGCATCTCTCTCTGTATCTATCTTTGTAACTCTCTCTGTATCTCGCTCTGTATCGCTGTCTGTATCTCTCTCTCTCTCTCTGTATCTCTCCTTCTCTCTGTATCTCTCTCTGCATCTCTCTCTGTATCTCTCTCTGTATCTCTCTCTGTATCTCTCTCAGCATCTCTCTCTGTATCTCTCTCTGTATCTCTCTCTGTTTCTCTGTCTTTCTCTCTCTGTATCTCTCTCTGTTTCTCTTTCTCTCTGTACCTCTCTCTGTATCGCTCTCTATATCTCTCTCTCTCTGTCTCGCTCTATGCATCTCTCTCTGTATCTCTCTCGGTATCGCCCTCTGCATCTCTCTCTGCATCTGTCTCTGTATCTCTCTCTGTATCTATCTCTGTATCTCTCTCTGCATCTCTCTCTGCGTCTCTCTCTGTGTTTCTCTCAGTATCTCTCTCTCTCCCTCTGTATATCTCTTTCTCGCTGTATCTCCCTCTGTATCTCTCTCTGTATCTCGCTCTGCATCTCTCCCTGTACCTCTCTATGTATCTCTCTCTGTATCTCTCTCTGTATCTCTCTCTCAGTATCTCTCTCTGTATCTCTCTCTGTATCTCTCTCTGTATCTCTCTCTGCATCTCTCTCTGCATCTCTCTCTGCGTCTCTCTCTGTATCTCTCTCTGTATCTCTCTCTCTCCCTCTGTATCTCTCTTTCTCTCTGTATCTCTCTCTGCATCTCTCTCTGTATCTCTCTCTGTATCTCTCTCTCTATCTCTCTCAGCATCTCTCTCTGTATCTCTCTATGTATCTCTCTCTGTATTTCTGTCTTTCTCTCTCTGTATCTCTCTCTGTATCTCTCTCTGCATCTCTCTCCCTGTATCTGGCTCCCTGTATCTCTCTCTGTATCTCTCTCTCTCCCTCTGTATCTCTCTTTGTCTCTGTATCTCTCTCTGCATCTCTCTCTGTATCTCTCTCTGTGTCGCTCTCTGTATCTCTGTCTTTCTCTCTCTTTATATCCCTCTGTATCTCTCTCTGCATCTCTCTCCCTGTATCTGGCTCTCTGTATCTCTCTTTGTATCTTTCTCTGTATCTCTCACTGTATCTCGCACTGCGTCTCTCTCTGTACCTCTTTGTATCTCTCTCTGTATCTCTTTCTCTCTGTACGTCTCTCTGTATCGCTCTCTGTATCTCTCTCTCTGCATCTCTCTCTGTATCTATCTCTGTATCTCGCTCTGTATCTCTCTCTGTATCTCTCTCTGTATCTCTCTCTGTATCTCACTCTCAGTATCTCTCTCTGTATCTCTCTCTGTATCTCTCTCTGTATCTCTCTCTGTATATCTCTCTGTATCGCTCTATGTATCTCTCTCTGCGTCTCTCTCTGTATCTGTCTCTGTATCTCTCTCTCTCTCTCTGTATCTCTCCTTCTCTCTGTATCTCTCTCTGCATCTCTCTCTGTATCTCTCTCTGTATCTCTCTCTGTATCTCTCTCAGCATCTCTCTCTGTATCTCTCTCTGTATCTCTCTCTGTATCTCTGTCTTTCTCTCTCTGTATCTCTCTCTGTATCTCTGTCTTTCTCTCTCTGTATCTCTCTCTGTATCTCTCTCTGCATCTCTCTCCCTGTATCTGGCTCTCTGTATCTCTCTTTGTATCTTTCTCTGTATCTCTCACTGTATCTCGCACTGCGTCTCTCTCTGTACCTCTTTGTATCTCTTTCTCTCTGTACATCTCTCTGTATCGCTCTCTGTATCTCTCTCTCTGCATCTCTCTCTGTATCTATCTCTGTAACTCTCTCTGTATCTCTCTCTGTATCTCTCTCTAAATCTCACTCTGTATCTCTCTCTCTACCCCTCTCTCTCTATCTCTCTATGTATATCTCTCTCTCTCTGTATCTCTCTCTGTATCTCTCTGTATCTCGCTCTGTATCGCTCTCTGTATCTCTCTGTATCTCTCTCTCTCTCTCTGTATCTCTCCTTCTCTCTGTATCTCTCTCTGCATCTCTCTCTGTATCTCTCTCTGTATCTCTCTCAGCATCTCTCTCTGTATCTCTCTCTGTATCTCTCTCTGTATCTCTGTCTTTCTCTCTCTGTATCTCTCTCTGTATCTCTGTCTTTCTCTCTCTGTATCTCTCTCTGTATCTCTCTCTGCATCTCTCTCCCTGTATCTGGCTCTCTGTATCTCTCTTTGTATCTATCTTTGTAACTCTCTCTGTATCTCGCTCTGTATCTCTCTCTGTATCTCGCTCTGTATCTCTCTCTCTATCCCTCTCTCTCTATCTCTCTATGTATCTCTCTCTCTCTGTCTCTCTCTCTGTTTCTCTTTCTCTCTGTACCTCTCTCTGTATCGCTCTCTGTATCTCTCTCTCTCTGTCTCGCTCTATGCATCTCTCTCTGTATCTCTCTCGGTATCGCCCTCTGCATCTCTCTCTGCATCTGTCTCTGTATCTCTCTCTGTATCTATCTCTGTATCTCTCTCTGCATCTCTCTCTGCGTCTCTCTCTGTGTTTCTCTCAGTATCTCTCTCTCTCCCTCTGTATATCTCTTTCTCTCTGTATCTCACTCTGTATCTCTCTCTGTATCTCTCTCTGCATCTCTCCCTGTACCTCTCTATGTATCTCTCTCTGTATCTCTCTCTGTATCTCTCTCTCAGTATCTCTCTCTGTATCTCTCTCTGTATCTCTCTCTGTATCTCTCTCTGCATCTCTCTCTGCATCTCTCTCTGCGTCTCTCTCTGTATCTCTCTCTGTATCTCTCTCTCTCCCTCTGTATCTCTCTTTCTCTCTGTATCTCTCTCTGCATCTCTCTCTGTATCTCTCTCTGTATCTCTCTCTCTATCTCTCTCAGCATCTCTCTCTGTATCTCTCTCTGTATCTCTCTCTGTATTTCTGTCTTTCTCTCTCTGTATCTCTCTCTGTATCTCTCTCTGCATCTCTCTCCCTGTATCTGGCTCCCTGTATCTCTCTCTGTATCTCTCTCTCTCCCTCTGTATCTCTCTTTGTCTCTGTATCTCTCTCTGCATCTCTCTCTGTATCTCTCTGTGTGTCGCTCTCTGTATCTCTGTCTTTCTCTCTCTTTATATCCCTCTGTATCTCTCTCTGCATCTCTCTCCCTGTATCTGGCTCTCTGTATCCCTCTTTGTATCTTTCTCTGTATCTCTCACTGTATCTCGCACTGCGTCTCTCTCTGTACCTCTTTGTATCTCTCTCTGTGTCTCTTTCTCTCTGTACGTCTCTCTGTATCGCTCTCTGTATCTCTCTCTCTGCATCTCTCTCTGTATCTATCTCTGTATCTCGCTCTGTATCTCTCTCTGTATCTCTCTCTGTATCTCTCTCTGTATCTCACTCTCAGTATCTCTCTCTGTATCCCTCTCTGTATCTCTCTCTGTATCTCTCTCTGTATATCTCTCTGTATCGCTCTATGTATCTCTCTCTGCGTCTCTCTCTGTATCTGTCTCTGTATCTCTCTCTCTCTCTCTGTATCTCTCCTTCTCTCTGTATCTCTCTCTGCATCTCTCTCTGTATCTCTCTCTGTATCTCTCTCTGTATCTCTCTCAGCATCTCTCTCTGTATCTCTCTCTGTATCTCTCTCTGTATCTCTGTCTTTCTCTCTCTGTATCTCTCTCTGTATCTCTGTCTTTCTCTCTCTGTATCTCTCTCTGTATCTCTCTCTGCATCTCTCTCCCTGTATCTGGCTCTCTGTATCTCTCTTTGTATCTTTCTCTGTATCTCTCACTGTATCTCGCAATGCGTCTCTCTCTGTACCTCTTTGTATCTCTTTCTCTCTGTACATCTCTCTGTATCGCTCTCTGTATCTCTCTCTCTGCATCTCTCTCTGTATCTATCTCTGTAACTCTCTCTGTATCTCTCTCTGTATCTCTCTCTAAATCTCTCTCTGTATCTCTCTCTCTACCCCTCTCTCTCTATCTCTCTATGTATATATCTCTCTCTCTGTATCTCTCTCTGTATCTCTCTGTATCTCGCACTGTATCTCTCTCTCTATCTCTCTATGTATCTCTCTCTCTGTCTCTCTTTATCTCTTTCTCTCTGTATCGCTCTATGCATCTCTCTCTGCATCTCTCTCGGTATCGCCCTCTGCATCTCTCTCTGCATCTGACTCTGTATCTCTCTCTGTATCTATCTCTGTATCTCTCTCTGCATCTCTCTCTGCGTCTCTCTCTGTGTTTCTCTCAGCATCTCTCTCTCTCCCTCTGTATATCTCTTTCTCTCTGTATCTCCCTCTGTATCTCTCTCTGTATCTCACTCTCAGTGTCTCTCTCTGTATCTCTCTCTGTATCTCCCTCTGCATCTCTCCCTGTACCTCTCTATGTATATCTCTCTGTATCTCTCTCTGTATCTCTCTCTGTATCTCTCTCTGTATCTCTCTCTGTATCTCTCTCTGTATCTCTCTCTGCATCTCTCTCTGCATCTCTCTCTGCGTCTCTCTCTGTATCTCTCTCTGTATCTCTCTCTCTCTCCCTCTGTATCTCTCTTTCTCTCTGTATCTCTCTCTGCATCTCTCTCTGTATCTCTCTCTGTATCTCTCTCTGTATCTCTCTCAGCATCTCTCTCTGTATCTCTCTCTGTATCTCTCTCTGTATTTCTGTCTTTCTCTCTCTGTATCTCTCTCTGTATCTCACTCTGCATCTCTCTCCCTGTATCTGGCTCTCTGTATCTCTCTCTGTATCTCTCTCTCTCCCTCTGTATCTCTCTTTCTCTCTGTATCTCTCTCTGCATCTCTCTCTGTATCTCTCTCTGTGTCGCTCTCTGTATCTCTGTCTTTATCTCTCTGTATATCCCTCTGTATCTCTCTATGTATCTCTCTCCCTGTATCTGGCTCTCTGTATCTCTCTTTGTATCTTTCTCTGTATCTCTCACTGTATCTCGCACTGCGTCTCTCTCTGTACCTCTTTGTATCTCTCTCTGTATCTCTTTCTCTCTGTACGTCTCTCTGTATCGCTCTCTGTATCTCTCTCTCTGCATATCTCTCTGTATCTATCTCTGTAACTCGTTCTGTATCTCTCTCTGTATCTCTCTCTCTCTCTCCATCTCTCTATGTATCTCTCTCTCTCTCTCTCTCTGAATCTCTTTCTCTCTGTATCTCTCTCTGTATCGCTCTATGTATCTCTCTCTGTATCTCTCTCGGTATCGCCCTCTGCATCTCTCTCTGCATCTGTCTCTGTATCTCTCTCTGTATCTCTCTCTGTATCTCTCTCTGTATCTCTCTCTGTATCTCTCTCTGCATCTCTCTTTGTATCTCTCTCTGCATCTCTCTCTGCGTCTCTCTCTGTATCTGTCTTTGTATCTCCCTCTCTCTCTGTATCTCTCCTTCTCTCTGTATCTCTCTCTGCATCTCTCTCTGTATCTCTCTCTGTATCTCTCTCTGTATCTCTCTCAGCATCTCTCTCTGTATCTCTCTCTTTATCTCTCTCTGTATCTCTGTCCTTCTCTCTCTGTATCTCTCTCTGTATCTCTGTCTTTCTCTCTCTGTATCTCTCTCTGTATCTCTCTCTGCATCTCTCTCCCTGTATCTGGCTCTCTGTATCTCTCTTTGTATCTTTCTCTGTATCTCTCACTGTACCTCGCACTGCGTCTCTCTCTGTACCTCTTTGTATTTCTTTCTCTCTGTACATCTCTCTGTATCGCTCTCTGTATCTCTCTCTCTGCATCTCTCTCTGTGTCTATCTCTGTAACTCTCTCTGTATCTGTCTCTGTATCTCTCTCTGAATCTCTCTCTGTATCTCTCTCTCTACCCCTCTCTCTCTATCTCTCTATGTATATCTCTCTCTCTCTGTCTCTCTCTCTCTGTATCTCTTTCTCTCTGTATCTCTCGCGGTATCGCCCTCTGCATCTCTCTCTGCATCTGACTCTGTATCTCTCTCTGCATCTCTCTCTGCGTCTCTCTCTGTGTTTCTCTCAGCATCTCTCTCTCTCCCTCTGTATATCTCTTTCTCTCTGTATCTCCCTCTGTATCTCTCTCTGTATCTCACTCTCAGTATCTCTCTCTGTATCTCTCTCTGTATCTCTCTCTGCATCTCTCCCTGTACCTCTCTATGTATCTCTCTCTGTATCTCTCTCTGTATCTCTCTCTGTATATCTCACTGTATCTCTCTCTGTATCTCTCTCTGCATCTCTCTCCATCTCTCTCTGCGTCTCTCTCTGTATCTCTCTCTGTATCTCTCTCTCTCTCCCTCTGTATCTCTCTTTCTCTCTGTATCTCTCTCTGCATCTCTCTCTGTATCTCTCTCTGTATCTCTCTCTGTATCTCTCTCAGCATCTCTCTCTGTATCTCTCTCTGTATCTCTCTCTGTATTTCTGTCTTTCTCTCTCTGTATCTCTCTCTGTATCTCTCTCTGCATCTCTCTCCCTGTATCTGGCTCTCTGTATCTCTCACTGTATCTCGCACTGCGTCTCTCTCTGTACCTCTTTGTATCTCTCTCTGTATCTCTTTCTCTCTGTATCGCTCTCTGTATCTCTCTCTCTGCATATCTCTCTGTATCTATCGCTGTAACTCGTTCTGTATCTCTCTCTGTATCTCTCTCTCTCTCTCCATCTCTCTATTTATCTCTCTCTCTCTCTCTCTGAATCTCTTTCTCTCTGTATCTCTCTCTGTATCGCTCTATGTATCTCTCTCTGTATCTCTCTCGGTATCGCCCTCTGCATCTCTCTCTGCATCTGTCTCTGTATCTCTCTCTGTATCTCTCTCTGTATCTCTCTCTGTATCTCTCTCTGTATCTCTCTCTGCATCTCTCTTTGTATCTCGCTCTGCATCTCTCTCTGCGTCTCTCTCTGTATCTGTCTTTGTATCTTCCTCTCTCTCTGTATCTCTCCTTCTCTCTGTATCTCTCTCTGCATCTCTCTCTGTATCTCTCTCTGTATCTCTCTCTGTATCTCTCTCAGCATCTCTCTCTGTATCTCTCTCTTTATCTCTCTCTGTATCTCTGTCCTTCTCTCTCTGTATCTCTCTCTGTATCTCTGTCTTTCTCTCTCTGTATCTCTCTCTGTATCTCTCTCTGCATCTCTCTCCCTGTATCTGGCTCTCTGTATCTCTCTTTGTATCTTTCTCTGTATCTCTCACTGTACCTCGCACTGCGTCTCTCTCTGTACCTCTTTGTATCTCTTTCTCTCTGTACATCTCTCTGTATCGCTCTCTGTATCTCTCTCTCTGCATCTCTCTCTGTATCTATCTCTGTAACTCTCTCTGTATCTCTCTCTGTATCTCTCTCTGAATCTCTCTCTGTATCTCTCTCTCTACCCCTCTCTCTCTATCTCTCTATGTATATCTCTCTCTCTCTGTCTCTCTCTCTGTATCTCTTTCTCTCTGTATCTCTCTCTGTATCGCTCTATGTATCTCTCTCTGTATCTCTCTCGCTATCGCCCTCTGCATCTCTCTCTGCATCTGTCTCTGTATTTCTCTGTATCTCTCTCTGCATCTCTTTCTGCATCTCTCTCTGTATCTCCCTCTGCATCTCTCTCTGTATCTCTCTCTGTATCTCTCTCTGTATCTCTGTCTTTCTCTCTCTGTATCTCTCTCTGTATCTCTCTCTGCATCTATCTCCCTGGATCTGGCTCTCTGTATCTCGCTTTGTATCTTTCTCTGTATCTCTAACTGTATCTCGCACTGCGTCTCTCTCTGTACCTCTTTGTATCTACTCTGTATCTCTTTCTCTCTGTACCTGTCTCTGTATCACTCTCTGTATCTCTCTCTCTGCATCTCTCTCTGTATCTATCTTTTTAACTCTCTCTGTATCTCGCTCTGTATCTCTCTCTGTATCTCTCTGTATCTCTCTCTCTCCCTCTGTATCTCTCTTTCTTTCTGTATCTCTTTCTACATCTCTCTCCGTATCTCTCTCTGTATCTCTCTCTGTATCTCTCTCTGCATCTCTCCCTGTATCTCTCCCTGTATCTCTGTCTTTCTCTCTCTGTATCTCTCCCCGTATCTCTCTCTGCATCTCTCTCCCTGTATCTGGCTCCCTGTATCTCGCTTTGTATCTTTCTCTGTATCTCTCACTGGAACTCGCACTGCGTCTCGCTCTGTACCTCTTTGTATCTCTCTCTGTATCTCGTTCTCTCTGTACCTCTTTGTATCACTCTCTGTATCTCTTTCTCTCTGGACCTCTCTCTGTATCGCTCTCTGCATCTCTCTCTCTGCATCTTTCTCTGTATCTATCTTTGTAACTCTCTCTGTATCTCGCTCTGTATCTCTCTCTGTATTTCTCTCTGTATCTCTCTCGCTATCCCTCTCTCTCTATCTCTCTATGTATCTCTCTCTCTCTCTCTCTCTGTCTCTCTCTCTGTATCTCTTTCTCTCTGTATCTCTCTCTGTATCGCCCTATGTATCTCTCTCTGTATCTCTCTCGGTATCGCCCTCTACATCTCTCTCTGCATCTGTCTCCGTATCGCTCTCTGTATCTCTCTCTGCATCTCTCTCTGCATCTCTCTCCGTACCTGTCTCTGTATCGCTCTCTGTATCTCTCTCTCTGCATCTCTCTCTGTATCTATCTTTGTAACTCTCTCTGTATCTCGCTCTGTATCTCTCTCTGTATCTCGCTCTTTATCTCTCTCTCTATCCCTCTCTCTCTATCTCTCTATGTATCTCTCTCTCTCTGTCTCTCTCTCTGTTTCTCTTTCTCTCTGTACCTCTCTCTGTATCGCTCTCTGTATCTCTCTCTCTCTGTATCGCTCTATGCATCTCTCTCTGTATCTCTCTCGGTATCGCCCTCTGCATCTCTCTCTGTATCTGTCTCTGTATCTCTCTCTGTATCTATCTCTGTATCTCTCTCTGCATCTCTCTCTGCGTCTCTCTCTGTGTTTCTCTCAGTATCTCTCTCTCTCCCTCTGTATATCTCTTTCTCTCTGTATCTCCCTCTGTATCTCTCTCTGTATCTCTCTCTGCATCTCTCCCTGTACCTCTCTATGTATCTCTCTCTGTATCTCTCTCTGTATCTCTCTCTCAGTATCTCTCTCTGTATCTTTCTCTGTATCTCTCTCTGTATCTCTCTCTGCATCTCTCTCTGCATCTCTCTCTGCGTCTCTCTCTGTATCTCTCTGTATCTCTCTCTCTCCCTCTGTATCTCTCTTTCTCTCTGTATCTCTCTCTGCATCTCCCTCTGTATCTCTCTCTGTATCTCTCTCTCTCAGCATCTCTCTCTGTATCTCTCTCTGTATCTCTCTCTGTATTTCTGTCTTTCTCTCTCTGTATCTCTCTGAGTATCTCTCTCTGCATCTCTCTCCCTGTATCTGGCTCCCTGTATCTCTATCTGTATCTCTCTCTCTCCCTCTGTATCTCTCTTTGTCTCTGTATCTCTCCCTGCATCTCTCTCTGTATCTCTCTCTGTGTCGCTCTCTGTATCTCTGTCTTTCTCTCTCTTGATATCCCTCTGTATCTCTCTCTGCATCTCTCTCCCTGCATCTGGCTCTCTGTATCTCTCTTTGTATCTTTCTCTGTATCTCTCACTGTATCTCGCACTGCGTCTCTCTCGGTACCTCTTTGTATCTCTCTCTGTATCTCTTTCTCTCTGTACGTCTCTCTGTATCGCTCTCTGTATCTCTCTCTCTGCATCACTCTCTGTATCTATCTCTGTATCTCGCTCTGTATCTCTCTCTGTATCTCTCTCTGTATCTCTCTCTGTATCTCACTCTCAGTATCTCTCTCTGTATCTCTGTCTGTATCTCTCTCTGTATCTCTCTCTGTATCGCTCTATGTATCTCTCTCTGCGTCTCTCTCTGTATCTGCCTCTGTATCTCTCTCTCTCTCTCTGTATCTCTCCTTCTCTCTGTATCTCTCTCTGCATCTCTCTCTGTATCTCTCTCTGTATCTCTCTCTGTATCTCTCTCAGCATCTCTCTCTGTATCTCTCTCTGTATCTCTCTCTGTATCTCTGTCTTTCTCTCTCTGTATCTCTCTCTGTATCTCTGTCTTTCTCTCTCTGTATCTCTCTCTGCATCTCTCTCTGCATCTCTCTCCCTGTATCTGGCTCTCTGTATCTCTCTTTGTATCTTTCTCTGTATCTCTCACTGTATCTCGCACTGCGTCTCTCTCTGTACCTCTTTGTATCTCTTTCTCTCTGTACATCTCTCTGTATCGCTCTCTGTATCTCTCTCTCTGCATCTCTCTCTGTATCTATCTCTGTAACTCTCTCTGTATCTCTCTCTGTATCTCTCTCTAAATCTCTCTCTGTATCTCTCTCTCTACCCCTCTCTCTCTATCTCTCTATGTATATCTCTCTCTCTCTGTCTCTCTCTCTCTGTATCTCTTTCTCTCTGTATCTCTCTCTGTATCGCTCTATGTATCTCTCTCTGTATCTCTCTCGCTATCGCCCTCTGCATCTCTCTCTGCATCTGTCTCTGTATTTCTCTGTATCTCTCTCTGCATCTCTTTCTGCATCTCTCTCTGTATCTCTCTCTGCATCTCTCTCTGTATCTCTCTCTTTATCTCTCTCTGTATCTCTGTCTTTCTCTCTCTGTATCTCTCTCTCTATCTCTCTCTGCATCTCTCTCCCTGTATCTGGCTCTCTGTATCTCGCTTCGTATCTTTCTCTGTATCTCTAACTGTATCTCGCACTGCGTGTCTCTCTGTACCTCTTTGTATCTACTCTGTATCTCTTTCTCTCTGTACCTGTCTCTGTATCGCTCTCTGTATCTCTCTCTCTGCATCTCTCTCTGTATCTATCTTTGTAACTCTCTCTGTATCTCGCTCTGTATCTCTCTCTGTATCTCTCTGTATCTCTCTCTCTCCCTCTGTATCTCTCTTTCTTTCTGTATCTCTTTCTACATCTCTCTCCGTATCTCTCTCTGTATCTCTCTCTGTATCTCTCTCTGCATCTCTCTCTGTATCTCTCTCTGTATCTCTGTCTTTCTCTCTCTGCATCTCTCCCTGTATCTCTCTCTGCATCTCTCTCCCTGAATCTGGCTCCCTGTATCTCGCTTTTTTTTTTCTCTGTATCTCTCACTTGTACTCGCACTGCGTCTCTCTCTATACCTCTTTGTATCTCTCTCTGTATCTCGTTCTCTCTGTACCTCTTTGTATCACTCTCTGTATCTCTTTCTCTCTGGACCTCTCTCTGTATCGCTCTCTGCATCTCTCTCTCTGCCTCTTTCTCTGTATCTATCTTTGTAACTCTCTCTGTATCTCGCTCTGTATCTCTCTCTGTATTTCTCTCTGTATCTCTCTCGCTATCCCTCTCTCTCTATCTCTCTATGTATCTCTCTCTCTCGCTCTCTGTCTCTCTCTCTGTATCTCTTTCTCTCTGTATCTCTCTCTGTATCGCCCTATGTATCTCTCTCTGTATCTCTCTCGGTATCGCCCTCTACATCTCTCTCTGCATCTGTCTCCGTATCTCTCTCTGTATCTCTCTCTGCATCTCTCTCTGCATCTCTCTCCGTACCTCTCTCTGTATCGCTCTCTGTATCTCTCTCTCTGCATCTCTCTCTGTATCTATCTTTGTAACTCTCTCTGTATCTCGCTCTGTATCTCTCTCTGTATCTCGCTCTGTATCTCTCTCTATGTATCTCTCTCTCTCTGTCTCTCTCTCTGTTTCTCTTTCTCTCTGTACCTCTCTCTGTATCGCTCTCTGTATCTCTCTCTCTGTCTCGCTCTATGCATCTCTCTCTGTATCTCTCTCGGTATCGCCCTCTGCATCTCTCTCTGCATCTGTCTCTGTATCTCTCTCTGTATCTATCTCTGTATCTCTCTCTGCATCTCTCTCTGCGTCTCTCTCTGTGTTTCTCTCAGTATCTCTCTCTCTCCCTCTGTATATCTCTTTCTCTCTGTATCTCCCTCTGTATCTCTCTCTGTATCTCTCTCTGCATCTCTCCCTGTACCTCTCTATGTATCTCTCTCTGTATCTCTCTCTGTATCTCTCTCTCAGTATCTCTCTCTGTATCTCTCTCTGTATCTCTCTCTGTATCTCTCTCTGCATCTCTCTCTGCATCTCTCTCTGCGTCTCTCTCTGTATCTCTCTCTGTATCTCTCTCTCTCCCTCTGTATCGCTCTTCTCTCTGTATCTCTCTCTGCATCTCTCTCTGTATCTCTCTCTGTATCTCTCTCTCTATCTCTCTCAGCATCTCTCTCTGTATCTCTCTCTGTATCTCTCTCTGTATTTCTGTCTTTCTCTCTCTGTATCTCTCTCTGTATCTCTCTCTGCATCTCTCTCCCTGTATCTGGCTCCCTGTATCTCTCTCTGTATCTCTCTCTCTCCCTCTGTTTCTCTCTTTGTCTCTGTATCTCTCTCTGCATCTCTCTCTGTATCTCTCTCTGTGTCGCTCTCTGTATCTCTGTCTTTCTCTCTCTTTATATCCCGCTGTATCTCTCACTGCATCTCTCTCTGCATCTCTCTCCGTACCTCTCTCTGTATCGCTCTCTGTATCTCTCTCTCTGCATCTCTCTCTGTATCTATCTTTGTAACTCTCTCTGTATCTCGCTCTGTATCTCTCTCTGTATCTCGCTCTGTATCTCTCTCTATGTATCTCTCTCTCTCTGTCTCTCTCTCTGTTTCTCTTTCTCTCTGTACCTCTCTCTGTATCGCTCTCTGTATCTCTCTCTCTGTCTCGCTCTATGCATCTCTCTCTGTATCTCTCTCGGTATCGCCCTCTGCATCTCTCTCTGCATCTGTCTCTGTATCTCTCTCTGTATCTATCTCTGTATCTCTCTCTGCATCTCTCTCTGCGTCTCTCTCTGTGTTTCTCTCAGTATCTCTCTCTCTCCCTCTGTATATCTCTTTCTCTCTGTATCTCCCTCTGTATCTCTCTCTGTATCTCTCTCTGCATCTCTCCCTGTACCTCTCTATGTATCTCTCTCTGTATCTCTCTCTGTATCTCTCTCTCAGTATCTCTCTCTGTATCTCTCTCTGTATCTCTCTCTGTATCTCTCTCTGCATCTCTCTCTGCATCTCTCTCTGCGTCTCTCTCTGTATCTCTCTCTGTATCTCTCTCTCTCCCTCTGTATCGCTCTTCTCTCTGTATCTCTCTCTGCATCTCTCTCTGTATCTCTCTCTGTATCTCTCTCTCTATCTCTCTCAGCATCTCTCTCTGTATCTCTCTCTTTATCTCTCTCTGTATTTCTGTCTTTCTCTCTCTGTATCTCTCTCTGTATCTCTCTCTGCATCTCTCTCCCTGTATCTGGCTCCCTGTATCTCTCTCTGTATCTCTCTCTCTCCCTCTGTTTCTCTCTTTGTCTCTGTATCTCTCTCTGCATCTCTCTCTGTATCTCTCTCTGTGTCGCTCTCTGTATCTCTGTCTTTCTCTCTCTTTATATCCCGCTGTATCTCTCACTGCATCTCTCTCCCTGTATCTGGCTCTCTGTATCTCTCTTGGTATCTTTCTCTGTATCTCTCACTGTATCTCGCACTGCGTCTCTCTCGGTACCTCTTTGTATCTCTCTCTGTATCTCTTTCTCTCTGTACGTCTCTCTGTATCGCTCTCTGTATCTCTCTCTCTGCATCTCTCTCTGTATCTATCTCTGTATCTCGCTCTGTATCTCTCTCTGTATCTCTCTCTGTATCTCTCTCTGTATCTCACTCTCAGTATCTCTCTCTGTATCTCTCTCTGTACCTCTCTCTGTATCTCTCTCTGTATCGCTCTCTGTATCTCTCTCTGCGTCTCTCTCTGTATCTGTCTCTGTATCTCTCTCTCTCTCTCTGTATCTCTCGTTCTCTCTGTATCTCTCTCTGCATCTCTCTCTGTATCTCTCTCTGTATCTCTCTCTGTATCTCTCTCAGCATCTCTCTCTGCATCTCTCTCTGTATCTCTCTCTGTATCTCTGTCTTTCTCTCTCTGTATCTCTCTCTGTACTCTGTATCTCTGTCTTTCTCTCTCTGTATCTCTCTCTGGATCTCTCTCTGCATCTCTCTCCCTGTATCTGGCTCTCTGTATCTCTCTTTGTATCTTTCTCTGTATCTCTCACTATATCTCGCACTGCGTCTCTCTCTGTACCTCTTTGTATCTCTTTCTCTCTGTACATCTCTCTGTATCGCTCTCTGTATCTCTCTCTCTGCATCTGTCTCTGTATCTATCTCTGTAACTCTCTCTGTATCTCTCTCTGTATCTCTCTCTAAATCTCTCTCTGTATCTCTCTCTCTACCCCTCTCTCTCTATCTCTCTATGTATATATCTCTCTCTCTGTATCCCTCTCTGTATCTCTTTCTCTCTGTATCGCTCTATGCATCTCTCTCTGTATCTCTCTCGGTATCGCCCTCTGCATCTCTCTCTGCATCTGACTCTGTATCTCTCTCTGTATCTATCTCTGTATCTCTCTATGTATCTCTCTCTCTGTCTCTCTCTCTGTATCTCTTTCTCTCTGTATCGCTCTATGCATCTCTCTCTGTATCTCTCTCGGTATCGCCCTCTGCATCTCTCTCTGCATCTGACTCTGTATCTCTCTCTGTATCTATCTCTGTATCTATCTCTGTATCTCTCTCTGCATCTCTCTCTGCGTCTCTCTCTGTGTTTCTCTCAGCATCTCTCTCTCTCCCTCTGTATATCTCTTTCTCTCTGTATCTCCCTCTGTATCTCTCTCTGTATCTCACTCTCAGTATCTCTCTCTGTATCTCTCTCTGTATCTCTCTCTGCATCTCTCCCTGTACCTCTCTATGTATCTCTCTCTGTATCTCTCTCTGTATCTCTTTCTGTATCTCTCTCTGTATCTCTCTCTGTATCTCTCTCTGCATCTCTCTCTGCATATCTCTCTGCGTCTCTCTCTGTATCTCTCTCTGTATCTCTCTCTCTCTCCCTCTGTATCTCTCTTTCTCTCTGTATCTCTCTCTGCATCTCTCTCTGTATCTCTCTCTGTATCTCTCTCTGTATCTCTCTCAGCATCTATCTCTGTATCTCTCTCTGTATCTCTCTCTGTATTTCTGACTCTCTCTCTGTATCTCTCTCTGTATCTCTCTCTGCATCTCTCTCCCTGTATCTGGCTCTCTGTATCTCTCTCTGTATCTCTCTCTCTCCCTCTGTATCTCTCTTTCTCTCTGTATCTCTCTCTGCATCTCTCTCTGTGTCTCTCTCTGTGTCGCTCTCTGTATCTCTGTCTTTCTCTCTCTGTATATCCCTCTGTATCTCTCTCTGTATCTCTCTCCCTGTATCTGGCTCTCTGTATCTCTCTTTGTATATTTCTCTGTATCTCTCACTGTATCTCGCACTGCGTCTCTCTCTGTACCTCTTTGTATCTCTCTCTGTATCTCTTTCTCTCTGTACGTCTCTCTGTATCGCTCTCTGTATCTCTCTCTCTGCATCTCTCTCTGTATCTATCTCTGTAACTCGTTCTGTATCTCTCTCTGTATCTCTCTCTCTCTCTCCATCTCTCTATGTATCTCTCTCGCTCTCTCTCTCTGAATCTCTTTCTCTCTGTATCTCTCTCTGTATCGCTCTATGTATCTCTCTCTGTATCTCTCTCGGTATCGCCCTCTGCATCTCTCTCTGTATCTCTCTCTGCATCTCTCTTTGTATCTCTCTCTGCATCTCTCTCTGCGTCTCTCTCTGTATCTGTCTTTGTATCTCCCTCTCTCTCTGTATCTCTCCTTCTCTCTGTATCTCTCTCTGCATCTCTCTCTGTATCTCTCTCTGTATCTCTCTCTGTATCTCTCTCAGCATCTCTCTCTGTATCTCTCTCTGTATCTCTCTCTGTATCTCTGTCCTTCTCTCTCTGTATCTCTCTCTGTATCTCTGTCTTTCTCTCTCTGTATCTCTCTCTGTATCTCTCTCTGCATCTCTCTCCCTGTATCTGGCTCTCTGTATCTCTCTTTGTATCTTTCTCTGTATCTCTCACTGTACCTCGCACTGCGTCTCTCTCTGTACCTCTTTGTATCTCTTTCTCTGTGTACATCTCTCTGTATCGCTCTCTGTATCTCTCTCTCTGCATCTCTCTCTGTATCTATCTCTGTAACTCTCTCTGTATCTCTCTCTGTATCTCTCTCTGAATCTCTCTCTGTATCTCTCTCTCTACCCCTCTCTCTCTATCTCTCTATGTATATCTCTCTCTCTCTGTCTCTCTCTCTGTTTCTCTTTCTCTCTGTATCTCTCTCCGTATCGCTCTATGTATCTCTCTCTGTATCTCTCTCGCTATCGCCCTCTGCATCTCTCTCTGCATCTGTCTCTGTATTTCTCTGTATCTCTCTCTGCATCTCTTTCTGCATATCTCTCTGTATCTCCCTCTGCATCTCTCTCTGTGTCTCTCTCTGTATCTCTCTCTGTATCTCTGTCTTTCTCTCTCTGTATCTCTCTCTGTATCTCTCTCTGCATCTATCTCCCTGGATCTGGCTCTCTGTATCTCGCTTTGTATCTTTCTCTGTATCTCTAACTGTATCTCGCACTGCGTCTCTCTCTGTACCTCTTTGTATCTACTCTGTATCTCTTTCTCTCTGTACCTGTCTCTGTATCGCTCTCTGTATCTCTCTCTCTCTGCATCTCTCTCTGTATCTATCTTTTTAACTCTCTCTGTATCTCGCTCTGTATCTCTCTCTGTATCTCTCTGTATCTCTCTCTCTCCCTCTGTATCTCTCTTTCTTTCTGTATCTCTTTCTACATCTCTCTCCGTATCTCTCTCTGTATCTCTCTCTGTATCTCTCTCTGCATCTCTCTCTGTATCTCTCCCTGTATCTCTGTCTTTCTCTCTCTGTATCTCTCCCCGTATCTCTCTCTGCATCTCTCTCCCTGTATCTGGCTCCCTGTATCTCGCTTTGTATCTTTCTCTGTATCTCTCACTGGAACTCGCACTGCGTCTCTCTCTGTACCTCTTTGTATCTCTCTCTGTATCTCGTTCTCTCTGTACCTCTTTGTATCACTCTCTGTATCTCTTTCTCTCTGGACCTCTCTCTGTATCGCTCTCTGCATCTCTCTCTCTGCATCTTTCTCTGTATCTATCTTTGTAACTCTCTCTGTATCTCGCTCTGTATCTCTCTCTGTATTTCTCTCTGTATCTCTCTCGCTATCCCTCTCTCTCTATCTCTCTATGTATCTCTCTCTCTCTCTCTCTGTCTCTCTCTCTGTATCTCTTTCTCTCTGTATCTCTCTCTGTATCGCCCTATGTATCTCTCTCTGTATCTCTCTCGGTATCGCCCTCTACATCTCTCTCTGCATCTGTCTCCGTATCGCTCTCTGTATCTCTCTCTGCATCTCTCTCTGCATCTCTCTCCGTACCTGTCTCTGTATCGCTCTCTGTATCTCTCTCTCTGCATCTCTCTCTGTATCTATCTTTGTAACTCTCTCTGTATCTCGCTCTGTATCTCTCTCTGTATCTCGCTCTGTATCTCTCTCTCTATCCCTCTCTCTCTATATCTCTATGTATCTCTCTCTCTCTGTCTCTCTCTCTGTTTCTCTTTCTCTCTGTACCTCTCTCTGTATCGCTCTCTGTATCTCTCTCTCTCTGTATCGCTCTATGCATCTCTCTCTGTATCTCTCTCGGTATCGCCCTCTGCATCTCTCTCTGCATCTGTCTCTGTATCTCTCTCTGTATCTATCTCTGTATCTCTCTCTGCATCTCTCTCTGCGTCTCTCTCTGTGTTTCTCTCAGTATCTCTCTCTTTCCCTCTGTATATCTCTTTCTCTCTGTATCTCCCTCTGTATCTCTCTCTGTATCTCTCTCTGCATCTATCCCTGTACCTCTCTATGTATCTCTCTCTGTATCTCTCTCTGTATCTCTCTCTCAGTATCTCTCTCTCTATCTTTCTCTGTATCTCTCTCTGTATCTCTCTCAGCATCTCTCTCTGCATCTCTCTCTGCGTCTCTCTCTGTATCTCTCTCTGTATCTCTCTCTCTCCCTCTGTATCTCTCTTTCTCTCTGTATCTCTCTCTGCATCTCTCTCTGTATCTCTCTCTGTATCTCTCTCTCTCAGCATCTCTCTCTGTATCTCTCTCTGTATCTCTCTCTGTATTTCTGTCTTTCTCTCTCTGTATCTCTCTGTGTATCTCTCTCTGCATCTCTCTCCCTGTACCTGGCTCCCTGTATCTCTCTCTGTATCTCTCTCTCTCCCTCTGTATCTCTCTTTGTCTCTGTATCTCTCTCTGCATCTCTCTCTGTATCTCTCTCGGTATCTCTGTCTTTCTCTCTCTTGATATCCCTCTGTATCTCTCTCTGCATCTCTCTCCCTGTATCTGGCTCTCTGTATCTCTCTTTGTATCTTTCTCTGTATCTCTCACTGTATCTCGCACTGCGTCTCTCTCGGTACCTCTTTGTATCTCTCTCTGTATCTCTTTCTCTCTGTACGTCTCTCTGTATCGCTCTCTGTATCTCTCTCTCTGCATCTCTCTCTGTATCTATCTCTGTATCTCGCTCTGTATCTCTCTCTGTATCTCTCTCTGTATCTCTCTCTGTATCTCACTCTCAGTATCTCTCTCTGTATCTCTCTCTGTATCTCTCTCTGTATCGCTCTATGTATCTCTCTCTGCGTCTCTCTCTGTATCTGCCTCTGTATCTCTCTCTCTCTCTCTGTATCTCTCCTTCTCTCTGTATCTCTCTCTGCATCTCTCTCTGTATCTCTCTCTGTATCTCTCTCTGTATCTCTCTCAGCATCTCTCTCTGTATCTCTCTCTGTATCTCTCTCTGTATCTCTGTCTTTCTCTCTCTGTATATCTCTCTGTATCTCTGTCTTTCTCTCTCTGTATCTCTCTCTGTATCTCTCTCTGCATCTCCCTCCCTGTATCTGGCTCTCTGTATCTCTCTTTGTATCTTTCTCTGTATCTCTCACTGTATCTCGCACTGCGTCTCTCTCTGTACCTCTTTGTATCTCTTTCTCTCTGTACATCTCTCTGTATCGCTCTCTGTACCTCTCTCTCTGCATCTCTCTCTGTATCTATCTCTGTAACTCTCTCTGTATCTCTCTCTGTATCTCTCTCTAAATCTCTCTCTGTATCTCTCTCTCTACCCCTCTCTCTCTATCTCTCTATGTATATCTCTCTCTCTCTGTCTCTCTCTCTCTGTATCTCTTTCTCTCTGTATCTCTCTCTGTATCGCTCTATGTATCTCTCTCTGTATCTCTCTCGCTATCGCCCTCTGCATCTCTCTCTGCATCTGTCTCTGTATTTCTCTGTATCTCTCTCTGCATCTCTTTCTGCATCTCTCTCTGTATCTCTCTCTGCATCTCTCTCTGTATCTCTCTCTGTATCTCTCTCTGTATCTCTGTCTTTCTCTCTCTGTATCTCTCTCTGTATCTCTCTCTGTATCTCTCTCTGCATCTCTCTCTGTATCTCTCTCTGTATCTCTCTCTGTATCTCTGTCTTTCTCTCTCTGTATCTCTCTCTGTATCTCTCTCTGCATCTCTCTCCCTGTATCTGGCTCTCTGTATCTCGCTTCGTATCTTTCTCTGTATCTCTAACTGTATCTCGCACTGCGTGTCTCTCTGTACCTCTTTGTATCTACTCTGTATCTCTTTCTCTCTGTACCTGTCTCTGTATCGCTCTCTGTATCTCTCTCTCTGCATCTCTCTCTGTATCTATCTTTGTAACTCTCTCTGTATCTCGCTCTGTATCTCTCTCTGTATCTCTCTGTATCTCTCTCTCTCCCTCTGTATCTCTCTTTCTTTCTGTATCTCTTTCTACATCTCTCTCCGTATCTCTCTCTGTATCTCTCTCTGTATCTCTCTCTGCATCTCTCTCTGTATCTCTCTCTGTATCGCCCTATGTATCTCTCTCGGTATCGCCCTCTACATCTCTCTCTGCATCTTTCTCCGTATCTCTCTCTGTATCTCTCTCTGCATCTCTCTCTGCATCTCTCTCCGTACCTCTCTCTGTATCGCTCTCTGTATCTCTCTCTCTGCATCTCTCTCTGTATCTATCTTTGTAACTCTCTCTGCATCTCGCTCTGTATCTCTCTCTGTATCTCGGTCTGTATCTCCCTCTCTATCGCTCTCTCTCTATCTCTCTATGTATCTCTCTCTCTCTGTCTCTCTCTCTGTTTCTCTTTCTCTCTTACCTCTCTCTGTATCGCTCTCTGTATCTCTCTCTCTGCATATCTCTATGTATCTCTCTCTGTATCTCTCTCTGTATCTCTCTCTGCATCTCTCTCTGCATCTCTCTCTGCGTCTCTCTTTGTATCTCTCTGTATCTCTCTCTCTCCCTCTGTATCTCTCTTTCTCTCTGTATCTCTTTCTGCATCTCTCTCCGTATCTCTCTCTGTATCTCCCTCTGCATCTCTCTCTGCATCTCTCTCTGCGTCTCTCTCTGTATCTCTCTGTATCTCTCTCTCTCCCTCTGTATCTCTCTTTCTCTCTGTATCTCTTTCTGCATCTCTCTCCGTATCTCTCTCTGTATCTCTCTCTGTATCTCTCTCTGCATCTCTCCCTGTATCTCTCTCTGCATCTCTTTCCCTGTATCTGGCTCCCTGTATCTCGCTTTGTATCTTTCTCTGTATCTCTCACTGGATCTCGTACTGCGTCTCTCTCTGTACCTCTTTGTATCTCTCTCTGTATCTCGTTCTCTCTGTACCTCTTTGTATCACTCTCTGTATCTCTTTCTCTCTGTACCTCTCTCTGTATCGCTCTCTGCATCTCTATCACTGCATCTCTCTCTGTATCTATCTTTGTAACTCTCTCTGTATCTCGCTCTGTATCTCTCTCTGTATCTCTCTCTGTATCTCTCTCGCTATCCCTCTCTCTCTATCTCTCTATGTATCTCTCTCTCTCTGACTCTCTCTGATCTCTTTCTCTCTGTATCTCTCTCTGTATCGCTCTATGTATCTCTCTCTGTATCTCTCTCGGTATCGCCCTCTACATCTCTCTCTGCATCTGTCTCTGTATCTCTCTCTGTATCTCTCTCTGCATCTCTCTCTGCATCTCTCTCTGTACCTCTCTCTGTATCGCTCTCTGTATCTCTCTCTCGGCATCTCACTCTGTATCTATCTTTGTAACTCTCTCTGTATCTCGCTCTGTATCTCTCTCTGTATCTCGCTCCGTATCTCTCTCTCTACCTCTCTATGTATCTCTCTCTCTCTGTCTCTCTCTCTGTATATCTTTCTCTCTGTACCTCTCTCTGTATCGCTCTCTGCATCTCTCTCTCTGCATCTCTCTCTGTATCTCTCTCTGTATCTCTCTCTGCATCTCTCTCTGCATCTCTCTCTGCGTCTCTCTCTGTATCTCTCTGTATCTCGCTCTCTCCCTCTGTATCTCTCTTTCTCTCTGTATCTCTTTCTGCATCTCTCTCCGTATCTCTCTCTGTATCTCTCTCTGTATCTCTCTCTGCATCTCTCTCTGTATCTCTCTCTGTATCTCTCTCTGTATCTCTGTCTTTCTCCCACTGTATCTCTCCCTGTATCTCTCTCTGCATCTCTCTCCCTGTATCTGGCTCCCTCTATCTCGCTTTGTATCTTTCTCTGTATCTCTCACTGTATCTCGCACTGCGTCTCTCTCTGTACCTCTTTGTATCTCTCTCTGTATCTCGTTCTCTCTGTACCTCTTTGTATGACTCTCTGTATCTCTTTCTCTCTGTACCTCTCTCGGTATCGCTCTCTGCATCTCTCTCTCTGCATCGCTCTCTGTATCTATCTTTATAACTCTCTCTGTATCTCGCTCTGTATCTCTCTCTGTATCTCTCTCTGTATCTCTGTCGCTATCCCTCTCTCTCTATCTCTCTATGTATCTCTGTCTCTCTCTCTGTCTCTCTCACTGTATCTCTTTCTCTCTGTATCTCTCTCTGAATCGCTCTATGAATCTCTCTCTGTATCTCTGTCGGTATCGCCCTCTACATCTCTCTCTGCATCTGTCTCTGTATCTCTCTCTGCATCTCTCTCTGCATCTCTCTCTGTATCTCTCTCTGCATCTCTCTCACTGTATCTCTCTCTGTATCTCTCACTGTATCTCGCACTGCGTCTCTCTCTGTACCTCTTTGTATTTCTCTCCGTATCTCTCTCTCTATCCCTCTCTCTCTTTCTCTCTATGTATCTCTCTCTCTCCCTGTTTCTCTCTCTGTATCTCTTTTTCTCTGTATCTCTCTCTGTATCGCTCTATGTATCTCCATCTGTATTTCTCTCGGTATCGCCCTCTGCATCTCTCTCTGCACCTGTCTCTGTATTTCTCTCTGTATCTCTCTCTGTATCTCTCTCTGTATCGCTCTCTCTCTCTCCCTCTCTCTCTCACTCTGTATCTCTCTTTCTCTCTGTATCTCTCTCTGTATCTCTCTATGAATCTCTGTCTATCTCTCTCTGTATCTCTCTCTGCATCTCTCCCTGTACCTCTCTCTGTATCTCTCTCTGTATCTTTCTCTGTATCTCTCATTCTCAGTATCTCTCTCTGTACCTCTCTCTCTCAGGATCTCTCTCTCTGCATCTCTCTCTGCATCACTCTCTGCATCTCTATCTGTGTTTCTCTCTGATTCTCTCTCTCTCCCTCTGTATCTCTCTTTCTCTCTGAATCACCCTCTGTATCTCTCTCTGTATCTCTCTCTGCATCTCTCCCTGTACATCTCCCTGCATCTCTCTCCCTGTATCTCTCCCTGTATCTCTCTCTGTATCTCTCTCTGTATCTGTCTCTGTATCTCTCTCTCTGTATCTCTCTCTGTGTCTCTCTCTGTATCTCTCTCTGCATCTCGCTCTGCATCACTCTCTGTATCTCTCTCTGTATCTCTCTCTGCATCTCTCCCTGTACATCTCCCTGTATCTCTCTCTCT
Source organism: Scyliorhinus torazame (assembly GCF_047496885.1). Classification (NCBI taxonomy): domain Eukaryota; kingdom Metazoa; phylum Chordata; class Chondrichthyes; order Carcharhiniformes; family Scyliorhinidae; genus Scyliorhinus; species Scyliorhinus torazame. Next base: position 67,074,938 of record NC_092726.1, read on the forward strand.
GTATCTCTCCCTGTATCTCTCTCTGCATCTCTCTCTGTATCTCTCTTAGTATCGCTCTCTGTATCTATGTCTTTCTCCCTCTGTATCTCTCTCCGTATCTCTCTCTGTATCGCTCTCTGCATCTCTATCTGTATCTCTCAATGCATCTCTCTCTCTGCATCTCTTTCCCTGTATCTGGCTCTCTGTATCTCTCTTTGTATCTTTCTCTGTATCTCTCACTGGATCACGCACTGCGTCTCTCTCTGTACCTCTTTGTATCTCTCTCTGTATCTCTTTCTCTCTGTACCTCTCTCTGTATCTCTCTCTGCATTTCTCTCTGCATCTCTCTCTGTGTCTCTCTCCGTATCTCTCTCTCTCTCCCTCGGTATCTATGTTTCTATCTGTATCTCTCTCTGCATCTCTCTCTGTATCTCTCTCCGTATCTCTCTCTGTATCTCTCTCTGCATCGCTCTCTGCATCTCTCTCTGTATCTCTCTCTGTATCTCTCTCTGTATCTCTCTTTGCATCTCTCTCTGTATCTCTCAATGCATCTCTCTCTCTGTATCTCTCTCTCTCTATCTCTCTATGTATCTCTTTCACTCTGTATCTCTCTATGCATCTCTCTCCCTGTATCTGGTTCTCTGTATCTCTCTTTGTATCTTTCTCTGTATCTCTCACTGGATCTCGCACTGCGTCTCTCTCTGTACCTCTTAGTATCTCTCTCTGTATCTCTTTCTCTCTGTACCTCTCTCTGTAACTCTCTCTGTATCTCGCTCTGTATCTCTCTCTGTATCCCTCTCTCTGCATCTCTCTGTGTATCTCTCTCTGTAACTCTATCTGTATCTCGCTCTGTATCTCTCTCTGTATCTCTCTCTGTATCTCTCTCGCTATCCCTCTCACTCTATTTCTCTATGTATCTCTCTCTCTCTGTCTCACTCTCTGTATCTCTTTCTCTCTGTATCGCTCTATGTATCTCTCTCTGTATCTCTCTCGGTATCACCGTCTGCATCTCTCTCTGCATCTGTCTCTGTATCTCTCTCTGCATCTCTCTCTGCGTCTCTCTCTGTATCTCTCTGTATCTCTCTCTCTCCCTCTGTATCTCTCATTCTCTCTGTATCTCTTTCTGCATCTCTCTCTGTATCTCTCTCTGTATCTATCTCTGCATCTCTCTCTGTACCTCTCTCTGTATCTCTGTCTTTCTCTCTGTATCTCTCTCTGTATCTCTCTCTGCATCTTTCTCCCTGTATCTGGCTCTCTGTATCTACTTTGTATCTTTCTCTGTATCTCTCTCTGTATCTCTATCTGTATCTCTCTCTGCATCTCTCTCTGCATCTCTCTCTGCGTCTCTCTATGTATCTCTCTGTATCTCACTCCCTCTGTATCTCTCTTTCTCTCTGTATCTCTCTCTGCATCTCTCTCCCTGTATCGGGCTCTCTGTATCTCGCTTTGTATCTTTCTCTGTATCTCTCACTGTATCTCGCACTGCGTCTCTCTCTGTACCTCTTTGCATCTCTCTCTGTATCTCTTTCTCTCTGTACCTCTTTGTATCTCTCTCTGTATCTCTTTCTCTCTGTACCTCTCTCTGTATCGCTCTCTGCATCTCTCACTCGGCATCTCTCTGTATCTATCTTAGTAACTCTTCGGTGAAGGTATGGGTTATACCGGGGGTTATACCATTGTTAAAAAAAAAATTAAGTCTTATCTTAACACATTACTCATTACCTAACCACACAAATAGACCGTGTGTTACAACTTTACATATTTGTAACTGTTTTCACAATCCCAATACTAAAAATAAAGTACAATATCGACACATCCCTTCTCGGCTTTGGAACCAATCGTCACTACATACTAAATATGGCGCGTTAACAACATCAATATTATTCGTGATGTTCAATGTAGTTAAATCAAGAAAACACACTAAACTACCACTATCCCCCTCTATTAAAACATTCACTGATCAGGTTCCTTGAACGGCACACATATCCCCAATATCATACATAACAGTCCCTACCAATTTACATTACATTACTTCTTTAATAACGATTACAGCTCTTCAATGCAATATTGTTTGCTGCATTGGTAATAATTTTCCCGCCGTGGCATCAAGCTACAAAAATTCTTAAACTTTTATCATTTATCATATTGGGGTTCCTCGTCAGTCGCTGCTGTCTGCCGAGACCCTTAATAACTCCATCGTGTAGTACATACCCCTTGGAGACCTCAGATCATCCACCGCTAAACTCCTGAACCGCACCTATAATAAGGAAAAATGCGTTTTCCGCACAACCTGCCTGGCCATCCTTGGCTAAGTTGTGGAAACCGGATTCCTAGGGCCCGACCCCGACCGCATGCGCCCCCTCCTGGAACTACCCCTCCCCCACTGCCACAAGACCCTGAAGACATGCCTGGGGTTTTTCTCTTACTATGGTCAATAGGTCCCCAATTCTGCGGACAAGGCCCGTCCACTATTTTTGCACTGTTTTGCCCCTGACGGCTGATGCCTGCCTGGTCTACAACCGCATCAAGGCAGATATTGCCAAAGCCGCGATGCACGCTGTGGATGAGTCCATTCAGTTCCAGGTGGAGAGCGATGCGTCTGACTTTGATTTGGCCGCTACCCTCAACCAGGCGGGCAGGCCCGTGACATTCTTCTCCCGTACCCTCCATGCCTCCGAAATTCGACACTCCTCCATCAAAAAGGAAGCCGCAGCCATTGTAGAAGCTCTGCGACATTGGAAACATTACCTGGCCGGCAGGCGATTCACTTTCCTCACTGACCAACGGTCGGTTGCCTTCAGGTTTAACAATACACAGCAGGGGAAAATCAAGAACGACAAGATTCTGCGGTGGAGGATCGAGCTCTCCACCTTCAACTATGATATCTTGATTCGATCTGTGAAGCTCAATGCGCCCCCAGATGCCCTATCCCACGGTACATGTGCCAGCGCACAAGTCGACCGACTTCGGGCCTTCCACAGTGACCTCCGTCACACGGGGGGTCATCAGTTTTTTTCACTTTATCAAGGCTCGCAACCTGCCTTACACCATCGAGGAGATCAGGACCGTAACCAAGGACTGCCAGGCCTGTGCGGTGCAAACTACACTTCTATCGGTCAGACAGAGCGCACCTGGTAAAGGCCTCTCGCCATTTTGAGCGCCTCAGCATCGACTTCAAAGGGCCCCTCCACTGACCGTAACATGTACTTCCTCAACGTCATTGATGAGTACTCAGGTTCCCCTTTCGCCAGAACATGCCCTGACATGACCGCTGCCACCGTCATCAAAGCCCTGCACAGTCTTTTCATCTATTTTCGGTTCGCCACATCCATCGATAGCGATCCGGTTCCTCCTTCATGAGCGACGAGTTGTGTCAGTTCCTGCTTAGCCAGGGCATCGCCTCTAGCAGGGCGACCAGCTACAACCCCGGGGCAACAGACAGGTGGAGAGGGAGAACGCGGCGATCTGAGAGGCCGTCCTCCTGGCCCTACGGTCTAGAGGTCTCCTCGTCTCCCGCTGGCAGGAAGTCCTCCCCGATGCGCTCCACTCCATCCGGTCGCTCCTGTGCACTGCCACCAAAGAGATCCCTCACAAACATATGTTTGCCTTCCCCACGAAGTCCACCTCCAGGGTCGCGCTCCCGTCCTGGCTGACAGCCCCAGGGCCCGTCCATCTCGGGAAGCATGCGAGGAGCCATGAATCAGATCACCTCATCGAGAAGGTCCTGCTACTCCAGGCCAACCCACCATATGCCCACGTGGCACATCATAACGGGCGACAGGACACAGGCCCCCCCCCCCCCCGCCCCCCGGGATCAGTTTCCCCAGCGACCATCACCACCAGCCTCGACCCTACACCGACTCCCTCCACCTCCACCCAGCTATTTCCAGATCTGGCACCCGCAGGCCCACCGGCGACCATCACCACCACCCCCGCCCATACATCGCCTCCCCCCTTCTCCAATCGACTCAACTACTGGGTGAGGAAGAGGACAACACGCTCCCGGACGCGTACGTCTCGACATCGGTGCCCACACGATAGCCGGGACTGAGGCGATCACGGCGTAAGGTCAAGGCCCCCGACAGACTTAATCTTTAAGTCCACTTCACCCCCCCTGGACACTTCTTTTTAATAGGGGTGAATGTGGTAAACCACTGTAGTGTGTAATATGTGTATTGTGGTAAACGGCTACTGTATTACATATAATGTGTGAAACGACTGCCCGATGGCTCCGCCTCCCCTCGGGTTCGGTATAAAGGTGGCTGGTCTCCGCCTCTGACCCAGTTCGGGATCAGAGGCCAGGAGGTGTTCTGTTTAGTCTATTATAGCTTCAGTTACGTTCACTACTCGTCTTGTGTTCATTGATGGCACATCAGGGGAGAGGGGGTTCCGACCCCAGGGGGGACCAGGGGGGACCTCCGATGTGGCCTGGCCCGCGATCGGAAGATCGGCAGTCCGGGCTCTGTGGCTGGGGGCCTCCTTTCCTGCGCTCTGGCTCCTCTAGCCCTGTGCCATGTTGCTTCGCGGCCGGTGCGTTGAAGGAGGCTACTGCGCATGGGCGCCACTGTGCATGACTTCGTTGGTGCCGGCGCAACTGCGCATGCGCGGATCCTGCGGTGCCCAGTTCGCGCCGGGTGCGGCAGCTGGAGCGGGGCCAGAATTAGACGTGGGACCGACCCCTTCACGTAAAATGTGATGGCGTTTACGATGGCGTGGACACTCGGCCGTCGGATCGGAGAATCCAGCCCCCTGTATTGATTGTCCTGAGAACATGCTTACACTTCAAACATTTTTTTTGTCGATCTGCAACAATGGTCATTACATTTGAAGTCAAGGTGTTATTCTAATAACAGAAAGAAACAGCGAATGAGGCAGTTCAGAGGAGCAGTTCAAACTGACATGCTGCAGTCTATGTGGGCTGGTTTAGAATATGGTTCGAGATGCCAGAAGCCGGACGGGTAATAGAGATGGAACTGAAACATTGCCGCAGAGAAGAGAATCATCAGTTGCATTGTGCTGCAGGATGAACACGTGATGGAGATGAAATGGGGGAGGGTGCTGAACTCCCACGTGGTTAACGCTGTAGACCCTCATTGTAATAGCTTCTGGGGGAGGGCAACAATATGTTGAAGTGGAACGGCGGTGGTCAATATCGAATAGTAATTGCTGTAGAGATACGTCATTGGGAGTAGGCCAAGCTGCGGGTTCCTTGGAGAGCTTGAAAATTGTCCGGTAAAGGGAAGAAAATGAGATGGATGTTGCATGATGAGTGGAAGAATGATAGTGGAGGTGTGGAGGTGGTTATTGAGTTGGCAGAAGATGTGGAAAAGTGGATAATGAAGGCAATGAAACGGCCTGGCTATAATTGCGTATATTCGAGTTTCAAAGGTTTGGTAGCCGTAAGGGAATGGATGAAGGCATTGTTGTCTGGAGAATGTGCAAGTGTGGGTGTGGACAGGGGAGTGACATTAGGAGCGGTGGAGTGGAAAGCTTTGGTCAAGCGTTTTTTGGACAGGATGGCTGATTATTTGGAGGGGCTAATAGATTACTTGAAGATATGAGACAGAGGGTGTGGATAGGTCTGGAGGGTAACCGACGACGGTGATGTGCAGTGTGAAGGTATGTAGGGGGGAAGGGGTGTGACAACAGAAGGCCAAGGCGTTGAGGGTTTTTGTACAAGACCATGCTAGGACTGATTGGATAGATTGTGCTGGGGAGTGTCTGGATGACAGTGGACTATGGAGTTGGGAATAGACGGAACAGAAGGATTTAAGCAGTTGGAGGTGGACGTATATAGGAGTGAGTGAATGTTGTTTGGGGAAGCAGGGTGCAGGTACAGACGGGGTGTTTAGATACATATAGAGTACATAGAAGATAGGAGCAGGAAGAGAACATTTGTCCCTTCGAGCCTGCTGCGCCATTCATCCCGATCAGGCTGATCATCCAACTCAATAGCCTAATCCTGCTTTCTCCCCATAGCCTTTGGTCCCATTCTCTCCAAGTGGTATATCCAGCCGCCACTTGAATATATTCAAAGTTTTAGCATCAACTGCTGCCTGTGGTAATGAATTCCACAGGCTCACCACTCGTTGTGTGAAGAAATGTATCCTTATGTCTGTCCGAAATGGTTTACCCTGAATCCTCAGGCTGTGACTCCTAGTTCTGGACACACACCATTGGTAACATCTTCGCTGCATCTACCCTGTCTAGTCCTGTTAGGTTTTATCAGTCTCTATGAGATCCCCCCTCAACCTTCTGAAATCCAGCGAGAACAATCCCAACCTAGTCAAACTCTCCTCACATGACAGTCCCACCATCCCTGGAATCAGTCTGGTAAACCTTCGCTGCAATCCCTCGAGAGCAAAAACATCATTCCTCAGAGAAGGAGACCAGAACTGTATACAGTACTCCAAGTGTGGCCTCACCAAGGCCCTGTACAATTGCAGCAACACATCCCTGCTTCTGTATTCGAAACCTCTCGCAATGAAGACCAACATATCATTAGCCTTCTTTTTTTTAAATTTGGAGTACCCAATTCATTTTTCCAGGTAAGGGGCAATTTGGTGTGTTCAATCCACCTAACCTGCACATCTTTGGGTTGTGGGGGTGAAACCCACGCAAACACGGGGAGAATGTGCAAACTCCACACGGACAGTGACCCAGAGCCGGGATCGAACCTGGGACCTCGGCGCCATGAGACTGTAGTGCTGCCACTGCGCCACCGTGCTGCCCACCATTAGCCTTCTTTAACGCCTGCTGCACAAGCATACTTGCCTTCAGCGAATGGTGCGCAGGAACACCCAGGCCCCACTGCACACTCCCCTCTCCCAACCATTCAGCTATTAATGTGCCTTTCTGTTTTTACTTCCAAAATGAATAACCTCATATTTATCCAAATTATACTGCATCTGCCATTAGTTTGTCCACTCGCCCAAACTCCAGATCTTGCTGTAGGATCCCTGCATGCTCATCACAATTCACCCTCCCACCTAATTTGGTATCCTCTGCAAACCTTGAGGTGTTACATTTTGTTCCCTCATCCAAATCATTAATATATATTGTGAATTGCTGGGGTCCCAGCACCGATCCCTGTGATATCCCACTGGTTCCTGTCTGCCAACTTAAAAAGGATCTATCAACCCCTAGTCTTTGTTTCATCTCTGCCAATCAGTATTCTATCTATCTCAATACATTTCCTCCAATCCCATGCGTTTTAATTTTGCACAATAATCTCTCATGCGGGACATTGTGAAACGCCTTGTGAAAGTCCAAATATATCACATCGACTGGTTCGCCCTTGTCAACTGTACTGGTGACCTCTTCAAAAATTAAACAGATTTATCAAGCATGACTTTCCCTTCATAACTCCATGCTGAGTCTCACTGATCTTGACACTGTCTTCGAAATGTTCTGCTATTAAGTCCTTGATAATGGATTCAAGCATTTTCTCCACTACCGATGTTAGGCTGACTGGTCTATACTTCCCTGCTTTCTCTCTACCTCCCTTTTTGAATGTGGGAGAGACGTGAGCTGCACTCCAATCTGCAGGACAGTTCCAGAGTTTATAGAATCCCGGAAGATGACCACCAATGATCCACTGTTTCCAGAGCCACCTCTTTAAGCACTCCGGGATGCAGATTCTCAGGCCCTGGGCATTTATCCGCATTCAATTCCATCAGTTTTCCCAGCACCATTTCTCTACTATTGTTTATGACCCTCAGTTCTTCCTCATCCAAAACCTTTGATTCTCCAACATTTCTGGGATCTGATTTGTGCCCTCATTTGTGAATATAGGACCAAATTATGTATTCAATTGCTGAGCTATTTCTTTGTCCCTGATTATGCATTCCCCTGTTTCTGTCTGTAGTGGGCCCGCATTTCATTTTACCAATCTCTTTCTCTTCGCGTATCTGTCGAAATCTTAAGCGCCAGTCTTTATGGTCTCTTCCAGCTTCCTTTCCTCTTGTACTTTCCCCTTCTTCATCAATCCCTTCGTCCTTCTTTGCTGAATTCTAAACTGCTCCCAATCCTCAGCCCTATTATTTTTCTTGGCCGATCTGTATGCTTCTTCCTTGTCTCGTATGCTATTTATAATTTCCTTTGTAAGCCATGGATTGGCCCTCTTACCCTCTTTCCTTTTGTGCCAGACAGAAATGAACAGTTGCTGTAGTTTCTCCAAGCGTTTCTTGAATGTTTGCCATTGTCTATCCACTGTTATCCTTTAACGTAACTCTCCCCAATCCATCAAGGCCGACTCACGGCTCATATCCTCATAGTTCCCTTTATTCTGATTCAGCACACTAGTCTCCGAATCAACTATATATGACACCCCCTAATGTTTTTTGTCCCTTGGTATTTCTCAGCTCATACAGATTCCAGATTGTCAGAGCTATATCCTTTCTCACTATTGTGTTAATTTCCTCTTAAACCAGCAGTGCCACGCCAGGTCCTTTTCTTTTATATCTGTTCTTCCTAAATACTGAGAACTCTGGGACATTCAGTTCCCATCCGTGTTCACACTGCAGCCATATCTCCGTGGTCCCAATTATATCATGCGCATTGATATAGTTCTGCACGATTCTTCATCCACTTTATTGCAAATGCTCCGTGCATTAAGGCACAGAGCTTCAAAGTTGGTCTTTTTCACAATGTTTTTCTTGCTCCCAATATTTTTCTCCACTGCCCTGTTTGAATTTTGGCCTCTGTTTCTCCACCTATCACTTTTCTTATTCATTTTTCTAACTTTTGCTTTTGCCCTTGTTCCTTCGTTCTTTGTCTCCTTGCATAGGTTCCCATCCCCCTGGCATATTAGTTTAAACCGTCCCCAACCGGTCTCGGAAATACCCCCCCCCCCCGCCCTCACACTCACCAGACATCAATTTCAGACCTGCCCAGGTTTAACTGGTCCAGTTTGTGCAGGTCCCACCTCCACCAGAACAGGTCCCAATTCGCCAGGAATCTGAAACCATCCTCCTGACACCATCTCTTCAGCCACGTATTCACCCTCTGTATCCTGTCATTTCTACTCTGACTCGCACGTAGCACCGGGAGTTATCCTGAGATCACTACCTTTGAGGTCCAATCTATTTGTGGAATGATCCAGAGCCATAGGAGAAGCCATAGGAAGAGGGATCTGTTCCTGGAATGATCCAGAACAACAGGGAGAGTCTGGGGCAGTGGGATCTGTTTGCAGAATTATCCAGGGCATTAGGGATAGGTTGGGGCAGTGAGATCTGTTTGTGGAATGATCCACGACATTAGGGAGAGGCTGGGGCAGTGGGATATGTTTGTGGAATGATCCAGAACAATAGAGAGAGGCTCGGGCAGTGAGATCTGTTTGTTGAATGATCCAGGACCAAAGAGAGAGGCTGGGGCAGTCGGATCTGTTTGTGGAATTAACCAGGACATTAAGGAAAGGCTAGGGCAGTGGGATCTGTTTGTGGAATGATCCAGTACAATAGGGAGAGTCTGGGGCAGTGGGATATGTTTGTGGAATGATCCAGTACAATAGAGAGAGGCTCGGGCAGTGACATCTGATTGTTGAATGATCTAGGACCATAGAGAGAGGCTGGGGCAGTGGGATCTGTTTGTGGAATTAACCACGACATTAGGGAGAGTCTGGGCAGTGGGATCTGTTTGTGGAATGATCCAGGACAATAGGGAGAGTCTGGGGCAGTGGGATCTGTTTGTGGAATTATCCAGGACAATAGGGAGAGGCTGGGGCAGTGGGATCTGTTTGTGGAATGATCCAGTACAATAGGGAGAGTCTGGGGCAGTGGCACCTGATTGTGGAATGATGCAGTACAATAGAGAGAGGCTGGGGCAGTGGGATCTGTTTGTGGAATGATCCAGGACAATAGGGAGAGGCTGGGGCAGTGGGACCTGTTTGTGGAATGATTCAGGACATTAGGGAGACGCTGGGGCAGTGGGACCTGTTTGTGGAATGATCCAGTACAATAGGGAGAGTCTGGGGCAGTGGGAACTGTTTGTGGAATGATCCAGGACATTAGGGAGAGGCTGAGGCAGTGGGATATGTTTGTGGAATGATCCAGTACAATAGAGAGAGCCTCGGGCAGTGACATCTGTTTGTTGAATGATCCAGGACCATAGAGAGAGGCTGGGGCAGTGGGATCTGTTTGTGGAATTAACCAGGACATTAGGGAAAGGCTAGCGCAGTGGGATCTGTTTGTGGAATGATCCAGTACAATAGGGAGAGTCTGGGCAGTGGGATCTGTTTGTGGAATTAACCAGTACAATAGGGAGAGTCTGGGGCAGTGGGACCTGTTTGTGGAATGATGCAGTACAATAGGGGGAGTCTGGGGCAGTGGGACGTGTTTGTGGAATGATCCAGGACATTAGGGAGACGCTGGGGCAGTGGGATATGTTTGTGGAATTAACCAGGACATTAAGGAAAGGCTAGGGCAGTGGGATCTGTTTGTGGAATGATCCAGTACAATAGGGAGAGTCTGGGGCAGTGGGATATGTTTGTGGAATGATCCAGTACAATAGAGAGAGGCTCGGGCAGTGACATCTGATTGTTGAATGATCCAGGACCATAGAGAGAGGCTGGGGCAGTGGGATCTGTTTGTGGAATTAACCACGACATTAGGGAGAGTCTGGGCAGTGGGATCTGTTTGTGGAATGATCCAGGACAATAGGGAGAGTCTGGGGCAGTGGGATCTCTTTGTGGAATTATCCAGGACAATAGGGAGAGGCTGGGGCAGTGGGGTCTGTTTGTGGAATGATCCAGTACAATAGGGAGAGTCTGGGGCAGTGGCACCTGTTTGTGGAATGATGCAGTACAATAGAGAGAGGCTGGGGCAGTGGGATCTGTTTGTGGAATGATCCAGGACAATAGGGAGAGGCTGGGGCAGTGGGACCTGTTTGTGGAATGATTCAGGACATTAGGGAGACGCTGGGGCAGTGGGACCTGTTTGTGGAATGATCCAGTACAATAGGGAGAGTCTGGGGCAGTGGGACTAGTTTGTGGAATGATCCAGGACATTAGGGAGAGGCTGGGGCAGTGGGATATGTTTGTGGAATGATCCAGTACAATAGAGAGAGCCTCGGGCAGTGACATCTGTTTGTTGAATGATCCAGGACCATAGAGAGAGGCTGGGGCAGTGGGATCTGTTTGTGGAATTAACCAGGACATTAGGGAAAGGCTAGCGCAGTGGAATCTGTTTGTGGAATGATCCAGTACAATAGGGAGAGTCTGGGCAGTGGGATCTGTTTGTGGAATTAACCAGTACAATAGGGAGAGTCTGGGGCAGTGGGACCTGTTTGTGGAATGATGCAGTACAATAGGGGGAGTCTGGGGCAGTGGGACGTGTTTGTGGAATGATCCAGGACATTAGGGAGACGCTGGGGCAGTGGGATCTGTTTGTGGAATTAACCAGGACATTAAGGAAAGGCTAGGGCAGTGGGATCTGTTTGTGGAATGATCCAGTACAATAGGGAGAGTCTGGGGCAGTGGGATATGTTTGTGGAATGATCCAGTGCAATAGAGAGAGGCTCGGGCAGTGACATCTGATTGTTGAATGATCCAGGACCATAGAGAGAGGCTGGGGCAGTGGGATCTGTTTGTGGAATTAACCACGACATTAGGGAGAGTCTGGGCAGTGGGATCTGTTTGTGGAATGATCCAGGACAATAGGGGGAGCCTGGGGCAGTGGGATCTGTTTGTGGAATTATCCAGGACAATAGGGAGAGGCTGGGGCAGTGGGGTCTGTTTGTGGAATGATCCAGTTCAATAGGGAGAGTCTGGGGCAGTGGCACCTGTTTGTGGAATGATGCAGTACAATAGAGAGAGGCTGGGGCAGTGGGATATGTTTGTGGAATGATCCAGGACAATAGGGAGAGGCTGGGGCAGTGGGACCTGTTTGTGGAATGATTCAGGACATTAGGGAGACGCTGGGGCAGTGGGACCTGTTTGTGGAATGATCCAGTACAATAGGGAGAGTCTGGGGCAGTGGGACTTGTTTGTGGAATGATCCAGGACATTAGGGAGAGGCTGGGGCAGTGGGATATGTTTGTGGAATGATCCAGTACAATAGAGAGAGCCTCGGGCAGTGACATCTGTTTGTTGAATGATCCAGGACCATAGAGAGAGGCTGGGGCAGTGGGATCTGTTTGTGGAATTAACCAGGACATTAGGGAAAGGCTAGCGCAGTGGGATCTGTTTGTGGAATGATCCAGTACAATAGGGAGAGTCTGGGCAGTGGGATCTGTTTGTGGAATTAACCAGTACAATAGGGAGAGTCTGGGGCAGTGGGACCTGTTTGTGGAATGATGCAGTACAATAGGGGGAGTCTGGGGCAGTGGGACGTGTTTGTGGAATGATCCAGGACATTAGGGAGACGGTGGGGCAGTGGGATCTGTTTGTGGAATGATCCAGTACAATAGGGAGAGTCTGGGGCAGTGGGACTTGTTTGTGGAATGATCCAGGACATTAGGGAGAGGCTGGGGCAGTGGGACCTGTTTGTGGAATGATCCAGTTCAATAGGGAGAGCCTGGGGCAGTGGGATCTATTTGTGGAACGATTCAGGACAATAGGGAGAGGCTGGAGAAGTGGGATCAGTTTGTGGAATGGTCCAGGGTAACAGGGAGAGGCTGGGGGAGTGGGATTAGTTTGGGGATTGACACTGGGCTACGGGGAGGGTGGGGCAGGGGGATTAGTTTGGGGAAAGAGACAGGGCTATGGGGAGAGAGTGGGACAGTGGGATTAGTTTGGGGCTTGATACAGGGCTATGGGGAGAGTGGGGCAGTGGGAAAAGTCTGGAGATTCATACAGGACAATGGAGGGGGAGAGTAGGGCAGCGTGATTAGTTTGTGGACTGATACAGGACGATGGGGAGGGAGTCGAGCAGTGGGTTTAATTTGCGGCATGATGCATGGCTTTTGGGAGTGAGCCGAGCAGTGGATTTAGTTTAGGGATTGATACAGGGCTATGGGGGAGCGCGCGACAGTAGGATTAGTTTGTGGATTGATACCGGGCTGTGGGAAGGGAGTCGAGCAATGGGATTAGTTTGGGGATTGATACAGGTCAATGAAGAGGGAGCGGGGCAGTGGGATTAGTTTGGGGATTGATACAGGGTTATGGGGAGAGAGTGGGACAGTGGAATTAGTTTGGGATTGATACAGGGCTATGGGGAGAGAGCAGGGCAGTGGGATTAGTTTGGGGATTGATACACGGCCATGGGGAGGGAGTCGAGCAGTGGCTTTAGTTTGGGGATTGATACAGGTCAATGGGGAGCGAGTCATGCAGTGGGACTAGTTTGTGGAGTGATACATCGCTATGGAGAGGGAGTCGAGCAGTGGGTTTAGATTGTAGATTGATACAGGTCTATTGGGGAGAGTTGGGCAGTGGGATTTGTTTGTGGATTGATACAGGGCTATGAGGAGAGGGTGGGGCAGTGGGATTAGTTTGGGATTGATACAGGGCTATGGGGAGAGAGCGGGGCAGTGGGATTAGTTTGGGATTGATACAGGGCTATGGGGAGAGAGCGGGGCAGTGGGATTAGTTTGAGGATTGACACAGGGCTATATGGAGAGAGTTGGGCAGTGACATTAGTGTGTGAATTGATCCAGGGCTATGGAGAGAGAGCGGGGCAGTGGGATTAGTTTGTGGATTGATCCAGGGCTATGGAGATAGAGCGGGGCAGTGGGATTAGTTTGTGGATTGATCCAGGTCTATGGAGAGAGCGGGGCAGTGGGTTTAGTTTGTGGATTGATGCAGGGGTATGGGGAGAGAATGGGGCAGTGGGATTAGTTTGAGATTGTTACAGGGCTATGGGGAGAGAGTGGGGAAGTGGGATTAGTTTGGGATTGTTACAGGGCTATGGGGAGAGAGTGGGACAGTGGGGTTAGTTTGGGATTGTTACAGGGCTATGGGGAGAGAGTGGGGCTGTGGGATTAGTTTGAGATTGTTACAGGGCTATGGTGAGAAAGTGGGGCAGTCGGATTAGTTTGGGATTGTTGCAGGGCTATGGGGAAAGAGTGGGACAGTGGGGTTAGTTTGGGATTGATACAGGGCTATGGGGAGAGAGCGGGGCAGTGGGATTAGTTTGAGGATTGACACAGGGCTATATGGAGAGAGTTGGGCAGTGACATTAGTTTGTGGATTGATCCAGGGCTATGGAGAGAGAGCGGGGCAGTGGGATTAGTTTGTGGATTGATCCAGGGCTATGGAGAGAGAGCGGGGCAGTGGGATTAGTTTGTGGATTGATCCAGGTCAATGGAGAGAGCGGGGCAGTGGGATTAGTTTGAGGATTGACACAGGGCTATATGGAGAGAGTTGGGCAGTGACATTAGTTTGTGGATTGATCCAGGGCTATGGAGAGAGAGCGGGGCAGTGGGATTAGTTTGTGGATTGATCCAGGGCTATGGAGAGAGAGCGGGGCAGTGGGATTAGTTTGTGGATTGATCCAGGTCTATGGAGAGAGCGGGGCAGTGGGTTTAGTTTGTGGATTGATACAGGGGTATGGGGAGAGAGTGGGGAAGTGGGATTAGTTTGAGATTGTTACAGGGCTATGGGGAGAGAGTGGGGCAGTGGGATTAGTTTGGGATTGTTACAGGGCTATGGGGAGAGAGTGGGAGAGTGGGGTTAGTTTGGGATTGTTACAGGGCTATGGGGAGAGAGTGGGGCGGTGGGATTAGTTTGATATTGTTACAGGGCTATGGTGAGAAAGTGGGGCAGTGGGATTAGTTTGAGATTGTTACAGGGCTATGGGGAGAGAGTGGGACAGTGGGGTTAGTTTGGGATTGATACAGGGCTATGGGGAGAGAGCGGGGCAGTGGGATTAGTTTGAGGATTGACACAGAGCTATATGGAGAGAGTTGGGCAGTGACATTAGTTTGTGGATTGATCCAGGGCTATGGAGAGAGAGCGGGGCAGTGGGATTAGTTTGTGGATTGATCCAGGGCTATGGAGAGAGCGGGGCAGTGGGATTAGTTTGTGGATTGATCCAGGTCTATGGAGAGAGCGGGGCAGTGGGTTTAGTTTGTGGATTGATACAGGGGTATGGGGAGAGAGTGGGGCAGTGGGATTAGTTTGAGATTGTTACAGGGCTATGGGGAGA